>NC_140493.1:12493890-12793890 GCF_964271855.1 Acomys minous | reverse complement strand
GCTTGTCTGATAAAAGGGCAAGTGACAACTCATGGGATAAGAAGCTTTGATTATAGCAATCGACAGCATAAGGTGCAGCTAGCTTGACACTAATAACACATACAAAAATCACAGCTTCCTCACAGCACAGGCTGTTAACAGCAACAGGCATGGAAGAGACACATGTTCAGAGCAGCGTTACTTAAGAATGCCTAAAATTAGCCCAATAATAAGAAAATAAACACATTATGCTAGTAAAATACTGCAAAGCAACACACACACACATGTACACACACACACACACATACACACACACACACACAGAGAGAGAGAGACAGAGAGAGAGACAGAGACAGAGACAGAGACAGAGACAGAGACAGAGAGACAGAGAGAGACAGAGAGAGATTCACAGTATGTATCTAACAGTTATATATTAGATAATTTTATAACCATTTTGCTTATCTATATGCTTTCTACATGTTAATAGATATCTATTGTTCTATATTTTAATCTTTTAAAAAAGGAGAGGACTTTGAGTGTCATAATCTACCACTCTGTGCCACGCGGGAAATGGAGGGAGCATTTACAGAAGCATGTGGCTACATTGGCTTTTATGGTAGTCCTAGGGGTCTGGACTCACACGGCTAGCTCCCATACATGCCGAGCTACCTCCTAAGTTTTAATTTGATCTTTGAGCTCTGGATATTTGCCAATGTCACACTCTGGCTATAATACAGATTTTACTTCCATACATATATTTTAAGATCAGGAATAGGGTCTCTGGACTATGAGTTCTTTCCCATCTTTTTTTGCTTTAGCATTTCAAGTTGTTGTACTGTACAAAAAAGTAAATAAATGCTTATTTGGGCCTTTCAAAGAGTCACAGATGGTTAAATTAGAAGAGCAGGGGGATATTTCCCAACAATCAGTGCCAACACTACTTAGCAATTGTTGTTTTTGTCGATCTTTTTGAGATGATGGCACATGCCATTTCATGTATCCAAAGAATCTCTTTTAGCATCTTTAAATTGGAGCACAGTCAGCACAGGTCTTCTTTCTCCAACACAAAACTGTAAACTCAATATACAAGCCAAATGCTGAAGTGTGTTTAAGTGCCCATTCCTGGGAAGTATTTTTCAGAATGGGAAACCAGATTTAAGGGGGGGAAACGAGGGCAAAAACACTCCCTCAGTCATGTAGAACAGTTGCTGTTGTACCAAGGCTGCAAACCCGCTGGAAGGGCCCATAGGAAATGCTTCTAAATCATACTTCCCTTTCTCTGTGCACCCAAAAATTACAAACTTGTTAAAGAGACTCAAAATCCACACCTATGAAAACCCAGAAGCTTCAGGGTAACTCTGTGTTTCAGTATTACCTTCATCACATCCCAGAGTGGGAGAAATCCAGTTTTCATCAATGAGTAAACAAGCAAATAAAATGTGCTATGTTGCAGGATATTTGATCCCATTGCAAACCCTGAGATTGTGAACTGTAAAAAAACTAATTCTTGTTTGGCCTGGTTCAGCCCTAGTGCACACCTTTACTGCAAGGACTTTCTGTTTATTGTAAACAGGTGATTAAGATGTGGCTCAGCCCTAGCACACACCTTTAATCCAAGAGTTTTCTGTACACAGGATTTAATAAGGTTAACACTAGGTCAAGAGGCGGGGCAAGAAACCAGGTGACAGGGATTAAGTAGAAAGGAGGGACTTTGAGTTGGAGGGTATTTAAGAGAGCTTGGAGAAGGAACTTTTTGGCCTTTTCCTCCTAGGCTGTCAGTCAGTGAGCTTTTTGGGCTTTCTCCTCTGAGAAGCAAGCTGAGGAGGAAGGTCAGCTGGACGCTTTCTCTGCCTTTCTGAGCTAGCAGGTTTTCACCGCAGCCTCTGGTTTCCAAGTATTTAATAGTAAAATCGAACATTTGGGATTTTCACTTGTTAATAACATTTTGGTGCCCACGATGGGGTGTCAAAATATTGTTATAATGAAAGAAAATCCCAGTTCACTTTATTTTACCAAAGAAGACTCAGGAGCCAGATTCTGGGGTGAAAACCTGCTGGCTCAGAGAGGCAGAGAAAGCACCTAGTTGACCTTTCTACTCAGATCACATGCCAGATGGAAAAAGGCAAAAAACCCAAAAAAACAAAAAACAAAAAACAAAAACAAAACAAAACAAAACAAAACAAAACAAAAACCCAGAAAGTGTGGTAGCTTAGCTGACAGCCCAGGAAGAGAAGGCCCTTTGGCTTTTAGGTTTGGGCTGTTTTCCTCCTGCACATCCAGGTGAGCTAGCAGGGCCTTTTTCTTTTTTTCATTATAACAGCAGTGATCCATCTATGTGATAGGGTCCTATTTGCCAGCATCAAGTTGCTACACACACACACACAAAGGAACGTTTGCATGAAGATTGAGAACAAAACATTGTTTTGAAAAATTGCATTCTTCTAGTTACGTATTTGCCTACTGATTGTAACGTACAAAACAGCTTCAAATCTACTATTTAATTTAATCTTCATAATAATTTCATGTGATGAAAGTATTTCTATTTCACAGAGGAAATAGACTTAGAGAAGGCAATCTATCTGGGATAGTGGCATCAAAACCATTTTTAAAGTTTGTTTTTATGCTTTTTAAAAATTTATTTCACACGTGGGTACTGGGCTTACATCACTCTCTCTCCTGTCTTCCTCTTTCTTCCTCCCACACATTATGACCTTTTTAATTATTATTGTTACATGTATATGCATGTGTTTATATGTTCACATCTGTATATCCAACCAATGAGTTTCTTTAGCACATATTTTTTATTCCAAGTAATCTCGATTTTGATGGGGAGCCATTATTGAATGGTTCTAATGTTCCCCCCTCATGTAGGAGTTTGAAGTAAACACTTCTGGTTGGTTCAGACACCCAGAACTCTTTCTTCTTGTGTTCTCACCACTCCCTGGGACTTTGTCACTCTCTCATTGTCTGGCAAGAGGGAAAAGAGACCGCTAAGGACATTTTAAAGTCTTTGCATATAAAGCTACACCTTGTTTCCTCTCATGTCATTGGTTAGAATTCAACCATTTGACCACACATAATTGTGAGACCAGCTCAGAGGGGTAAACTAATGGATTTTTGTGACAGTTTAATCTGACACTGAAAGTAGCCTCAAAATTTTTCTTTCTATAAGTTGAAATGACAAGGTCAAAGTCAAATGCATGTATTTAATTATTATTATGTTCTTATAAAATAAACTAAAGATGTATTCTTGCTGTAAGTCATTAGAACAAAATCTAAACATGCATTCATTTTCCAACTGTGCTTACTACAAAGACAACATAAACCAAGGTTTCTTTAGAAATGAATTGGTAAAATGGAATTTTGTGCTTTAAAGTTGATGCTTGGTCAAGTATTCACCAAATCCCCACTTGTCCTCTTATAGTTTATCTCTGTTACTTATAATCTATGCATTTTGAACTGGATATTAAGTATCAGTTATCTTTGGGCTTTGGGTTCTTCACATTCAGAAGAATGAGGGGTAGGGTGGGAGATGGTTCAGTCAGTAAACTGCTTGTGACTCAATCACGGGGATCTGAGTTTTATCCCTAGGGTACACATGACAAACCAGATACGGTGGCATGCAATTTTAGCCCCCTTTCTGTGGAGGCAGAGATAGCTGGATCCCTCAGCCTTATTGAACAGCCAGTTCAGCCAAATTATCAAACTCTGAGATCAATGAGATACTCTGTCTTAGAAAATAAGATGGTGGGACAGATGTCTAAAGTCAACCTATGGTTTCCTCATACGCACACAAACATTCACAAACATATAAACATACACACACGCGTGCACACACACACACAGATTGATAACATTAACGTAGCCAAGTCTTCAACAATTATTGTGAGGATTAAATGTACCTAGAATATCATCAACTAATACACTACAAACTTATTAAACAATACTTTGCATCTCTTTTGCTATTGTTTGGATATAAAATGTCCCTTGAAGAAAGCCCATGTGCTAAAGGCTTGGTCCCCAGCTGTGGACACTGTGGAGTGGTGAGGCTTATGAGACAGCTAGCCTCTTCACAGATGCATTTACTGATGATCCCATAGCTGAACTTTCTGTATGCAGATGGGCCCTGGTTGGAGGAAGCAGGCCATTGAACCTGTGTCTTCAAGGGCATATCTTCCTCTTTTTCTCTGTACTTCCTAGCTATCAAGAAGTGAACAAACTGACAGCATCACACCCTTGCTCAGTGATGCTCTTACATCACTGACCTGGAAAGACAGAGCTAGGAGATGGTACATTTTGTATATTTTTTGTCAATTTAGTTTCTATAGATTCATTTATTATACATTGTCCATTCTTAAATGCTAAGTAGCTCATGCTTACATGCATCTCTCTCTTTCCATATATGTATATTGAATATACACTAGCCGTCACAATAATCTCTTCACAAAAACAGTTTTGATTTTGTATATTTTCTCTTCTAAGTGTGTTGTCTCTTATTTTCTTAAGAAATTATGCTATCATTAAAACTACAAAACTGGTTTTAAATAGTGTATGACCTGGGGGCTGGAGAGATGGCTCAGAGGTTAAGAGCACTAACTACACTATTGGAGGCCCTCAGTTCAATTCCCAGCAACCACATGCTGGCTCACAACCATCTATAGTATGATCTGATGCCCTCTTCTGGCCTGCAGGTATACACATAGTCAGAGTACTGTATACATAATAATAAATAAATATATTTTTATAAAAAAAAGTATATGACCCATCATACAGGTTAAAATAAATGTTATGTTTGCTCTTTACCATGCCAGAAAGTAGAGGTGATAACATAATATTTATTCACACCTGTATGCAGTCAGATTAACTCACAGGAGAAAATAAAGCATAGCTTCAACAGAGAAAATCTAAATCCCGCCCCCACCAACATGTATTGGAATGCTCTTAGAGATAATTTGATTGAATATATTTCACTATGTGGGTTTGAGGTATTCATCCACATCAATATTTATCTATGTTTACGTAAAGTAAAAGCATGTTCTCAGAGTAAGCTGAGCAGCATTTGGAAGAGGTTCATATTCCCAGCAAGGGGCCTGATGCTCCCATCAGTTCATTGTTCACCCCGGGAATTAGACACCAGTAATAGAATAAAATTGTTTTCTATTGCTTGCTGTTTATGGATAGAGACATACTGTTCCCTTCATAGTAACTTTAATTTTGTATGCTTATTTAATAAATCTCCTATTTATTAGAGATTCCTAGTAAAAAACATCTTAAGGAAAGGTAAATATTAATTAACTAATGCTTACTGTGTGATGTGTGCCAAGGCTAAGGGTGTACTGTGTATCACAACAGCAGTGACTGTGGCTGAGCATCTGATACCGTCTGACATAAAATACAGTAAGTAGTGGTTAGACATGTGCAAATGCATGCTTATAGGGGAGAAAAACAGAGGAGGCTTGTATTAATTCATCAGAGTTATAAGTCAAAATATGGACATTTAGGATCTTAGAAATAATACTGTGCAACCACTTGTACAGTAAACAACAGAGAAAATTGGATTTTGTTGTTCAATCTTTGGTTACAAGAGAAAGTATCATTCCTCACATCAGTGTGTTAATTGAAATGAGCACAGTCATACCGCAGTGGCACTCATGATGCAAGATGCATAATCCAACTCTAACTGAACACCAGAAATATTCCCAGGACTTTCTACAAAAACAACAGCCCATACACAATGCAGACACCAAGGTGAAGAAAGACAAAGAAAAATGAAGGAACTGTTTACATGAGAAGAGAAGATATTTGGCAAAGAAATACAATGCATGATCTCAAAAGAGATCGTCTTCTGGAGAGAATAATTGCTACTAAGGATCTAATAGAGACAGTTGAAGGGCACTTGAGGATGGATTCTGAATTAAATAGTAGTGTCTTATTAATGTTAAATTTACCAGTTATAACTTTCTGTTAGTTGTAAGTCATTTTTTCTTAGGAAAATACATTGAAATATTGACAATGAGGGATAATATCTCCAATTTATTCTCACCATCTGACAAAAGTAATAAGTAGTATTACATAGAAGTAGTATTATATAGACTGACAGAGCAATGGGCACGGTGTGTGGAGCTTATGGGTCTGCAGCTTGTACACTGCTCTAATTTCTTTTCTCTTCATTAGAAACTCTATAGGGTTAAGAAATACCAGAGAAATGCTTTATTCCCATGTGGATACAGTAAGGCCAGAGGAGGTCATATTAGACCTTTTATGGGACATGACAAGCTAGCAAGGCTTAAATGCTACAGCATTCTGTCCTGAAGTTCAAAAAACAAATAAAAAAAAAGAAAAAGAAAAAAGAACAATTACTGGTAGTCAAACCAAGCTTCTATAAAAATTATTTTATTCAGTTTGTTTTGTTTTACTTTTATTTAATTTTTTTTAACTTTTAAAGTTTTATTCATTTTTTGAGAATTCTGTACAATTTTTTTTGATAACATTCATTCTACCCCAACTTCTTTCTCTTCTCTACCCAACAGTCTGTTCTTTTTATTTTGTAGCACTCGGGTCCAATTTGTGCTACCCATATATTTTCAGATGTGGGTCCTTCTTCAGGGATGCTCTCGACTTACCAGGGGCTAAGCTCTTACAAATAAAACGAACTTTCTTTTGCCAAAGAGCTATCAGTCGCCATTAGCTCTTGAGCTACAGGGGGAATATCATGGCATCTCCTCCCATCTCCACACTGTGATTTGGTCAGACTTGGGCTCTTGCAGGTCGGGAACATGTTGTCACAACTCCCGGGAGTTCGGGTGCAGCTGCACTGCTGCGTCTGGAAGACACCACTTCCTTGTAGTCATCCACCACCTCCGGCGCTTTCACTGCTCTGAGTGTGAGACCCCTGAGCTTTGAGAGGAGAGGACGCAACACAGTTTCCCATTTAGGGCTGATCATTCCTCAGCCTCTCTTTCTCTGCTTCTCGACCAGTTGTTAGCCTCTGCATTAATCATGTTTTATGAGGTTATCTACTGCAAATAGAAGCCTCTCTGATAAAAAAAAAGGGGGGGGGAGGGTGATGGTTGCATTCATCTATAAGTATAATAGCCATTAGGAGTTGGTTTAATATTGTTTAGCTGAATAATACTTGTAGGTTCTTCCCTAGGAAGTATGTCCTGTCTTGTCACGTCACTGTGTGCTGACCCAGTTATGACATGGATATCAATTTAATCTTTTGGAGCGGGACCTAAATCCATCAGAAAGTGGTTGGTTACTCCCACAATATTTGTGACATTGTTATGGCAGTGGGCAGAACGTGTCAAACCAGTCACTATTGTAGCTCACTTAGTTCACAGCTGTGTAAGATTGATGATTACTTTTCTTCTCCAGGATCATGATTAGCACCTTCCCGCAGTATGAAAGCTAACCAATAGGGATGAAACATCTTTAGGTCATCACCAGCCTAATTTCTCCATGTTCTACGACTCAAATATGTGGCCTCATCAGCAATAGTCTCTTACCATCAAATTCTGTGATGTAAACCAATACTTTTGTCAATAGCCTATAATGTTTGGGGGGGCTATGGGGCCCACCTGGTCAACAACTCCAAAAGAGGCAACCTATTTCTAACACTGAGCATTTTTTGTCAGGTTTGGAGTCCAGTAGGGGCATTGTCATCCCTTTATAGCAAAACTCTTTTTAAAAATGTGTGTATATTTACATGTTTTATGAGGTTTCTACAGTCCTAGCTACCTTTTCATATAACTCTTCTTTGCCGTTCTCCACCCCGATTTCCACAATTCTCTTTTAAGTCTTTGTACTGTTGAATTCTATCTTCCCTCCCTTGAGGCTCCCTTCCCACCCCTGTTTAGGGCACTGTACTAATTTTGTGATTTTAATGCATCTTCCAAATGAACCATACATATCTGAAGAGTCAAAGCTAACGTAAACAAATTAGAGAATTTTTTATATTTATTCTTCTGAGTCTAAGCCAACTCATACAGAATGATGGTTACTAACTCTATTCATTTACTTGAAACTTTCATAATTCTGTTTTTCTTGTTCACCAGATAATATTGCATTGTGTAAATACACCCCGTTTTCCTTATCCATTCATTAGTTAATAGACACCTAGGCTGTTTCCGTTCCCTGACTATTGTGAATAGAGCAGTAATGAACATGGATCAGCAGTTTCTTTATACTGCAGTTATCTGTGCGTTTGGATACAGAGTCCTTTTGGGTATATGTCCAAGAGTGGTTGGAATAGCTGTATAGATGTATTTCTAGCTCTTGGAGGAACTGCCACACTGAATTTTACAATGGTCCCACCAATTTGCATTCCCATCAGCAATAACTGCTCCCCTTTTCCCATACCCACACCCTTTCTTTTTAATTTTAAATTTCGCATCCTTATCTTTTTAATTTGAGAAATTCTGACTAGTGAAAGATGGTTTAATCTTTCTCTAGTGTGGCTATGGGAAACGGGAACACTGATCACTGCTGATGGGAGTGCAAATTGGTGCAGCCATTGTAAAATTAAGAAGCATAAAATTACATTTCCCTGATAACAAAGGATGTTGATTTTTAAACGTAGGGATGTTTGTTATTGTTGTTCTTTGTTTGTTTGTTTATATTTTTGGTTTCAGCTGGATCTTTATTTGTAAGTTTCATCAACCAAAACCAATTTAGCATTTTCTAGGGACTGGGAGAGCAGAGACCTTGAAAGGCTCCACAGCTTGGCTTAGGTGTTGCTTTGTGGGGGCCTTAGCAAGTAGCCTTTGCTGTCTTCTCTGGTGCCTTTTTAGCTTTTTGTTTGCTTGTTTGTTTTACTTTCTTGGCATCCCTGGTAGCCTGCTCCCACTGAGCATGTCTCTCTTCTGATTTCTGACTCCTGTTAGCCATTACAGCAGTAGGAAATGCACCAGTAATGGCCAGCTGGAATTTGACTGCATGGCAGAAGTCTTTTCTGTTGATTTTCTTCCATTTGTCCTTTTTTGGGCTTTCTTCCATAGAGGACAGTTCCACTTATCTGCCTGGGGTTCCTTTTGGGAAAGAACGCGCACTAGGATTTTTGCATTAAATATTTGGAAAACCTTCCTGTGGGTCCTGGATAAGCACTGTTGGTGTTTTGAGAGCAGCTTGTACCCAGTTAAACTACACCGGTCCATCTTCATGGCAGGAAGGAAACACTGATGCGGAACAGTTTTTATAAAAACATATTTATCAGCCATTTTTACTTCATCATTTAAGAACTCAATTCAGTTCCATGCCTCATTTTTAAATTGAATTGTTTGTTTTCTCTATGTTTAGTTTTGGTATATTCTAGATCCTGGCCCTCTGTTTGAAGCGTAGCTGGTAATTTTTTTTTTCCCATTCCGTGGGCTCACTTTCCATTTGAATCATGGTGTCTTTTGCTGTGCACAGACTTTTGAGTTTCATAAGGTCCTGTTTATTGCTAGTCTTTTGCTTGTCTTATTAGGTGCCCTTTGCTGTGCCAATGGCTTCAAGCGTATCCCTAATTACTCCTTGATTAGACTCAGTGTTGGGCGTTATCTAAGGGCTGACTCCATTTGCTCCCCATTGCTGGGATAAACACAACGACCAAAAGCAACCTGGAAAATAAATAGGGTTTATTTTCTCTTACACTTCCATGTCACTGTCCGTCATTGAGAAAAGTCAGGAAAGGAACCAAAGCCCGGACCTGGAGGAAGGGCTGACTCAGAGACCACAGGAGATCACTGCTCAATGCCTTCCTCTCCGAGTTCACATCCAGCTACCTTCCTTAGACTTTGCAGGACCACCTGCATGTGGTACCATTTACGGCACCATCTACAGTGGGCTGCACCCTTCCACATCAACTATTAACCAAGAAAGTGCCCTGCAGTCTTGCCTACAGGCCAGTCTGATGAAAGCACCCTTTCAATTAAGTCTCCCTTATCCAAGACAATCTTAGTTTGTCAAGCTGACAATATATATATATATACACACACACACACACACACATATATATCCAGCAGAGAACTTCCATCCATTTGGAGTTGAGTTTGTGCAGGATAAGAGGTAAAAGGTTTTTATTCCATTCTTCAACACGTAGCTATCCGGAATAAGCTAGCACATTTGTTGAAGATGCCTTTTCTCCACTATGTGTTGCTGGCCTCTATGTCAACTTCATGTGGCTGTAAGAGTGTGGGCTTCTGAGTGGGTCTACAGTTGCACTCCACTGGTAGATGAGTCTGACTTTGTGCCAGTGACATACTGTTGACATTACTGGAGCTCTATAGTATAATTTGAATTCCTCCTGTGGATGTTTTATTGTTTAGTGGGTTGGATGTTTTGTTTTGTTTGGCTATCCTGTATCTTTTAATTTTCATGTGATATTATTTGTTTTTCTCTGTGAGGAATTTTGCCGGAGATTAGTCTGTAGGTTGCTTTTTGGTAGGGTGGCCATTTTCACAAAACTAATCTTGCTGATCCATGATCATGGAAAAATGTTTCCATCTTCTGGAATCTTCTTCAATTTTTTTCCCCTGTGCCTTCAAGTTTTCATTGTGTAAGTTTTTCACTTCATCAATTCAAGATGCATGTGCATGTTTGTGTGAGTGTGTATGCATAGGTGTGTATTTGAGGAAATTATGAATGGTAATGTTTTCCCAGTATCTTTCTCTTTATGTTGGTGTGGCTGTTCAACATAAAAGTTAAGACAGTTACATTTTTTTTATGTTGGCCTTTTCAAGTCAGGACTAAATAAATTCTTTGAGGAGAAATGCTATCCCCCTGGAGCCTCACTATCCATCTTTCTCTGCGCAGCATGCATCTTTGCTTTTGTAACAAGGTAGACAGAGACATCAAGACCTTGGCTTTTGCTGTTCCTTAGTTCTTACTGGGCAGCGTTACACTGTTTCCTTGCTACTCCCTTTCTGGGAGCCACTTGGTTTTGGCTTCCTGGGGTGACTATTCTTACAAGGGGTGAGACCTTATATCTTTGAGAAGGTTTAATTTGGAGCAGAAAGTAGTAGAAATTCCATTTTGCCTTAAGTCCAATTCACGGCCTGTTACCGGGTCTTCAAGTCAGGGGTAAGGCTGGGATTTTTATCATCATCTGTCTGATTCTTGTATTTCTAAAATTGGTTGCCTGTTGGAGAAAGGAGGTGTGATTAATTATCACTCTCCAACTGCAACTACCACCAGGCAGTGTCTGCAGGGCAGCTGGGAAAGCTAGGCAGAGCAGCTTACAGGACAACCAAGAACGGAGCCTTGAGAGGAAGTGCATGGATGAAATGCTCCGCTCAAATGGCATTTTAATTTCTTATTACAGTATCTTCTTAAACTCTAGCTACATTTCTCTCTCCCTTTGGATTCCAAAAAAAATCCATGTGAATCTTTGGGATAAGTAAATGGTCTTTGGGGAGTAGACTAGAAGCCAAAAACCATTGTAGATATGGGGTTTTTTTTCCAATCAAGTTAAGAAATTCTCTAAATTATATTTTAGTAAGTAGTTTTACTATTCAAAGGATTCGTCTTGAATTCTTTAAGGAACCACCAGTAACAAATACCAAAGAATGCCATGGCTACAGGCTTCTGTTCAGTGGGCACATCCACATGCCTTACACATGGAAACACCAAAGGAAGAGTAAGAAAGAATAGGTGTACTGTCCTTTGTCTTCACTCGGTGTCCTCAATCTAAGTGAGGGGGAGAGTTGCAATCCAAAGTCATTGTAAATGGCCCTCACTGGGTGGGCGTAGGGGTGGCGGGTAACATCACCCTAGGAACCACAAAGTGGCTGAAAATTAGTTAGGCAATGCTAAGTCCTTTATTAAAATTTTAGCTATACATAATGTCATCTTGAATAACGCATGAGATCACCTCAGTAGAGCTGAAGGGCATGAAAGCACATGGGCTGGCTGTGTTAGTTCTGCCTGTTTTGTCAAGGGTTAGACTGTAGAGTAACTCCAACCTCTACCACTCAAAAGTCCCATTCAGAATCATGCGTATACACGCACCAAATGAAGAAGAGAGAAAAATTTTATAACTGACAAAAATCATTTTGGTGAAGACAGATTAAGCAAGGAGGGAAGTATTATCATATTGTTATTTAAAAAAAAGAAATGAGTTCAATACTAAGCATGTTTCCTATGACATAATCCCAGTATACTTGGTGCTAAATGGCTAGGCAACTGCTTTCTGTTTTGCCACTTTATACTGGTGCTACCCACAGGGATGGGTATTTTGCAGTGTTGTGTACTAACCCTGGGTCTCCCTTCTGACTCTGGGCTCTATTTCCAGTTCTTTACTTTTGGTCTTGATCGTGAATTCCTCCTGCATCAGCTTTTAGATGACTGGGTCTGCAGGTCTGTGCATTTGCATGTGGGTGTGCACTCACAAGCACACACACACACACACACACACACACACACACACACACACACACACATACACACACACACTTAAAAATAAATCTTTAAAGAAAGAGAAACCATGTACTTATAAAACAATGATTCTTATTGTGACAATTAATATGCATGGAAACAATGAAGAACTGGGTTGTATAGTCTGTTTGAAATATTTTTTAATTTTATATTATTTAATATATATCTATGTGACCAAGCATTATTTTCTACCTTATTGGGAAAGATCTACATTATTAATGCTAAAACTATTTGTGGTAAGTGAAGAACATGCTTTCCATGGTATTTTAAGTTTTCCCCATCCTCAAAGGCTCATTCCTAAGTTGTTGTGTTTATTGTACTAAATGTTTGAAACCAAACACCAGAGGATGAGTATTCATCCAGAATACAGGGAATTATCCACAAATAAATTAACTCTCTCATTAAGGACCCATCAAGCAGAGATGAAAATAATACAATTAAGACTTAATTTCTTTAGTGTTGTTTTGCACTCATCATTAGACTAGACAATTTCATATGAAAATCAATCATATCTGTCCTCCTGTACAACCTAGAATATCACTCCATTGGCAGCACACAGCAGGCAGCTATTTAGCAAGGGAGGTAGGGTGGAAGTTTGGGGGAAATGTCCCAGTTTCTCTTCACAATGCCTGTTTGATCTGAGCTTGTTTCATTTAGCCACATAAATCGCTCTTCTCCTAGAGTCTTGGTTTCTTAGGATTGCTTCACTCCTTTCTCAGTTATCCCCTTAATCTTTCAGGGCTCATGGTCAGTCTTGAGCTGTGACAACCGGTAATAGCAGTTGTCCTTTTACCTGTGTTGTAAACACTGGGTACTTGGATCCTCATCCTTGGTCTTTCCTGATGTGCTTCAGTCTTGCTGTTGCTCCTCTGTATTCAGCTTGCTCAGCCAGTTCATTCAACCCACTCATTGCATCACCACTTCCTTGTCTCTTCCCACCCACATGCCCCACTGGCTCCCTGGCAGAGCCATGACTGTGACACACTGTCTGACGTCATCTCACGCCCTTGTCTCTTCCCCTTTCTGCATCTTCCCTGGCATATGGCATGGCCACTGTGACACACCACCATTTGGTTTTTACCTCATATCCTTGCTTTATTTTACTCGTGATGACTAAATTCAGCTGTCCACCCACTGTTCGAAAATGTGGCTGAAAAGTCCGAAGTGCAACCACACCCTGAACCTTGTAGGTGTGGAAAGAATAAGCCACAAAGATTGCCCCATAACTGGGGCACCTAAACCATCCAGTTCCAATTTCAATCTTCCCTGGATGCTTCTCTGTAAACCAGAACAGTTCCCTTTCATGGACAGCTGTGAGTCCTATCTGCTTGACAAAGCAAGAGACTACCCACAGCCGCCCATCTAATTCTTATTTGCAACTTGTCTTCTCCTCGTCTTCTACTTCCTCCTCCTCCTCCTTTCTTCTTCCTCCTCCTTCTCCTCATCTTCAACCTCCTTGTCCTCCTCCTCCACCACCTCCTCATCCTTATATTTTCTCTTCTTCTTTTTCTTCTTCTTCTTCTTCTTCTTCTTCTTCTTCTTCTTCTTCTTCTTCTTCTTCTTCTTCTTCTTCTTCTTCTCCTCCTCCTCCTCCTCCTCCTCCTCCTCCTCCTCCTTCTTCTCCCCATTCACCAGTAGACAGTATACTCGTTGTGGTCACCACCACCTATAAAATTATTTTGTTGCTACTTCATAACTGTAATTTTGCTACTGTTATGAATCATAATGTAAATATCTGTGTTTTTCAATGGTTTTAAATAACCCTTGTAAAAGCATCATTAGACCCCCAAGGGGTCTCAACCTACAGGGTTGATTCCATTCCTCTTCTATTGAAAAACATTGCTAAATTCATGACACCATTCTTATACCTTTCCCTTATCATCAGGCTTTTCTCTTTGCTCTGGGTGCTGTCCAATAGGAGATGAATGCTAACCATGTTTGTTTTTCCTTGAAGAGAAATTGCTTTCTGACCACATATTGCTGCCACTGCTAGTTGTATTTCTCTGGCCCCAGCCAAACGTCCTTGAAAAGGTAGTGGTTGATAGTCACTTTTGTTTTCTTTTCAGTCCATTTTTTTCTTTGAAGCTACTCCAATTGGGTATTTTCCTCAGATACAGGAGAAAACCTGACAACAATGTCTGTTTTGATTAATGCAACGACTGATCCTTAGGTTTTGTCCCCTTGACCTACCCCTGTCTACTGCCCTGTTCTTCTTGGTACACTGTTTTCTCACAGCCTGTGAGACATAAATTGACATTTACCTTTTTTTTTTTTTGATACAGTCTCCTTACCTTCTACCTGCCTTTACGATCACAGTCCGATGGACTACCACTGTCCAGTGAGAAATCTTCAGTATAACCGCTATAAGGGTTAGACTGAACTCGAAAAACAGCAAGTTCAGGTGGTGATCTGAAATCTCATTCAATATTGGAGTTTCTGGCAATCTGTAGCTAATGTCTCCTGCCCTAGGCATGGACACAGAGATCTTTATCTATGCCTGTCAGACCTTTCAGCAACCACCTCCTACTGTTTCCTGAAACAGCTCCTGCATTTCCAGCTTACATCTTTATCTGACCTCTACCTTCCTGCCTCTTAACTTTACACTTTAACGCACAGTTGGCAGCATCAATTGAAAATTTCCACACCCCATTTGGTACTTCTGTCATCCCTCTCTTTTTGTTCTTTTCCTCATCAATATATTGACAGGAATTGGTTCTAATAACTCCTATGGATACCAAAATCCCATAGACAAAATGGTGGATGGTTTGTGTATAGTTCATATTCCTTTTCTCACTTACTTTAAATAATCTTTGTATATCGAATCCTAAGAAAGTATGAATGTCATATAATAATTGTTATACTTCCTCTGCCTAGGAAGTAACAACAATAAAATAGTATGCACTTGTTCAGTAAATAATCCCTTCGGATATTTTGGATCTGCTATTGTAGTCTCTATGTTTAGGGGTGACTCTTCGCTCTATGTTTAAGGGTGACTCTTCCCTCTATGCTTAGAGGTGACTCCTCCCTCTATGTTTAGGGGTGACTCTTCATTCTAACAGGTGCTTGTTCAGCAACACTGGAGTATTCCTGATAGCTCCTGATCTCATGCTTCATTTGCAACTCCTTTAAATAATCCTTTGGCCGTAGTCAAAACTAGCGTGAATTCTGATGTCTTCCAATACCATAAGTATTGCTTGCCACTACAGCAGTAGAAGCTTAATGGTCCAACACTTAAGTGTTTTTTCCCCATCTTCCATCAGGTGTTTCGAATATTATTGCCAGAGAGATCACATTAAACATAAATCAAGTTCTTTGACTTCTCTTGTCAAATTATTTACTAACGTTCAAAACGCTTGCAATAAAAGCACATTTCTTTGACTTTGAAATCTCCATAGAATGCAAAATTCTTGTTATTATTCTCTCTCATCTATCAGCACTGTTGTTCATTTCTATTACTGTCCATTAACACGGACCTTCTTGAACCATTGGCAGAAAACAGTAGGCAGGATCCTGCCTCATTACTTAAAGGAAATTATGGGCTGGGAACGTAGATCAATGATAGCTTGTAAAACACACTCAAGACAACGTCCAGTACCACCAAATGAGGGAGAGAGGAAGAGAGAGAGAGAGAGAGGGAGAGAGAGGGAGAGAGAGAGAGAGAGAGAGAGTTTAATCTCTCGATATATGAGTAATTTTGTCACTTACGAGTAATACAGATATTCCTTAATCAGATAAGCCGCCATGGAGATTGATATTTAAATTGCTAAATTTTAGGGGGAGGGGGTCAATTCTGAACTATTATTTCATTGTGCTATAATCATTTTCAAGGAAACCTAATTATTACAAAGTTCAGAAGACTGAGTGGATCACAACTTCCAAAATACGAAGTCCATCTTTGATTAAATTAATTGTAGTGGCTACAAATAGAACCATGCTTTTTTGGTTCCAGAATAATGCTTGTTTCTCTATTGCTCTGAGCTATGCGGGTCATTAAAAACTGACATTACAAGAACATACACAGAAAATAGCTATTTGGCAAGATTTTCGTGGTCACCCTACTCTGAGAACAACAGGGGCATTTCATCAAAACAAGCACTGACCTCAAATGGCAGAGCAACTCGTTCTCAACTGCAAAGGCTTGTAGTGTTTATTTACATCGCACTGAGATGTGTGACTCATTTCCAGATAGTCTGTTGTATGATACAAGGGTGTAGAAGCCAGAAAAAGCAACTCTCAATCTATTCAAAACCCTGAGCTAATTCCTACCTACTAAAGAGTAGGTTGTGTTCCTTACTTCAATCAAAATCCTTTAGCGAAGTTACAAATTGCACAGAAACAAGAAGGGGCACAGAGACTTCCCTCCAAATGACAACCAACACCCAAGACAACACACTGCAGGAGCCGTACCACAGTTATCTTGGAGTGGAAATATGCCCACATACTCAACTTCTACCATTGAGCCTGAAAACAAGTCTGAAATGAAGTCCATGGCCCTGGAATTTTCTGCATTCTCTTCTGCCTGACCCAAAATGCTACTATAGAATTCATCCCTTCTTCTCACCCTTTAGCATTGAGTTATTATGCAGAGCATTGTTGTGTCCTTTCTGGGGTATTAACTGCTCATACTGTTGCTTTATCAAGACTCTGCCAAGGGAGTTGTTATGGAATGTTCTAGAAAACACACATTAGTGCATCTCGTGTGTTCATTCTTTTATATCAAATAACAATTCTGTAGTTGTTATGCTTTGCTCTGCATATCCAGAGCTTGCAGAGGATAGGAAACACACACAATGTCACATATATTGTAATGGCTGGGTTGGCATTTGATCCTGCAGGTAACCCTGACAACTACACTATGCCTATAACAAGTAAGCATGTAAAAACTTCACATTAAATCAAAGATCTGCACAATAACTCCCTCAGTTATTCTCAAGTTGTCAATTTGTCTTACTAACTGTCAAGTTATCAATATTTTGTTTTACTAAAACATTCTGAGTCTTCTAGACATATGAAGTGACCTAGGAGACTTATCTCAAGAATGCAAAAGCTGTATTATCATGCCCTGTGTAATATATTGTTTTCCTTGCTATAATGACATGCTTAAGGATTACTTTATTGTATGAGAGAAGAAGGTTAATTTTAGCTCCCAGTTTGGATGGATCTAGGTCACAATTGAGCAGACTCATGGTGTTGAGCACAAGGTAAGGCACCTAATTGTAGAAGAAAGAGAGATCCAAGGCTCCTATTTCTCCCAAAGAACTTGGTATAGAGTGTCTAGTCAGTTGCCTGGCTGACAGCTGACAAATATTTCCAGTATAGTGGATCCACTGAGCTTGAGATGGGGGAGCTGTCAGCCAGTAGCCTCTTCTGACAACCAGCTAAACTGCTTGTTTTGAACACTATCACACTGAGGAAACTATCCTAGGGAAATGGCGACTGAAACTGTAGCTGCTTACAGCACAACTGCTGCCCCAGGAGAGTTATTCATTGCCTCTTGGAAACAACACTGTGAGCATCAGAAATCTCTGTGTGATTTTGTTTTTGCTCTAGCAGTTAGACAGGAGGGGGAACATGTCCCCAGTAACTCAGAGTATATGAGACTTGTGACAGCTTCATTGACAAAGCCTACGTTTGGTATAAATGTAAGGCTTATGCTTGATTGGTGGAACTGGAAGCTCTTCTCATGCATGCTGTGATTGGTATGAGCTGAACAGATGCTTGACATGCTCCTTTAACTACACGATGCGCAAGGCACTTCTCAGATTTGTTGGAGCTGTCTGGGAGGCTCCACTCCTGTATTCTACCCACCGGTGTTGCAACATTAAGGACAAGTAAAGCTTCTCCTGAGTGGTCCCTTTGCCTCTAATCCTGTTCACAGGCAGAAGGGGACGTGTCAGTCACATGAAGTGGAGCAATAGCTCAGGGCTTCCAAACCTGGTGGTGTCAGGGTGTTTCTATAATTCGTGGGGGTCAAGAATTGTGACCTGATCCCTGGTGACTTTTAGGACAGTTTTCCCTGTATTGTCTTAACGCAGAAAGATATAAACAACAGTGTGAGAACAAACATGACACATACAGTAAAGTTAGCAAGGAAAGCACCTGGCTACAACTCTAGATTAATAAAGAGACAAACGTGACCTAGCTTAAGAGTTGACACAGAGAGCAGCACGTTGGGAACATACTGAGAGGTACACTAGCATGCCTAGCATGCTCAAGTCACTGAATTCAACTCCTGGCACCACTAACATGAAGAGGAGATGTTCCACATAAAGTGATTCTTTGCTAAGAGCTTCTTTTGGCCTTCAACTGCTCTGTGAAACCAACCTGGTCCATTCGTCATCAGTAGCATCAATACATTGATGGTTATTCAAACACAGTCCTCACACCGACTCTGGTCTTGCCATCAATATTTTACCCTAAGGAAGATAAGCAGAGGCAAGGAACAGCAAATCAGGAGAAGTAAGCAAATGCTTTTTCCAAAAACCTGACACAGAGCTCACATTGCAAGGACTATGCTGCCTTTGTAGGGCCAACATCTCCACAGAGGAATGTTAATTCAGAACATGGTTTCTCAGGCAAGAGATCATGTCCAAAGATCTTCTAGGTCCATATGATCCGACTGGAATAAAAACACATCTTTAATCCAGGAGACAGAGGCAAACAGATCCGAGTTCAAGGCCAACCTGGTATTAAAAAAAAAAAAAAAAAAAAAGCTTAGGTCCAGGCATGGTGATTCATGCCTTTAATTCCAAACAATAAAGGAAAAAATAGTTTGTAGGAGGAAGCACCCATGTTTGAAAGTGATGCCTAATGGAGTGGCAAAAAAAAAAAAAAAAAAAAAAAAAAAAGGTGACAAATCAGAGAAAGATAGAATAGGATATGCCTAACTCTCACAGGAAGAGAGAGGAAAGGGAAGCTACTTAGGGGGCATGCAGAGAGAGAGAAAGGAGGCAGTTTTACCAGGACAGTAATAGAGAGACAGGTTGCAAGAGAGAACAAGCGAGACTCAGGTGGAAGACAGAATGAGAAAGAGCTAGGAGATTAGAGCATATTGCTGGGGTTAGAGGCCAAGAGAGAAGCCACATTAAGTAAATTAGCTAGGAGTTTGAACCAGAACAGCTGAGTTGAACCAGCCAGCCCAGAGCTCAGAAAGAACAAGTAAGGGTGAGCTCATTAAGCAGTAAGTCTCTGAGCCTCTGAGGCTGAAAGCACTCTATGCCTAGGTTAGATTGAACTGAATGGGGAGGGGCAGGGGAGGAAGGGGGGGCTGCTAGAAGCTTCCAGGACTAAGCAGACAGAGTTAGTAATCCTTTGAGACAACAACTGAAACAGGTAAATAAAATTCCTCGTACAAATTTCTGCAGAGTTCAAAGACGGAATCCTCAGGTACCCTAGGACTTGAATCTGCCATTAACACATTTTATTCCTTTATCAGAAATCTTAGGTTCGTAACTGTGGTGCTTTAAACAGGAATGGACCCCATAGAGGCATGAATTTGAGTGTTCGGCCCACAGGGAATAGCACTATTAGGAGGTGTGGAGTAGGTGTTGGAGGAAGTGTAGCCTTGTTGGAGGAAGTGTGTCGCTGCGGAGGTGGGCTTTGAGGTCTTATAAGGTCAAATCTTGCTAATGTGGCATGCATTTTCCTTCTTCTACCTGTGGATCAGGATGTAGAACTTCTTCTCCAGCACCCTGTCTGCCTGCACACCGCCATGTTGCCCACCATGATGATAATGGACAAGCTGTAAGTCAGTCCCAGTGAAGTGTTTTCCTGATAAGAGTTGTGTCGGGCAAGGTGTATCTTCACAGCAGCAGAAAACCTAACTGAGATGATAGTAGTCTGTTAAAATAGTACTGATTAACAAAATGATCAATGGCAATTCAAGTAGATGACATTCTAGATGGTAGTGGAGAAATAACTGTGCAAGCCAATTACACTAGTTGCAAATGCATCACCAGTGACAGTCAATAATCAAGATATGTGCTATACTGCACCTCACTCCAGATTGGTTTAGAAGCTTTCATCCCTCGACAATTGCTCTCCATTGAGGCAGAGACAGAAATGAGTTCACGCTCTACAAGAACAACAACAAGACAGTATCAGCAAATTGAAAAATCTTTTCTATACAGAAAGCCATCAGCAAGTGAAGTCTTAGGAAAAAAATAGATAAAGGCTTTGATGCTTTTTGTTAAAAGGGAAAAGTGTGGAGGTGGGGGTGGGGAGGCAGAAAGGCAGCTTGGTTCAACACAGCTCAGGAGCCAATGTTGGTTCAAACTTCTGGAGTCTGACCAGGAGTAGTTTTGTTGTTTTGTTGTTGTTGTTGTTGTTGTTGTTGTTGTTGTTGTTTTAGGCATGTTTAAGCACAGCACAATTTGGTGAAAACTTACTCTGGTGATAATTATCAAGCCTGCACGCATAACAAAGCATATGTAAATTGCTTTGAGGAACAAATTAAGTATTTTAGGGTTACTACAGATGTGATGGAACCCTATGACCAAAGCAACCTAGAGAGAAAAGGGTTTATTTGCCTTATACTTTCATGTCACTGTTCATCACTGAAGGCACTCAAGACAGGAACTCAAGCAGGGCAGGAACTTAGAGGCAGAGGCCATGGAGGAGTACTGCTTACTGGCTTGCGCTCCATGGCTTGCTCAGCCTACTTTCTTTCAGAACCCAGGACCACCAGCCCAGGGATGGCACCGCCCACAGTGGGCTGGGCCCTCCCCCATCAATCACTAACTAAGAAAATGCCCTACAGCTGGATCTAATGGAGGCATTTTCTCAATTGATGTTCCACCCTTTCAGGTAACTCTAGCTTGTGCCAAGTTGACATAAAACTAGCCAGTACTGTAAGTTAGTACAGACCAGGTGTGATTTCATTCAAAACTCTTTGTAATGCCAATGAAGACGGCTTCTATTGATTGACTGAGAAAAGCAAGCTTATATTAAGTGCCTGCAGTGACCATTAAGGTCTCACACAGCCACACAGCCCAGCTTTCTGGGTAGATTACAGGTTATGTACGCCTTCACTTGAAGGAACAATGCTCTGTGCTTAACATTCTAGGTCCCCTGGGTGCTTATCTGTGAGCACAAAGACCCCCATGCTTCCTAAACACACACACACACACACACACACACACACACACACACACGCGCACGCACGCACGCACACACACACCAACAACAACAACCTAAAAACTAAGAGCCTTCTTCTGCACTCTGAGTCCTGGTTGCTATTATTAAGGGAATTTCATTTTAACTAATCAACAATTATTTTTTCTAATCTTCCCCAAATTGTTTTTAGACATCAAATGCAATGAATTGATTATAGAAGCAGGAAGTCTGATGTCTCATAATAGAAGGGGAAGTACAAATAGGCGGTGGCTGGAGAGGTGGCTCAGAGGTTTAGAGCACTGTCTGCTTTTCCAGGGGTCCTGAGTTCGATTCCCAGCAACCACATGATGGCTCATAACCATCTATAAAGAGATCTGGTGCCCTCTTCTGGTGTGCAGGCACACATGTAGTCAGAACACTAGTAAATAAATGTTTTTTAAAAAGAAAAAATAAAACCAAGTAGGCAAGTTGTATTTACTAGATTCCAAGATCCTCAAAAAAAACCTTTAAATTTCAGCATTTGAAGTTTAATGACTTAACTGCAGATTTCCTCAGTTTCCCTCTCACCCTTGAATAGTGAATACATTAGTCCTCTAAAGCCCAATGGTTAATTATACCTCCGCATCAAAAGGCTAGCAGAGCATTGCCGCCAAACACATTTTCCAGGGCGTGGGGAAAAGAAATAGGAGACACAAATGTTTCAAGGTAGAAAAGAAGAGGATCTCAGAGAAAGAAAAAGAGGGAGAGGGGTAAGGGGAAGGAATAGGAGTCAGGGAGGACAAGGGGGATGGGGACAGGGAGGAGAAAAGGGTTTGGAGGAGGAGGGGGAGGAGCCAGAGTGGGGGAGGGGGAAAGCATGAGGGAGGCAGGAAGATGGGAGAGAAGGGCAGGGGGACAGGAGGCCAGCTGCTTTAACATTGCAGGCCTATCCTGTTGTCAGCTTTCTAATGGCCCAGCCCTGTAAACAGGCCTTTGGTGGTGGTGGTGGTGGTGGTGGGGCTTCTTAATTTCTTCCATCATGATTACATTATGAGTGCTGGTAAGATGTCGCAGGAGGTAAAGCCACTCATGCCAAACATGGCAGTCTGAGTCTGATCCCAGGCCACACCTGGGAAGAGAGAACTGATTCCTTCAAGCTCTCCTTGGAAAAAAAAGTCTTAGCCATTTTGGCACAGAGTCTGTGTGATTGTACACAAAATGTTATTGGGGATTGGAAATTATAATGGTCCCTGCAAAAGAGAACTATCATTCAAATTAAAAATTTTTTGCTTGTACTTTTACTATACATTTATTTAAAAAGAAAGAAGGAAAGGAAGGAAGGGAAGGAAAGAAGGAAGGAAGGAAGGAAGGAAGGAGAAGCCAAATAAGGCTTTTAGGTAAGTTTTTTTTTCCCCTCCCATAATTATTCCTTGCACTATGTGATCTAATTAAATGTTACTATTCATAGCACAAACTTTTCCTATGCTAAAATAAAAAATAAGTAATGATAAACTATACCCTTAAAAGGCATGGAAAAAGACGGAAGCAAGTTCTATTCCGTGCATGTGTCAATGTTCTTATTTGTTGTAACCTTATTTTCAAAACTTTGTAGTAGCCTGATTTTGTCATGTCTTATTTTATTCAAATGGTAGCACCTGCCACATGTTGTAGGCACTATGTCATCTGAAACACAATTATAAACAGTCGGCACATGGATTAACTTTGTATCCTGTAGTCTTTTAATATTCTTAGAATAAAGCATATATCCTTGAGGTCAATATCCATCTTTCCAGTTCTTGGCTTGCTAACTGTGCTAGCTGTAGTGAAAATGAGAAACCGTTGAGTTTTATTTGTCTACCTCACCCCCTATGGATTCTGCGTGTAATTGAAGAATTCACAGTTACCAAAGCTGCAAGGACCAAAAAGCTGGTGCCGTACCATTGCTGTTCCCACCCTTGACTCACCAGCTCACTGCAGCACTTCACTCTTCCTTCACTTTAAAAATGGGATAAAAATACTTGCTTTACCCCTTATGTGTGGGTTACTCAAGATTATAGCCAAGTGCTTTGTAAACAAACATAATACCCATCACTTTGCATTGCACATGCTCTAGGTTTTCCACATACTGTGTCACCTCTCTAGTCCTCAACACGCAGTTACTACAGTCCCACCCAACAGGTAAATCTGTGACAGTGAAAGCAGGTTAGGTGGTACTGAGATCAAAGAGTCAGAAAGGAGTCAGCTCAGCACGCAGCACTCAGTGTAGCCATGTTTTCTTTGCGCTCACAGATGACACAACCCAATTTCACATCCCTAAGAAAATGGCAGTTGAAAGAGCTGGCCCTGGTATTGGGGCCTAAGGTGAGCCACACCCACCACTCCTCTACTGTGAGGTGGGGAGGGGGAGGAAGTGATGCACCCCTCTCCCCTCACCCCTCATCCCCTGGGCTGACCAACTCGGTTGCCACCCACCTGTCCCTGCCCATCACCGGCTGCATCTTTCAGGAGAGTAGGCCCTGCCCCTCACCTAGGCAGCACAGTAGAGCTGGCCCTAATGGCAGGGGCATGGGTGAGCTGGCCCCCAGGACATGAGTGCAGGAGGGCAGGCCCAGGTATTTATCTGCTCTGAGGTGACGTGGGTGCAAGGGTGATGCCCCCCACCAGATATACTAGTTAAGAGAGCTGGCTCCTAGGTTATAAGAGCAGGAGAGCTACCCCTGGCCCTCACTGGCTGTAGCACTTGGGAGAGTAGGCCTGGGTAACACAATGGAACTGGCCCTGATGGTGAAGATGCAGATGAACCAACCCCAAGGGTTTGAGATCTGGAGAGCTATCCTAGCCCCTTACTACCTGCAGCAGTAGGGAGAGTGGGCCCAGGTCCTTGACTGGGCAATGTAGTGGAGCTTCCTTTGGAGGCACTGGGGGGGGGGAGTCCAAGAGCAGGAGAGCTGACCCTACCTCCTGCCAATGGCAGCATTGGATGGTCTAGACAGAGCAGTGCTGGAGAGCTCACCCTGGTGACACAGATAAGGGAGAAATAGTGGGCTGACCAGGTCAGCTGCCACCCAGGCCCAGATCCAGGGCTTTCGGTTGGTTCACCCCAAAAATCTACATCATCTGTGAACGGCTGGGGTGTGTGAAAGGGCTAGTCCTTCTGATCCAAAACTGCAGGATCTCCATGACATAGGACAACAATTGAATAACCAGAAAGAGACCCAGTGAGGATCCAGGATTGATGGTGTCATGGAAGCCAGAGACCTCAAGCTAGACCAACAACTCACTGCAAGGAACACTTGCAAGTGAAGATGTGTAGACAGAGGGGTATACTGTGGGCTCAATATGACACACTACAGCTTCCATGAAGAGATGTTTTCTATGTTCTGTTGTTTATTTTTGCTTGTTTGTTTGTGCAAGGGTGGAGGGTGGGTATGAGGGAACTGAGAGAGGGGTAAGTCTGGGGTGCATGATGTGAAACTAACTAAGAATCAATGAAATGTTTTTTGTTTTTTTAAAGAATTAAAGTGAGACCCAAAAGTAGAAAGGAGCCACTGTATACGCACTGTACAATGGCAGAGCCTTGATGAAGCCACATTTCCTCTAGAGACCCTGGCTTCGTGTTTTCTTTTCTTTTCTTTTTGGTGTTCGGATACATGGTATTTCTGTGCAGCCCTGGCTGTCCTGGAACTTGCTCCATAGAGCAGGCTGGCCTTGAACTCAGAGATTCGCCTGCTTCTGCCTCCCTAGTGCTGGGATTAAAGATGCACACCACCAGTGCCTGGCTCATATGTTCTTGCATATTTTTGCTTCTTTGTTTGTTTTCGAGACAGGGTTTCTGTGTAGTGTTGCCTGTCCTGGACTTGCTTTGTAGACCAGCCTGGCCTCAAACTCACAGAGATCTTCCTTGCCCCTGCCTCCCTGAGTGCTGGGATCACAGGTGTGCACCACCGCATGTGGCTTGTTGTCATGCTTTTTTGTTTTTGTTGTTGTGTTATTTTTATTTTTATAAACAAGTGTAATATAAAATGTAAGAAATAAATGCAACATATGCAAGACTATGGTGTTGCCACCTGATCTGAGCTCCTATTCCCAGCTCACTCATAATATCACGCACGTAAACAAACCACAAAGTGTCGCGAAACATGAAAATATGAATGTCATTGCTTTAGAAACAAATTTTGGAAACAACAGAAAATTCCTTTCAAAATACAAAAAAGCATGTTTTTTTTTTAAAAGAAGCTAATTTTCCTCCTTGGGCATTAAGACATTTCTATTTCTATCTTAACACGGCCATGCTGTCATTCTACAAAAAAAATTCCTCTCTGAGCAAACACAGTCATCACACTAATCTCTAAATGGCAACCCTAAGAATATATATAGTTGGACACACCAATGACAAATCTCCTGAAATATTTTTCAAAAATGATCGTCAGCACTGCCATGAATATATGCTCAGAAGAGCAGCACTGCCTCAACTACAGAAATGACTTGGTAGCCAACTTCACCCTTCCTGGCAGTGGAAGGCTTCCTAACCTGCGGTCCTGGGATCCCTTCCTGTGTCTTTATCCAGAAGAGAATGATCCGAGCAGCTGCTGCCAACCATCTCCTAGTAAACTGACCAGAGCTCTGTGGCCATGTCTCCTCATGATGTCCCTGCTTCACTTACTTGTGCACAGTGACAGGACCACCATCAGATTCTATATCCAAAGCTGGGAAAACTGGGTCCTGAACAAGTGAAACGATGGCATCATTTTCTGTGAGTTCCTACCCTCCAAACCCAGCCTGTACCCATTGGATTAGTCCATGGGACCAAGTACTCAACTGCAGCTCCTGGTTTGATGTCAAGGCCAGCCTTCAGTAAACCCTCAGGGAAGTCTTTAACCAAAGCCCCTGTACTCTTAGTAGCCTCCAAATGAAAGGCTACTGATGAGACTGATGAGCACCTGCTCTACCCATTGGCTTTATGCACTGTTCTGGCCTGGATGTCATAGAAGTGTCCTGGCTTGGCTGTTTTCAGAGGTTTGCCACTACCAGGGGTCCCGGGACAAAATGCCCATGCGTTGCATCCAAGTTCACCCTCTGGAGGCACCAAGTCTCCAAATTCGCCTGGTCACTGTTGAGGATCAATGGACCAGTCTGGCAGCTGACTGTCAAGGCACAGCTCCTTAGAAGCTAGTTTCATATCTTCATGATTTAAGGTAATGATATTAACTATATATGTAGGATTTTTATAAACTTAAGATAAGCAATATACACCCAGAACTTTTATAATCATTTAATCGATATCCTATAAAATATATCTATATCTGTATAGATATAGAGTATACCCTGGTCCCAGTGAATATAAAATGATGAACTTGAACTTCATTGTAAGATTCTAGCCTTAGGTCTGATCTATATTATGGATCCTGAGAGTCTGGAGAGAGCTACAAAAGGAAGAATGGATGAGATGCACCTTTAAAGCCCTTGTCCAAATAACAAAGGACCCAGGTGGCAGCAGAGGGCCGCAGCAGAGTGGTTTATGCTGGGAGATAGATGCTCTGAGATCGACTTTTCAGGAGTTCAGAGTCTTTGTTGATACTATATTGCTGCCTCCGGTTCCAAACCCTGGAATAGTACTTTCTGAATTCACACAGGCAATGGAAGGTTATCTGGATCTGACTTCAGTAGACTGTAGCGGGTCAGTAGGTTGACCTGATTGGATGTAGTCAATCCTGATGTAGTCATATGGCATTTAATTCTGGCCATGTTTTAAAACAAATGTTTAAGTTTTAGCATAGCCAACCTCAGTTTACCTTGCTGCTTTGGACTTCGCTACGTGATTCAGAATGATTATGAGGAGCGAATTCTATCTTTGTACATTAATGTGTGTCCCAAAACTTCCTAAATGGTATTATTTCCAGATGCAGAGTGATGTGAAATCTTACTTTTATATCCTTACAGTGTTCTCAGAAACCTCAGAATAACAGCAAAGAAATAAAAGTTGAAACTGAACATGCAGACATGGTAAGACAATAAGATGACATATTTTTTTATAATCATTTCTAAGCCATGGCAAGGTATTAGTTTAATAAATATTACATCACTTTTGCAGCAAAACATTGATGTATTGGTATCTTATTATATTCAACTGCCTTGATGACTCTAAAGCATTTTAAACTACACTATTTATGCTTCTTGAGAAAATGAAATTCTGTAGTTCGGATATGTTATTTGAGAATTCAGTCTTTACTAGTGTCCCCAGTGCTGTCATCACAATTTTCACCATGGCATGGTGGTAAAAGACTTTTGAGCTTCCAGCTCAGCTAAAAGTCCTTATTCTACTGGTGCTGATTGCTTGTGGAAAGGTGAGTAGTGTATGTTTCTTCAATGCTGCTCACTTAGAACAAGGCTATAATGCAGACGGGAAACGTAAGGAAATTTCTCTTCTCCCTGGTACCTGAGTTGCTACACCTTCACAAGTGGAAATTTATGTCACTTTGATAGAGGAAAATTTGTGATCTGCTTCTCAGCAATGATAGAGAAGACACAGAGTTCTTCCGGTATGTTCTGTTTCTGAAACTGCCTGCAGCTAAAAATAATTGCTAAGGTGGCATATTTTGGAGACTCATATTCTGATCATGTTGCTGGCAGTAAGGACGTGAAAGTATTCCACTATTGTAGTTAAGAGAAAGCAAATCAAAGCAGAATGAGACACCACCTACTAGACTGGCTAAAATTAATTCATTATTAACTAATAATTTTAATTATTAAACTTAATGGTTAATTAATTAATAACATGACACTTTCTCAAAACAAGGAATTCGACTTTCATTTGTATTCATAATGTAATAAAAGGGTAGCAGTTTTTATTCTTTGTCTTCTTACAGTTGGTTTCTGGGTATTGCCACTGGCTTTATCACAGAGAGACTTCTGTGCTTTCCACTGACACATTTGCTGCTTGCAGAGGTATCTCTAAGCATGAAGAATATTTAACATACATAACATACTCTGCCAAAGTTGTCAGCTCTGCCTCCTCCAGGGCAGGATCTGCTATGCCATACAGAATCCCCAGTCACGTTATCTCTTTGGTCAGGCAACTGATGGATCAGGCAACGGATCACTATTGAAAGAAAAGAAAGAGGGGTGGGAGCCCAGGATTCCTTGTCTAGTGACTCAGGACTGGTCACCCTGATGCTAATGAGGAAAACTTAAACCCACCACCCTTTTCTCTGCAGCCAGGGCTGTAAAGGTAGCTTCTAGCCAAAAACTGCAGGGGATTGGAAAAGGCTCTTTGAGCCATAGTAGACAGGTGTCTTTGCAGAGATCTCCAGTAGGCTAAAATATGCCTGTTTGTCTGAGAGGGCTGAAGGGGAGCCCCGAGTCTGTTAACTTATTTGTGAATCTGTAAGGGAATAAAAGATAAGAGAGAAAAAGAAAATTGACCATTCACACACACAAACATTTAAGAGAAAAGGGTAAGATGAAGTTAAAAACTTTATCAACTCCATTTATTGTCTGGTACAGCTTTTATACTTCTCAGAAAAGGAATTACCTCATAGTCCAAAAGGCAATTAATCACAAAAACAGATGAATTCTAAAATACAACAGGTTATATGTTTTAAAACTACAAATGTCTTATCTATGTGTCCATTACATAAGTTCATAGTGAGTTTAGAGTGACAAAAGTTAGTAAGACCTGAAGGTTAACAGGGTCTAAAAGTTACAAGACTATATGTCTTTTCAGTTAGGATTGACCTGACTACGCATTTTCCATTTATCTCTGAGTTTATAGTGAGTTCAGGACAATAATTTTACCTGTCTTTCATTCTAAGAAACAAAGTAAATTTAAAATGACAGCTTATAGTGTGTGTGTGTGTGTGTGTGTGTGTGTGTGTGTGTGTGTGTGTGTGCGCGCGCGTGTGCCGGACATGGTGGTGCACACCTTTAATCCCTGCACTCGGGAGGCAGAGGCAGGTGGATCACTATGAGTTCGAGGCCAGCCTGGTCTACAAAGTGACTCTAGGACAGCCAAGGCTACACAGAGAAATCCTGTCTCAAAAAACAAACAAACTGACAGCTTATAACGTCAAAAGTGACAAAGTATAAGGAATTAAAATAAAACAGTTTGTATGTTTGGACATTAAGGTTTGTACTTAATTTAGACATTTCTAGGTACCCCCATTATGTTTTGGGTTCATGGGAAGTTTAAACCAGCTTGCCTATCTTTATGGTATGTACCAGGACTCATGGTGCCCATCCGGAGTGAAGGCTTGTCTGAAGTCATAAATCTGCCTCAAAGCTGTCCCCTAATAAGGCATCTAGAAGTCCAAGGGTATTTATTGCAGCCATAAACTTTCTAAAATTATTTTTAGAAGATCTAAAACAATTTAACATTTAAAATTATTTAAACCAAAGCAGGAATTCTATAATTAAGAATTAATTCATCTGAACAGCAGCACATCTTCAATAAGATCAATCAGAGTGGGTAAATACCCAGAAACCGACAGTTCATACCATACCAGATTTTAGAGAGATGCAGCAATGTGAAAATGATGGGGTTGTCAGAGTTTAGATGCAACTCTGGGGTGCATCATAGTACAGACCTTGAAAGCACAGGATCCCTTCCAGAGAACTCTCATGCCTACTGAACTTCCCCAAATCAATGGCTCTTGACATCGTGTCAGAGGCTGGAGGCAATTCTGGGGGTGCAACATGATACTGACCTTGCAAAATACCAGACCACCTCCTAGCAAGCCCACATGCCTCATGAGAGGGAGCTCATGGATCCAAAATATTATGGAGCTACCTAGAAATGTCTAGATTAACTACTAACCTTGATGTACAAATATACAAACTTAAGCCCAGCTTTAGGCCCATGTACTTAACTTCATAAATGATATAACCTTTAAAGAACAAGCAGTCCAAATTTTATTCTTTAATTTAAATTTACAGGGCAATGTAAGTCAGTACCACACTACCTCTCTTTTGCCAACCTCATTACTGGAGATTTCTTTCCAGAGCTACTCAGGGATAAGGTGGCTTACTAACACCATCCTATAAACCTCTCTAATATTAACCAAAATGTTATTTTTTTAAAAACTGTGTTAGAAAACTTTGAATCACAAAGGAAAGTTGTAAGCTATGAGAGGTCCCTCAGACAGTTAGCTGGGACATTGAGTTTGGTGAAGATGGGAGGGAGATGGTGCAGAGAAGGGGATGAGACCAATCAGAATGTGCTCTTCATACGTCGTGTGTACAAATGGCAAAGAATAGGTTTAATAAAAAAATTTAAATTAAAAACAAATTAAAAAGAATGTGATTAAGTAATTGTACCAAACAACACTTGGTTTCTTTTTGGCTTCTCATTACTTGAAAGGAGACTCTTGGTCTATATTAGCAGAATGATGGAACAGCTATTTGCACATTTGCATATTTGACCAATTTCCATTTCTTCATCTACAAAAGATGGCTCATAATATTTGAAGGTAAAACTCTGCAGCGATTTATGTAAACTGCTTAACAGAGGGACTGGAACATATCAAATGTTGAATGGTAGCTATATAAACAACATTGCTTCATTGTTACTCATGACAACTGGGACTTATCCCCCCCCCCCAACACACCCAACATATAGGCAGAAAGACAGGAGACGGTACACAGTGTCCCTAATTCAAGGTAGGGTGATTTCCTACAAAATCCAAGATCATCCAAACACTAATAACATCTGTGAGTACTGCACACAGTAATAATGAGCAAGTTAAAAAATTGTTTATTTAAAAATACACATCAAGAGATTTTTATCTGTACTGTGATTTTGTCTCTGACAATATCTGCAGGAGGGCTTTCCATATCTGCCTCTACAACTGCAATTATGCTTTTATTGATTTACAGCTTTATTCATGCATGTTTTACTACATCTGAAATGGCTCCAAATGAAGACCAACAGATGGGCTGTCAATCACAGCTGTCAGTTGGGCTTACTTCATCTCTTCAGCTAGAAGCAATCAGAAAACTGTATTTTACTTGTTTCTTAGTTCTATTTTGCACAACACCCCTGTTTAGGGACCATGATTTCCAATCTTTTTGGGGAATACCTTGCTACTGCCTTAACCACCTCTATAACTTAGGACATCTATCTATAATAGCTAATATCTTAACTATAGCTACCAAATCCTGAATCTGTATCACATTCGTCTCAGAAGATTGCTAGTGTTTCATGAGCTTTCAAAGGAAATAAAATTGATATAGGTTGCTGGGGGAGAATTGTCATCAACAATTCTCAACAACTCAACATCTCAATTATGGACTCTGTGTGCATTACTGCTGACCAGCCAAGAACACCTGGTGTAGCTATGAAAAGTTTCTGACTGGAATTGGCGTCCACTCTACATTAACAATTTCACATATGATTATATAGATATGGTTAAAAAGCCCATGGTCTGGGGAGGTCACAGGCCCTAATAGAAAATTATATATGGATGTATATATAAAATGCTATAGTTATTATTTATTATATTATAGTTTATATATAATGCACATGATATGCCTGTCAAGTTATATTCTAATTAATCACTATTACATCCATGGATTAGTGACACTATCCGCTTTAGTCAAGATGCTTCTGTTTACAGTGGGCAGTGGTAACGTCAGACTCCTAATTAGTCAAAGTACTGAAAAATAAGTGACTATTGAGTGCCCAGCTTTGAATGGGAAATCTAGACTAATAGCTCCAAGGCTCAAGGAATATCATGGGGAAGAGGATGAAAAGTATGTATGAGCCAGAGGATGGCATGAGCATTGGAGAACACCGGGCATGGATGGGTTTTGTACTCATGAACTCCTGGCAGCTATGATTACATGCATACAATTGGGCCCATCAGAACTCTGTTGTGGCAGGGGAGGGATCTCATGGTTTATGTAAGTACCCATAGGCAGTTAGTGGTTCTAGGGGAGGGAGAGACATTTTCTTCAAAGATGTAGCCACTGGTAAGGCGTTTGTGATCCTGTCAACAACCTCTCATCTAAGCTGCTATAAACAACCTGGATGAAACTTGTTGGGTCACCAAAAAGAAACAAGAAAAGAGACTCTTGGTCTATATTAGCAGAATGATGGAACAGCTATTTGCACATTTGCATATTTGACCAATTTCCATTTCTTCACCTACAAAAGATGGCTCATAATACTTGAAGGTAAGGAAGGAAAAGGATCAATGGGACTGGAAAGGTGACAAGAGAGGGTACTGGAGTGAATATGAGCAAAATGCATTGCCTATGTCTGTGAAAATATCAAACCAAACTTATTATACTGTTATATATGATTAACATATGCTACCAAAAACAGCTTTGGAAGTACAGATGGACACCTTACCAGATCATCAAGAAGAAAAAGAACCTTTTTGCTTGAGTTAGGAACATTGTTTTTGTGTGCTCCATTTTATTTATGACTGTAAAATAATTGAAGATACAACACTTTCATTTACCAGCACTATGGTCAAAATATTTTATTAAATAATATATCAGAATTAAGAGGGAATTATCAGGTTTTTATTCTGGAACCCATTGGATGGAAATGCCGTTTTTATTTCCTCAGGTGAGGGAGATGAGGGGAGGTGAGCCTTTCCTAAGCCTTTCTAGCTCTTTCTGAGCTTATGCCGACTGTTAACCCACCTGTTCTGGCCTAAGCTCCTCTCCAAGCTGACTGATTCACACTGTCTTCTCTTAGCTTCTGACTGAATTGCTCTGCCTGGCCTCACGCTAATTCTAGCAGTATGGTTTGCTCTTCTGGCTCCTTCCCATCCTCTGGATCATTCTGTCTTCACCTGTGTGTAGCTTGTTCTCTCTGCAACCTGTCTCTGTAAAACTGTCCTGGAAAGAAGCTCTTGGTTAAAAAACTCCTCGATAAATAAAAGCTTTTCTCTCTCCCTGAGCTGCTCTTTTTTCCTCATGAATTAATTAATTTAGCCACTTAGCAGCCTGATCACATCCCATCCCTCTTCCCCTCCCAGTCCCACCTTCATGCCGCCTACCCCTACCCCTCCTCTCCTTCTTCTCAGAGAGGAGGGCATGGACCTCCTTGGGTACCAACCCACCCTGGCACATCAAGTTGCAGCAAGACTAAGCACATCCTCTCTCATTGAGGCAAGACAGGGCAGTCCAGCTAGGGGAAAGGCAGCAACAGAGTCAGAGGTGGTCCCTTCTTCAATTATTAGGGGACCCACATGCTGTCCAAGCTGCACATCTTGCTACATATGTGTAGGGGGCCTAGGTCCAGCCCACGTGTGTTCTTTGGTTGGTGATTTGGTCTCTGTGAGGCCCCATGGGCCCAATTACTTTCCTCTTGTGGTGTCCTTGACCCCTCAGGCTCCCTCAATCCTTCCTCTTACTCTTCCACAAGACTTCTGGGGCTCAGTCTATTGTTTGGCTGTGGGTCTCTGTATGTTTCCTTCAGCTGCTGGATGAATCCTCTCAGAAGACAGTTATGCTAGGCTCTTGTCTGCAAGCATAGCAGAGTATCATTAATAGTGTCAGGGGATGGCTCTCTCCCATGGAATAGCTCTAAAACTGGGCCAGTCATTGGTTGGCAATTCTCTTGATCTCTGCTCTATCTTTATTTCTACATTTCTTGAAGGCAGGACAAATTTTGGGTTTGGGTCAAAGGTTTTATGGGTGGGCTGATGTACCCTTCCCTCCATTGGAAGTCCCACCTGGCTACAGGAGGTTGTGACTTCAGGCTCCATAGGCTCTGCTGCTCTGAGTCTCAGCTAGGATCACCTCATAGATTCCCAGGATTCTCCCATAGATGTCCCCCACTGATTTCTGTTCTGTCTCCCAGTCCTCCCCACAACCTGCTCTCTCACACTTGATTCCAACCTCAAATCCCCTCTCCACCCCATCCCCCACCCACTTTCCTCTCTCTGTTTTCTTTAGATGTCTACTTTATTTCTCCTTCCTAGTGAGAGTCAAGCATCCTTCTTTGGGCCCTCTGTGTTACTTAGTTTCTTTTGGTCTGTGGACTGTAACATGGTTATCCTGTACATTATACCTAATATGCACTTATAAGTGAGTACATTCCATGAGTATCCGGGTTACCTCACTCAGGATGGTATTTTCTAGTTCCACCCATTTGCCTGCAAATTTCATGCCTCTCCCGTTCGGTTCCCCTGGGTGTTGTAGTATCCTGTCTCTCACTCATTCTGTCAAATCTTTCTCTGATTTGTCACTTTGTCTGCCCCTCAATTAGATGTCACTTTCAAACATGGCTATTTTCTGCTATAAACTAACCTTACCTTCATTGTTTGTAAGGGTGTGTCTGTTTTCTAGCCAGATCATACCGTAATCTAGATCAAGTCATATGGACCTAAAAGGCCTTTGGATGTGATCCCTTTTCAGAGCAGCCGTGTTCCTCCATCTATATTTTTCCACAATTGAAATTCTCATCAAAGAAACTAGCCTCTTTGGAGATTATGTATAGATATATGTATGGTGGGGGTGCCAGGGTGGGGGTGGGGCTGGGGGAGGGGTGGGGGTGGGGGTACAGGGATGGGGGTGCAGGGGTTGGGGTGGAGGGGTGGCGGTGGGGCTGGGGGAGGGCAGGTTCACTATTAAGCCAAATTCTCAGCCCACTATATTTAAATAACAATTTGTTGCTAAGTTGATTGTTCTTGTTTCTGGTTTTTAAGAAGTGCTGTCTGTCAGCCCGACAGTATGGTGGCTTACATCTGTGTTCCTGGTATAAGGCAGGAGGATTGGTGCATGTTTGAGACCAGACTGGGCTATAGAGTGAGATCTTAACCCCACTGTACCCCACCCTTCACCTCAACCCACTCAAAAGAAAAAAAACACCAAGAAACAACAAAAGGAAATGTTTTAGGTAATCAAGGCCTCTCCTTCGCTTCTTAAAACATCTTTATGAAGCAGAATTAAGACAGGTCATCTCAAAAATTAATGCAGTTGTCTTATAAGTCCCTGTGTGAAAGTAAGTTCAACACAATAATCCACACTGCAATTTCTATCCTCTGTACAAAATGTTACTGTGTGTGCTGCATAGGACCTGAGACCTTTGTGTGTTCATTTAATTATATATAATAATAAATATAGTATAATTACACTAAGCCAATTTTTCTCTCAAGGTAATAATTTGTGAAAAGCAGACACCCGGGTATGGGGTCTCATTTACCCCTAGCTACCTTGAACCAGCTATCTATTTGAGCATGATCTTCAAACTTCCACTCCTTTTGCCTGGGTGCTGGAATCACATGCCTAGGTTTCTGTGCATCCTAGATAAGCATTCTACCAGCTTTGCAATACCAGCAATTCCCAAAATGTCAATTTTTTCAAATAATAAATACCTTTTACTCTACAACATACTAACTACCAAGGCAATGCAACTCTTTAGAGGAAAATCATTTTGTATGAATAAATATAATATCTGGTGATTTCCCCCACCTAAGATTAAAGCTCTAGTAACATTTCAATTTGTATTTATATATCCCCCAAGTTGTGCATGCGTGTGTGTGTGTGTGTGTATGTGTGTGTGTGTGTGTGTGTGTGTGTGTGCGCACGTACATGTATGCTCATCACATGTGTGCATATGCTCTGCCTGAAAAGGTCAAAAGAGTGCATATGATCCTCTGTAATCAGAGTTATAAGCATGTGTGGCACCATGCGGGCATTAGAAAACAAGCCAGGATCCTCTGATAGAGCAATAACACTTTTAATCACTGAGCCATTTCTCCAGCCCCATAAATCTATATTTCTGTGTCCATAAGCAAAACAACCTGAAATAAATACATCAACAAAGTCTTCTGATAGAAGTCTGTGTGGACTGATTATGTGCTGTCTGTTGGCAACATGAGCTTTGAACTCTTTGATTTGTATCATCCCCTGATAAAATTAATATCATTGATCAGGGCACAAAACTAGCTACAGCAAATGAACAGAGAGATATGACTTTGGCCTGCAGTCAGGAGGAAGACGTAACTTAGAACTGGTCAGTTTCTCCTGATCCACCCACTCCAAGAACAATTACCCAATTAGAAAACTTAAGAAAAGACAGATGGGTCTAGAGAGATGGCTTAGCGCAACAGTTCTTAACCTGAGGGTCAAATGACCCTTTCACAGGGGTCGCCTAAAACCATCAGAAAACACAAGTATTTACATTATGGTTCATAACAGTAGCAAAATTACACTTTCTGAAGTAGCAATGAAAATATTTTATGGTTGTGGGGTCACCACAACATGAGGAACTGTATGAAAAGGTCTCAGCATTAGGAAGGTGGAGATCACTGGCCTATTTGTGCTCTGGTTTGATTGCTTCTTGCCCAACAGTTTCATTGTCTGGAACACTTCCTTTTCAGAGTACTTAGGAATGCTTTGTCAGGGGAATACAACATAAATAAGAAAGTGAAGTAGCCAGGCACAGTGGCACACGCCTGTAATCCCAGCACTTGGGGAGGCAGAGACAGGCTGATCTTTGTGAGTTCAAGGCCAGCCTGATCTACAAAGTGAGTCCAGGATAGCCAAGGTTACACCTAGAAACAAAGCAAAACAAACAAACAAACAAAAATGTGAACTATAAACATTGAAAATAAACAGTGCAGTTTCACAGAAGAAAGAAAGTCATAAATGAAGGCAAGTTTAAAACACATTGGTGGGTACATCAGGGAGGTGGGTACAGCGATATGGGAGAAACTTTTCTCCAGGCTCAGAATGCTAGCTGACTGTGTTATTAGCTTTTGGACTGGTAGAAGCTAGTGCTCTGTTTGGGGCTGGTGGAAGTAGTCTGCCGAATAGAGGTGGGTAAGGAAGGGCTGTTTCCCAGGACAAGAACTAGCCCAAGATAAGGAGATCAGCCTCGGGACCCACAGAACTCGCAGAACTCTGGTCTCTCCTCAGGACTGAGATCCTAGTCAGTCTCTGCACTTTCAACTTTTTCCCCTTTGTTGCTCACACAGGAAGCAGGGCCTTTTCTTGTTTGCAATATCTCCAATAACAGCAGAAAGTGAGGCATCATAGTCATAAGTCCCACTATACTAGTTTATATCGCGATAAATATGGTTATAGACGGGGCAGCACTTGAGAAAGACTTACATAATGGTTTTCTTTATGAAACAAGTTAAAGTGCTGAAAAACCTGACAGAGGGAAGGAGCAGGAGAGAGAGGAGAGAGAAGGAGGAAGAGAGAGAGAAGGAGGTAGGGCAGGAAGAGAGAGAGAACCATTTTTTAAACAAAATTTTTTTTGCCTTTAAAGTTCCATTCTGCTTTTCTGTAGTTTTTTTTTTCTGTAGTTTTAATTTTGTTAATTTCACTTTCTTCCTGTATCACTGAGATATGCCTTCTCTGTCTACTTGCACAAATAATTGCCCTTTCTCTTTATTTCCAGTCATGACAAACAGCAGGGAAAGAAATAACAATGGGACCCTGACTGGTGTGAATATTGCCTGACCCCAGGGCCTCTCCACCCTAACAGGTGGTTGGGTCACACTGAATGCATGGACTAAGAAAGGAAAAACCCAGTCAAGGAAGTTATTACAAGGGGAAAAAATCTTATTATGAAAAGGAAAGAGAAACAAGAAAAATGAATTGAACTTCCCAATTATAGATCCTAGGCCAGTTGTAAAACCTCTTGCCAAGTTCATAAATGCAGTTGTTAAATGTCTGCTAAGAGTAGCAAACAAGTATGGCAGCAGTCCGAATAATAATATTTTACCGAAAGGAAAAAATAATAATTTTATGATAAAAAGTCTGGGGCTTGAAAACAAGTCCCTGCATCTATGAAACTATAATTACATTTTAGGAGGTCTTCTGCCTCCATTCGTCATTTCCATATAAGAGATCTTCGGCTTTAGTTAAGTGGTATGCACTCTTGGCATACATGTGTGCCCACAAGTCTTGCATTGCCTCGTCCAAGAAGAAATGGCATCCATCAGTGCCAGACATTTACATAATTCCAGCTTCAAGCCAAAACATTGCCACTGCAAAGATAGAGCTCTTGATTTAAAGAGAATAAGAGAACGTTTGCTCTGGAGCCAAATTTCACTGACTGTGGCCCAGAAATATAGATTTAGCTATCCCAAATATTCCAGTGTGGAAGCCGTAGGAGATAATTCAGTGGAGGAAAGTGAAAGACTAGATGTTTCAACCTCAAAATGGTGAGGGTGAAACTTGATTGGGCATCCACAAACCCTGCAGCTCAGCGCTGGAGAGCCCATCATGTGAAAAGAGAACAGTTTTGGTAGTCAAGAGATGACATGGGGGAGGGGGGAAGGGGGGAGTGTTGGGGGGCTAGGTTTCACCAGGCCCAGAAACTGCTTGTCTGGATAAACTGGTTTTCAAAACTTTGAGGTAGAAGATAAATTTGATGGCCCATTTTTTGCAATCTCCTGGCTAAAGGGATCCAGGAGATGTGATGGGGGTGACTGCTTTCTAGATTCCATGGGTGCCAGGTTGCTTGAAGACTTGGGACTGTTTCATGCTCCCAGTTTTAGAGCAGAGATTCCCTTTATTTGAGACCTGTCATATACATAAAAGGTATAGGGGTGTCGTTTTCTGTCTGGCTACTTACTGGTGGAAGACAGGGAGACATCAGCCTGGGTCTCTGGGTCTGGCATGTCTCTAAGAGATGCATTTTGGTTTTTGTTTGTTTGTTTTTTCCTGTGTGGTGGAACAAGTGATGGTAGTCATGTGATCCAGGAGGGACTTCTGTGAAAAGTCTAAAAGGTATGGTCAAAGTGCGAGCAGGAGGATAATCAAGAGGAAAAGCGTGAGTGTGTGTCAGGGGAGCCAGGATGGGAGAAACCAAGAGCCCACGCAGAAGAGCAGCTTGTTGATTTGCTCGTCGTGGGCCCTCAGTCTTTGGCTCTCATCTTGAACTAGTTTGGATCTGCTGGTGTAGAACTAGCTTTGGTCCTGTAGGAGGAGGGCACAAGTCCCTCTGGGGGCAGCAGTCAGGAGGTCTAGTCTTCTTCGATTTTTGGAATAGCCTCCCGCCAAAGAACCCAGTCAATCCTAAGGAGTATTGAGCTCATCCAAAATTTCTTTTTTTTTTTAAATTAATTTTTATTTTTTAAATTAATTTTTTCATATTACATCTCAGTTGTTAGCCTATCCCATGTATCCTCCCATTCTTCCCTTCCTCCCACTTCCCCCCTACTCCCCTCCCCTCCCCTATGTCTGTGTCTGAGGGGGACCTCCTCCCCCTGTATATGCTCATAGGGTATCAAGTCTCTCCTTGTTGACCTATTATCTTTCCTCTGAGTGCCACTAGGCATCTCCATCCAAGGGACGTGTTCAAATATGGGGCACCAGAGTTTGTGTGAAAGTTAGATCTCCTTCTCCACTCACCAGTGGAGAATGTCCTGTCCATCGGCTAGTCTGGGTAGGGGTTCGAGGTTTACTGCCTATTTTTTCCTTGGCTGTTGCCATAGTTTGCGGAGGACCCCAGGGCCCAGACTCGCCTGTAGTTTTCCAGGACCCGCTGGATCCTTCTATTTCCTCTTTCTCCCAGGCTTCTCACACCTAAAGTCTCAATAGGATGACCTCCCCTCTTACCCACTATTCTGGTAGGTACAGTTTTTCATGGGGACGTACACCTTGGACTAGTGTCTTGATATAAGTGAGTATATACCATTTAGCTCTTTTTGCTTCTGTGTGAACTCACTCATTATGACAATTTCTAGTTCAATCCATTTATCCACAAATTTTGGAAATTCCTTGTTTTTAATAGCTGAGTAGTATTCCATAGTGTAAATGTACCACGGTTTCTTTATCCATTCTTCTATTGAGGGACACGTAGGTTGTTTCCAAGTTCTGGCTATTATGAATAAGGCAGCTATGAACATGGTTGAGCATATATCCCTGTTGTGTGGTAGTGCATCCTCTGAGTATATTCCAAGGAGTGGAATAGCTGGGTCTTGAGGAAGCCCTATTCCCATTTTTCTGAGAAAGCACCAGATAGCTTTCCAAAGTGGTTGTACTAGTTTGCATTCCCACCAGCAATGCAGGAGTGTTCCTCTTTCTCCACACCCTCGCCAGCATGAGGTGTCAGTTGAGTTATTGATCTTAGCCATTCTGATGGGTGTAAGATGGAATCTCAGTGTCGTTTTGATTTGCATTTCTCTGATGACTAAGGAGGTCGAGCATTTCTTTAAGTGTTTCTCAGCCATTTGATATTCCTCTGTTGAGAATTCTCTGTTTAGTTCTGCGCCCCATTTTTCTATTGGGTTATTTGGTTTGGTGGTGTTTAATTTCTTGAGTTCTTTATATATTTTGCTCATCCGAAATTTCTTTAAGGGTTTCAGAGCGCTGTCGAGACAGAGAGGCTGATTGATGTTAAGAAACCTTTAGTCCTGCTGTTTCCGTTCTGAGTTCTGCACCTCAAGCCTTTTTTTTCCAGACAGATTTAATCCTACCTGGGCTGTAGCAGATGCGCACTGACAGCAACGGGCTAGAGTCAGACAGAGTTTCTCCTATGCACACAGATAGGGTGAGGGGTCGTGACTAGGAAATAAAGGCAGGTGACTTTCAAGGTCCTGGCTTCTTATTTACTGACCTGAGATAAAAAAAAAAAGCCTAGCATCTTAAACCAAAGGCCTTATGGGGTTTTCTTTTGACAACAGACCCTCTGTTAATGGACCAGCCCCATGAGCTCAAGAAAATAGTCCCATAACAATTAATTCAAACTGATCTGTCCTTAATTTGGGAAGGAAGACACTTCAGAGACTTAAAAAAAAAAATCCCAGCCCACTTTTTTTTTATTTAAAAGAAGAGACTGGGTTTTGGCTTCTCAAGCTCCTCTCTCATTTGTTGGGGGTCTGTCACTCTGTGGGCCTTCTGTCTGTATGTTTCCTCACTCCTGAAAAATGCTGTTCTCCATCTGCTGATCCTGTCTGGTCCTGTTTGCTTTATTCAAACTTCTTCCACTGCTGTCTGTCCAGCTTGAAATTTTTCCTGCCTTTTAATCCTTTAATTTGCATAGGACACAAACCTTATAAAGAACCCTAGTCAGTAACAGCAGAGCTCAGTAAAGGTGGGTTCACCTAGGACCCTGAGACTCCTCTAATGGAGCTTTAGAGGTTTTTCTGAGCCCAGGATTTTGATGAAGTAAGTAGGAAAGGCTTCGTCAGAGCTAAGTGACTTAGATCTCTATGTAAGTGCGCCCCATAAAGTTGATGAGCAGCCTACATAGAAAGCAGAGCAGAGCAGAGGACGAGATCTATCCGGGTTATTAGAATGCCACTGTGGCAAGATTTGTGCCAAACCTAAGTTCCTAAGGCAAAACAAACAAAACAAAACCCCAGCAGAAATTCAAATTTCCAGAAGGCTTTAAGACCTGAAGAACAGTTCACAGAATGCATTGTTGATAAACAAAACAAAACAAAACAGTGCACACGAAGAAATAGAAGCCTGTCCCATGGGTGAGTGATTATCTCCTTAGATGAAGCTGAGTACACTCATCTGCCAGAAGATATGCCTGAGGTAGAGGTGGTTTGCCTAACTAGAGCCTCCCCCAGCAGCCAGTGGTGGTGGATGGGGAGACAACAACTGTGCCTACAGCCAGAGTGCCAACCAAGAGCCTCTTGCACCTAGGAGACCAGCCTGAACATCAGATAAAGCAGGAAAAAAAAGAGAACTCATTCCACTTTGGTCCTGGGTGGGACAAAGCAGCTTGCCCCAGCCCCCAGCAAGGCGGAAGAGCGAGGGCGTAAGGAATGTAAGAGCCTAGGAAATGAGTAGTAGTGTGCAGGACAACCCGTTGAGCCAAACAGCTGCCCTTCTTGGGTCCAGGCCTGCCTGCTAGCAAAACGTCTTCACAGCTGGCCTTGTTGATGTTAGGCATTCCATCACAGAAGGAGGAGTGGGTGGGTCACTGGACTCACCAGAGTATCCGCCATGCCTCTCTAACCAGTTGGATGCAATACTGCCTTAAACATAGAGACAGGGAAGGGATGAGGTCTGAGGGAAGAGGGCTTCGTGTATGTAGTCACAGATAGGGAAGCCAGCATGCACGGTGAGCACAGACCTTCCAGTGTGGCTACTTTACTGTCACCCACACTTCTGAACACAACCCCTTACCCATGCTCTGCAAATAAGCCTAATACACTCACTGTTTCCCTGGGGCGAGCTTTGGTGGAATTGACCTTTGGATGGGAGGCCAGACATTGCTTAGTTCCCCTGGGGTGAAATGTCTCATGACACAGGCCTTCTCTTTTGTAGACAACTGGGTCACTTTACTGTGATGATATTAAGAACAGATGGGAGTGATAGTGATATTGTCTATTTTCTCTTTGGCATCTCGTAATTATGCTACTAGGGTAAGAAACGCAGGCTTTTTTGCATGTGTGATCTTTCAGGCCCATAGAGCATAATCCATTTCTGAGGGGTGCGGGCTCTCACTGATAGTGACTGATGAACTCAAAGTGAGGGAATGTGAGTTTAGTGACATTAGGGACCAGATAATAGAAAGCAGGTGCTGTTTAATTATGTGAGGGCATAAGCACTGTTTTTCAGGGAAATAGGAACATCATCTAATGAAAGCAATGAACATTTCTGAATTGACTCAAGGGCCTCAGTGGTATTAACACTCCTATCAAATTTGAGAATTAATCTATTTTAGGAAATGTGTAAAGTAAATCTGCTACCTGTTTGTTATTCTCCTCTCTCTCTCTCTCTCTCTCTCTCTCTCTCTCTCTCTCTCTCTCTCTCTCATTGTTACTCTATAGTCAAGTCTGGCCTGGAACTCACTCAGGATGTCCCCAAACTTATAGGAAATCTCCTGCTTTAACTTCCTAGATGTTGGAAGTAGAGTTATCATTCATTTCAAGCTCCACACTCAGCTGTCCGTTCATTTGAGAAAAAAAAAACCATAATGTGTTTTGAACTTAACTTTCTGGATCCTGCTGTGTATCGTTAATCTTTAGGTGGGAATACTTCCTCCTGGAGGTGGGCAAGAAGCTCATAAGGCTCAAGAACTGAAAGGCCTTGGAAGCTTATGGACTCCTAAGATACACAGGTTCCACTCAATCGTTGTAAAAACAATAAATAGTCACAGAGAAGATGCTCTCCTGGGGAAGCTACATGCAGGTTGGGCAGTGAGCTCCAAGGATGCAGCAGCTTGACTTCATTGTCCATCACGCTGGGGTGGGATTTAGGTGATGTAGCTACCTGCCTTTGAGTCACCTATAATCCTGTAAGCAACCCCATTGAACTTACTGGTTCACTAAATTAGACCTCAGTGTAGTCATTTATTTGACCTGTCATCTCTTCCATGTTTGAGGTGAATTATCTGTATAGATCTGTAAGGCACATACTCAGGTGGGTAGAAAAAAATGTGATTTGTATTCGCTGAGCAGAAGTATTCAGACTGTAAACTTAATGAGGCTTGCAACTGGTCAATGTGTAAACAAAAAGTGGCTCTGGAGTACTTGAACCTAAATGGGACATCTAGATCTACCCCCTGTCCCTTCCAGGTTCAGGAGACATCATGGAAGAAGTAGTAGAGCAAATAGAAATAAATTAAGATCCAGAGATTGAAGAGAGGTGCAATGGAACACTGTCTTAAACATAAAGAAACTAGTTGAAAGAGAAAGACTACAACCCCTTCCCCACTTCAGCTATGTGTAACAAACCGAATGTGCTCAAGAAAAGCCAATGTGTGTGAGAGAGGCAGTTGTTACGTAAATGTCCTATAAAATGAAATGAGGCCTGTGGCAAACAGCTTTGGAGCAGATGTCTTCTCCCTACTCAATAGCTTACCTCTATTACTGAAAGCACTTCCCTGTCTTGATAGAATCTTTCTTTTTCTATTTCTAGCTGTGTCCCTAGTGCAATTCATGGTCCCAGAGCAAAAGAGCTTGGGAACTCTAACAGGGGCTGTGGGACTCAGATCTGTACCTGTGAGAGAGTAGTATATAAACTATCTAGACAATATCCTTAAAAAATAGAAGGATCCAGAGGGTCCTAGAAGCCTACAAGTAGAACATTATGATGGGCAGATCTGCGCCCAGGGGTCCTGCTCAAACTATGGCACCAGGCAAGAACAATATGTGCAATAAACTTCGAACCCCTACCCAGATCTAGCCAATGGACAGGACATTCTCTACAGTTGAGGAGTGAGGTCTGACTTTCACACGTACTCTGGTGCCTCACCTTTGACCATGTCCCCTGGAGGGGGAGACCTGGTGGCACTCAGAGGAAGGAGAGCAGGCTACCAAGAAGAGACTTGATACCCTATGAGCATATACAGGGGGAGGAAGTCACCCTCAGTGACAGCCATAGGGGAGGGGAGTAAGGGGAAAATGGGAGGGAGGGAGGAATGGGAGGATACAAGGGATGGGATAACCATTGAGATGTAATATGATTAAATTAATAAAATATATTTTTAAAAGCAGGGGAGGGATGTGCCCTTGGAGGCCCACTTTGTTCTCTCCTACTTACTTGAAGCCGATTCTATAAGCTGTCTACTTTGGAATTTAGGATGAGGCCATAAGACATCTACACCTTAGGAATCTACCAAAAAAATAGCCTTGAATTTTCTAAATTCAGACCTCAAAGTAAGAAGAGAAAAGTGATCTTTATTTTTTAAAACTTTTTATGGATTCTTTGTCAGTTTCACATGTACCCCACTCCTGATAATCTCCTCATCTCCACCCTAAATTCTTGCAATCCCTCCCCAAAACACACACACACACACACACACGAGAGAGAGAGAGAGAGAGAGAGAGAGAGAGAGAGAGAGAGAGAGAGAGAGAGAGAGAGAGAGAGCATAGAGACCATCTCCTCACGGGAGCTGTAGTATGTCGCAAGGTGTCCCACAGTATTATCCTTCTGTCACCCATCTTCACTTGCAAATATTCCTTGCAATCAGGCATTGATCTGATTCAAGAGTTCTGGCTTCTGTGAAATCATCAATATTGGCTCCTCACCGGGCCTCCTTGTGCTTATCTGCCTGTTGTTTCCCTGTGTCATGAGATCCTGCAGCTTTCACAGAACGAATTCCCAGGCACAGGACTCAGAGGATCTGAGCTAGATCTGGCCTGAAAGCTTCCTCACTGAAGACTAGCTGCCACAGAACTGGAAGGTGCTACGTGAGCAACCAAGCAAGAGAAGCCACCCACGGTCCTATCTAGCGGTGGAGACTATGTACCACAAAAACCACCCTTTTGTTTTCATTTAGGCTCTTTTCAAGGATCCCTTGATTAAACTCTTTGGTGAAATGTAAATTTTCTACCTTCTGTCTACTAAGAGTCATAGATTTATTTGCAAGCGTGCGCGCACACACGCACATACACACACACACACACACACACACACACACACACACACACACTATGCACACCTGAATATTGGTGCCTATAGAGACCAAGAGAGAGCATTGCATGCCCTGGAGCTACAGGCAGTTGTCAGCTGTGTATTGTAGGTGTTGGGAACTGAGTGTGACTCCTCTGGGAGAGCAGTGGGTGCTCTTAACTGCTGACCCATCTATCCAGCCCAGTGAATTTATAAATAAAGATTCCTTAGCGCCACTGAAGAGCCATGAAGATCTAAAGTCTGACTTCTTAAATGACAAGAAGAACAGTTAAAAACTATGATAAATTTAAATGAAACATGCAAAATCTTGGGAAGAGGGCTGGTGGCAGTATTTCCTGCATTTTATGTATGACTGGCTTTATGTGGCACTTTTATTGTTGTGTTTGTCAGTTTCTATAAACGTGATACAAAACAGAGTCATCTGCGAAGTGAGAACCATGCCTGAGGAATTGCTTCCCTCAGATGGGCTTGTAGAGGTATGTTTGTGAGGCATTGTCTTGATCAATGATTGATGCAGGAGGGCCCAGGCCACTGTGGGTGGGGCTAGTCCTGGACAGGTGGTCCTCAGTTGTCTAAGAAAGCAGGGTGGCTGAGCAAGCCATGGAAAGCATGCCATTAAGCACCATTCTGCCAAAGCCACTGCTCCCGTCAAGGCTGCTCCTGTTTTGAGCCTTGGCTTCCTTGAATGATGGACTCTAACCTATAATCTCAACAACTTCCTTTCTCTCTAGGTTTCTTGTGGTCATGGTGTTTATCACAGAAACGTGAACAAAGCTAGAATCAGCTTTATATGTGTTTATCTTTGTATATTGCTTTCGCGATATCTCATTTGTTAAAAATAATAGAAGGATTTAAATGGGCCTTAGTACAATCCTTTGGGATGTTACAAAGGAATGCTTATTGAGGAGAAAATAAAGTCATGAAATATTAATTTTTAAAATGTGGTACAAAATAAGATGCACAATGTTGTTAAACTTTTATGATGTTTATTCTCTCTCCTCTCTCTCTCTCTCTCTTTCTCTCTCTCTCTCTCTCTCTCTCTCTCTCTCTCTCTCTCTCTCTCTCTGTCTCCCCCCACTCCCGTGTGTGTGTGTGTGTGTGTGTGTGTGTGTGTGTGTGTGTGTGTGTGTGTGTACACTGATGCTATGGTGAGAATGTGGGGTCAGAGGAAACTCTGGGGGCTCATTCTCTCCTTCCACTGAATGGATCCTATGGTTAACCTTGGGTCATAAGCCTTGACACTCCTGTACCATCCTTTAAAATTGAGTGTCAAAAAATAGAGAGAAATTATTTTTAAATTGTTCTGTTATTTTCTCCAAAGGATGTGTATCCTTCAGAAATGATGTAGCTAGACTAGAAAAAAAAAGACACATTGAAAAGGCTTCAAATTATGGACATTAAAAATAAACCAATGGGCTTTACAGACTTTGAAATAGAAATTGATTTTAATAAGATTTTCTTCACAGGTAGCCAAATATTCTCTTGCTCAAGGCAACATCTCTTGAACCTCCACCCATGAAAGTTGTATCCAGAGTTATGAAGAGAAAATGTTTATGTTCATTTCTGGGAAAGGCAATGGCAAATAATGATTGCCCTCACATTCTTTCTTTTATTTACTGTATTAAATATTAAGCTAGTCAATAGCAAGTTAATTGCTCTCATTTCAGGACGTTTGCTTGTTTTTTTATTTTCTATTTGTTTGTTTGTGTGTTTTGTTTTGTTTTATATTTTTGATAGACTTGCTACAGATTATCTTGCAAAGTAAGTTTATTGCCAAATAATATAGGGGTAGCAATAATGGAGGTTTTGTGCCATATTTTGCACAGCTTGGTCTGGGAAACCTGACTGGGCCTATATGGGAATGAAGAAATGACAGACACTAAAGAAACCAAAGATACACACACAGGAAATCTGGCACCAGACAGGCTGTCATCATTCTGACGGAGACCAAGCCAGAAATCCAGAGCATTTATTGCATACAGCACGTGGAGGTAGATACAGCTGAGCTCAGTGGTAGGCCTCTGTAGGGGAGCCATAAACGACCAGGGAAAGGGATCTGCGATTGATGCTTTCTGCACACAATGTCAACATCTGTACTCAGACCAGGAGAAGTCCATGCCTTTACCCTGAGTCAGATCTAGGGAATTCTTATGTGCCAGGGACATTAGGGTCTTTGAAATGGTCATGCTTGTATCAAACAATGCACATTAATTCAAGACTTTATCCACTCCCCACATTTTTTTTTGCTTGATCCAGTGATTAGAACCCAAAGCAGCCAATCAAATGCCATTCACCTATTGAACTGTGAGTCAGCCATTTCTTTCATGGCTCATGAAAAGTAAAAAAGATCTCTAAAGTACACATCCTTACCCTGTTTGGGGATGAAAACATCAGTTTCATTGAACAAATTTAAAGACTAAATAGGAAGTAGCATTTAAACACACACACACACACACACACACACACACACACACACACACACACCACTTTGGCTGTCATTATTAGTACCTAAGAACAGATGAACAGGGAGAAGGGATGCACAATTTCATCTTTATAAGCTGTCAGAATAATTTTAGAATCAGAAAGGGCAAACCAAGAGAAAGATCTGACAACTGTGTACTGTAGGTCAGGATGTAATAAGAAAGAACAAGCTGTAAAAAAGAAAGAGCGGTGCAAATGTGCCTGTGGGTTCTGGGCTCGTTAATTTTACAATAGACTAGAGCAGCCAAGTAGCTCTATACCAGGTAGGAGGACACATTCAAAGAAATAAACACATTAGCAGAAGTGGCAAACGCTCCAGTTTCCCAAATCAATAAACTAATGACTGGGAATGAGACTTCATGCCCGTCTTCAGAAAACTTCTAGAATCCATTATTAGATGCATTGCTTATTTATTAGTACAAGAAAAATAAGGGCCATCAAGGTGGCCCATTAGGTGAAAGTGGATGCTTTTTGTTTCTCTCTCTTGACCAATTGTTCTTCTCAAGAGAGTCTATATAACACTAAAGTGACGATGCCCTGAATAGAAGTGACAAGAGTGAATGTCCTTGTGTTGACATTAAAGGAAAACGGTTCATTTATTCACAGATAAATATGGTTTTAGCTATGGGCTTCTCCCATATAACCTTTACACCTTTATTATGCTGGGCTACTGCAACTAATCGGTAGGCAGGTTTATGTTTTGTTTTGTTTTGTTTTGTTTTACCATGAAAAGGTGTTAAATTTTTGTCAAATCCTTGCCTGTGTCTATTGCAATAAGTATGGGACTGTGGGAGTTTTGCTTTTTAAATGTATCATATTTGTGTATGTGGACTTACCCATATTTACCAGGAATAAATTATCAGAGTCCGCTATAGTTAACCTGTAACTTCTAAAACTTCCAGGGTACAAAGGCTACCCTGGAACATGAGACCACACAAACTGTCCAGGTATGGGAGCAGGAGTGATGCTTAGGAATCTGGCTGTGTATCAGCCGAGACGCTGAACCCACTGAGGTGGGCCTGATGCCAGGGCAGTTATGAAAACTTGGGCTTCCGGGACCTTGAACCTGGGGTGGGCTTGCATTCTAGGCTCTGTGTGCTAGCTTTGTGCGGTGCTGGCCTTGAAGACTGTGTCTGTGAGTTTTACTGTAATCAGGTTCCTTAAAAGAAACCAAAACTTGCATTGCACATTCTCCAAGGCTAGTTAGATGATCAATGGTACGGAGAGGTAGGTCCACAGCAGATTATATTGTTCAATATTGCCCCTTTATAGTGGCTTACTGCTGCCTCTGTATGTGACATAATATTCTTGTGACTATTTAATAAAATCCTTTGTAGTATAGTATACATTCTATCTTCCAATGGCAAGCCGGGAATCCTACAAGATGTATCAGAGGAGCATAGATTTCCTCACTCTTTTCTAACCCGTCTACCAGGTCTTTCCAACAATGTATTTGAAAAGTATCTTTATGTATGATTTTCTTTCTTATGTTCACTACATGTAAACTTTAACCTTTAAGAAGAAGCTGCATCAGGCTGTGAATGAAAATCCCTGGAAGAAAAAATCTGTGTCCGCTGAGACTGATTGGCAGGCTAGAATTTTAGTACTGTGGAGAGGTTGGATGTTGCAGGTCCAAAGGCCTCATTAAAACTGTTTTCTAAATTTTATAAAAATAATAATGCTAAGATTAAACTATGTTGCAAAGGATTCTCTCAAAATAAATATGGTTGTAACTACATTAGCATTATTATAAAGGTTATAAAAGTTTTAAAGGTTAATTCAATAACCTGAGATAAAATTAATGATTGATTTTTTACAATATTTTATTATGTATTGATTTGTTCTTAGCATCCTTTTACTACATGAACATTTAAAACCTGAGATTAAATGTCTTTTCCCATTGGACAAAGCCTTTGCTTATTAAATAGTCAATCATTACCTTAATTATATTTAAAAAGTTCTAGTTACAGAGTGGTACCTATTAGAATGGTCTGCTAACTACATAGTGTTTGTGAACCTTGTTCTAATGGATAAATATTTAAATCTGTTTATAAAATTCATTCTATTAGAGCAACAACACATTGCATTGTAAAAGACTTATAATAACTAAAACTCAGTTGGTCCTTCAGTATGTGTTGGAATCCTAAAAACATTGGCTCCACTACCAATGAAGGAATGGACTTGCTATCGAGCTAAAAGCAAGGAGAGGAAGAGCATAGCCTTGTGTAGGCTTCCAGCTGAAGGAAGGTCCCAGGTTAACAACCAGATCTTCCTACCTCAGAAGATACAAATTAGAAATGTATCTTCCCACATCAAATTAAACAAAAATTCCTCACAGTTGTGTCTTATTTTCTACTTAATTAAGTTCAGATGTAGTTGACAACCAAGAACAGACATCACAACTATGATAACTAAAGTTCAAAATTAGAGTCTTCTTAAAATTAAAAAAAAAAAAGATTTCATTAAAGAAGAAGAGGAAGAGGAAGAAGAAGCAGAGGAGGAGGAGGAGGAGGGGGAGGAGGGGGAGGAGTAGGAGGAGGAGGAGGAGGAGGAGGAGGAGGAAGAGGAAGAGGACAACCACATCCAGGACTCTACTCTGATTGGGTTTTGTCTAAGCATTTCTACCTCACTCCTAGGAGGCAGTGAAAAACTCATTCATATCCATAGCATGATGGGTAATAGGTTTGAGATTAGGCAGGGGTTTTCTTTCTTGTGGCCTTTACCAGATATTCCTCCCTCCTGAAGACTGCTGTCCTGTTTGAAGGGACTCTAGCCAGCAAACATGGCCCTGGCGGCCCTTGCTGTTCTCCCTCATTCCCTCTGCCTTGGTAAAAAACCTAGATTACATTCCTAAAGCTAACCCCCGAGGTCCAATCCCTTAATTTCACCACTTCTTCTTCCTGAAGCTAACTACCAAGGTCCAGCTATCAAAGTATTGAAGTCCGGCAACCCAAAGCCAGCCTCTGGTTCCTCATTAACATGTCCAGTTAAAATTAAACACCTCGTCCTAACCTGAGGTTTCCCATTTTACCTTTATAAACTGTCATTTTCCCATGGGTCACATCATTCCTCCAGGACAAATAGGCCTGGTCCCTCTCCCTGGTTTCCCTTCCCTCTCTCCCTCATCCTCTGTCTCCTGTCTCTGTCTCTTATTCCCTTGCCTTTTGTCTCTCAGGACAAATAAATCTCCATTGTGCTGAGAACTTGGTCTTGGGGTGTCCTGAGTGGATACCAGTTATTGCGCTGCTCACTGCTCAGTGTCATCTACATCGAATCTGAGGAATAAACAATCCTAGCTCTGAGGGACAAGGATGTTATAATGTTTAATAAATGATATATGCCTCACCCCCACCCCATGCAAAAATCTGATCCTTGGCCAACAGGGGCAACTGTGAACAAATCTTCTGAAAAGAAGCTGCATCCGCCTGTGAATGAAAATTTCTGAATGGAATCATGTCTGCAGAGGCTGATTGGCTCTTTAGGATTTCAGTATTGTGGGGAGATTAAGATGTTGTAGGGCTGGAATTGGAATCAGAATGTTGCTAATTACCTTCTCTTGGGCTAAGTTCTGGCCCTCTAGGACAGCCATTTCTTGTCAACCCCCTCCCCTGTGTGGGAACTCTTGTGACAATAGATTAAAATCCATTTTGGAATGCATTGACGTAACAGGCAACTAGCTTTTTACCCATCCAAAGGCCAAGAATGACATCAGGTACCACTTTGAACCAATTGAAGATCTTCCTCCCTCTAACTCTACCTGCCTCAAAGGAAAGCCTCCACTTTCCCAGCATTCCTGAGGACTGCCCCAACCCCATCACCTGAAGCCTCCAGCTCCCCATAGTCAAGGGTGTGACTTCCTCTAGCCTTATCCCCTGAGGCTGCTAAACTCTCCCAGAAGCCTCAGGTCCCAAATAAACCTGCCCTTTTTATACTTTTAATCTGGCTTCAATTAGCTTATTTTTGTCGGCGGAGATAACCCATCACTTTGATTTTTGTGAATATCCTCTTATGTGTAGAAAATTGATCAAATGGATAGTTCTACAAAAGATGAAAAACAAAACATCCTGGCACAATTTCCCTTCTGGCTGTTGGGTAACAGTTTCCTCCAAACAGGAACCTTCAATTCTGGATGGAAGAGGGAGTTTGCTCATGAGACACAGGAAGGAAACAGATCTCACAAGTGGTAGAAAGCTGAATCTAACAAGGTTCACAAACCATCTCCCAAAGGCTGTAGAAGCAGAAACAGGAAGTGGTCCCCTGGGAGATCCTCTGTCTGACAGGGCGGCCTGCAGGATACTTTCTACCAGCAGAGCTACCTGCAAGTCATGCAGAGAGTTCCTGGGATGGAGCTTTCCTGAGTTATCATCAAGGCAGGGGTAACCTTTTTGGTGCTGCACCTGGTTTTTGAATTATTCATGTTCCTACAAGCAACCTCTCATCCATACTCCTGTAACTAACTCATATAAGCTCATCAGTTTGCCAACTTAGAATCTTATGGAATCAGTATTTTGGTCTATTCTTAGACCTAGATTGAATGACTAGACATCTGTTTAGGTCCCCGCAGAAAAGTTAGAACATAGCACTGTTGACATCCAAACAGTGTGCTAACAGAACCAAAGATGTATTTTGGAGTTCTCAAATGTCCTTCAGCCTGATGCATGTGAGGGTGGAGAACTAGCAGGGAAATACGGACTCATCACTTTTCCCAGTGCAGTCTGGGATGGTGTTCCTCCTCGCTCTAGGTGATTGCTTTCTCTCTGAGGTGGACGATACATAGAACATGCAACCACAGCTGACTTACTTGAGACTGGAACGTCCTTGAGAGGATCTGGAGGTGTCTGTCTTCTATGGGGTCTAGATTAGCACACCTGCTTGCTTTGTGGGTTCTGCCACATGAGCACAGGGATACCCTGGAAGTGGTAAAAGGGTTAGGCTATGCATTACAGTCACTAAGACTGGGGTGCATGGGACAAGACTATTGGTAAGCTGTCAAGGCAGTTGTGTGCTAATGATATTATATGCTAATGCTATGGGTAATAAGATGCACAAGGAAGGCCAAGATGGCTGCTCGGCAGTAACTTGCTTGTCTGGCATCCTCTACTTTAGCTTGAGAGGGTTCAAGAAGAGATGAAAATGCTGGCTTGCCATATATTGCTTCTTATGGCTGTGGGACCAAAGGAGAACAAGAATACAAGTTAGACCTTTCCTAAAGAGTCATGGTATCAAGAAACTTGGAATCTCTGGGAAGAAGCAGATAGGAAGAAAACTGAGGTAAAGGTAATATAAGATACTCCTCCGGCCTGATCTTTAACAGAAGGGAGAATCCATAGTTGAGCATGCAGACAAGGGCTTTAGTAATGACCCAGTACAAGAAACTGATATTCAGGAACTACTCCGTGCCTGAACTGCTTAAATTATGAAGGACTTTTAAACAAGCTGTGAAGATGATCACAGCCTCACATTTGGGACCGTGGATGGGGAAACCAATTATTCTGAGGGCTGTGATAGAGGACAAACTGAGTGACAAAATGACCCATCCATCTGAAAGACAAAGGTTGCATAACCTGAGGAAACTGGATGAGGAATCAGTCCCTGACGGAATGGCTTACATGAGCCGTTAGGGAGAATTGGTTATCACCAGATGACAAGCTCATGAAATGTAGGGACTGGAAGGCAACTGAGGAAGAGCAGGCACAACTGAGAACACTGGGTGTAAAAGAGATGACACTTGATACCCAGATATCAAGCCCAGGTAGAACTTGCTCACACAGGAGTTCGAAAAGAGGCTCACTTTGCCAAGTCCATGAGACTAGGCTGAAGCGTTCACAGTTTTGTTGAGTTCTACGATAATACATGAGATCTACAAGGTAGGAAAGACTTTGATGGACTCGAATCACCTAGACCAATATTGCTCCATGGTCTCCCATAGAGAATTAATAAAGGGCTTGCTTGATGTAGTGAAATTATGCACTATTAAAGGAACTCATCAGTTGAGAACACAGAATAAAATATTCTCATACCCATGAAGATGAAAAATAAGTTCTTATCCAGCATCTGGAGGAGTTGGAAAATTCTAGACAGAGTCTGTAACTAGACTGCTTCAGGTCAATACTCAGCTCTTGCAGTCATTTCCAATATGGCTTTGTGCAATGATTTTAGTATCTTCACAGGTCAGTTTACTCATCTGTAAAATGTAGGCAGTAATACGGTTGACTAGATGCTGTAAGCAAAGCCATGAAATTAAAAAGTGTTCAAATTAAAACCTCCTTTTAAAGAATCATGTTAGGGCCAGATCTAAAACTGACATGATTATCTACAGCCATACTTTCTCATGTGATGTGAACATTTGTAAAGTAAAGATGAAGACTACTGTTACAGAGTGACTTTAGGACAAATGTAAAAGTCATCACAGGGATGATTTGATTCCCTGAGTCGCTTACACTCAGAACAAAGAGCGAGGGAAAGGACACTTTTCTTCCAACACGCAGAAAAACATACTGGACATCAGTGGGTTTTGACTTTTTGAAATGGAAAGCTTTTAGTGTTGCTCTTGAGAAAGGTTCAACTAGTTGTAGATATAATCTCTGATTTATAATATCTTACTTGAATAATGTTAAAATTATACTCATGGAAAAAGTCCCCCATCTTCTGTAGATGGATCAAATGAGATATTGAGAGCATGTACTCCAAATGGATTTTCATTTCTGATTAAAAAAAAAAAGAAAAGATATGGCAACAGTCTATTGCCTTTCTGTGAAACATTTTGCTGTATTCTTTACAATTCTAGGAATTTTTTCTTTAGAGATGATTTTTATGTGTAATGAGATGGTAATAACGTTTAAGAAGATAAATTTTTTATTCCTCCTATAACTAAGAACTTGGTAGTTAAAGTGTGATTATAGCTTTAAGATGTCTTTCTCTTGTGCAGTTCTTTACAGTATCCATTTCACAAGGGCCCTGAAAACAGATATGCTCCAATCCCATTTCCAAAACCGTCTTTCATATTAGAAGCTATTTAATAAAAAGAAGTCATTGTTAATCAAGTGTTAAAGTTGGCCTGAAAATGATAGGCGTGCAGAAATGAGACTGTAGAACTCAGAGGCAGAGATGTTTGATATCATAAGGTAAACACTACACATTTCTTCAAACGATTGACGAAATCCTCAAAGTCCAACCAGTTTCATAGACACTGTATCACATGGGGAATTGATATTGCTGCAAAGAAAATCCCCATTCTGCTTTAATGCTTTAATATTTGTTAATATTCTTCAATATAAGAAATTTGAAGAAAAATAAGAATTGCATATTTCTGTCTTTTCTCTGTTCTCAGTTATCCGGAGGCTGATGGAAAATCAGTATTAGAATTTGGTAAAGAGGGGCTGGAGAGATGGCTCAGCGGTTAAGAGCACTGACTGCTTTTCCAGAGGTCATGAGTTCAATTCCCAGCAACCTCATGGTGGCTCACAACCATCTATAATGAGATCTGGTGCCCTCCTCTGGCCTGCAGGTGTACATCCAGGCAGAGCTCTGTATACATAATAATAAATAAATAAATCTTTAAAAAAGAAAGAATTTGGTAAAGATTATTTATTATCTTTTGCTTTTACTTCTCCATGGTATAGTATGGAAAAGAACTTGTCTACATTTTGTCTATATATGGAGATGCTGCGATACTATGGAAGTTTGAGCCAATTAATTGGAGCAATTAGTTTGTATATTGTAGGACTGACGTAGATACAGGATGTGCCATGGTTTTTGCTGGTTGATTTTAGCTTGGATAATAGTGAGAACAAAAGACTAATTAGGATGACTTGAAAAGACAGCGACTTGGGGTCAAGCAAGTCATAGTTTGTGAAGAGATTAGCACAGCTTTTCAAAAGACAATTATTTTGTATTAGGATAATTAGGAAATAATGCTTGGGGCCATCTTAGGGATTAGTCAAATTACCATCCATCATAGGCCAAAGGGAATGAAATGGATGATTTTTTGGAACTTTATTTGTTTGTTTCTTTGAGACAGGGTTTCTCTGTGTAGCCATGGTTGTCTTAGACTCACTTTGTAGACCAGGCTGGCCTCGAACTCACAGCGACCCGCCTGCTTCTGCCTCCCGAGTGCTGGGATTAAAGGCGTGCGCCACCACGCCTGGCGGTTTTTTGCAACTTTAGGTGGTACGGTCTACCTGGAGGAAGAAGCGATTGGGCATCATGCCAGCTGCCAAGGATTTCCTCTCAGTAGGAACTTGGAGTTCGGAAGCTGTGGCTGAGGTAACTAGATGCAGAGATGAGCTGGAATTGGTTGGACAGTAAATGTTGAATTCTTTTGACTGATTCCACAGCCTAGCAAATAATCTAATTCTGTATACAGCTTGGCTACTGTCCATTTGTATAGTCCATATTTCCTCCACAAGGACAATATTAAATGTTTGAAGGTACAAATGGGATCCTTTGAATTCTCTCAGGTCCATTATAGCCTTCTATGAAGATCTGTGTTTGCTCTCCACTGTCCAGCCTGCTGCCTTAGGCTACTACTTGATGTCTCTATTTGCTTTTATTCCTCCTCCAAGTTCAAGAAAATATTATGACTTAGTCAGGACTTTCTAGCCAAAGTTTTTTTTTTCCTACTGAAAACTCTTTATTTTGTGTTTAAAATGAATTTATTAAAAGTCTTTATCTTTATTTATAAGACCAGGCTGTAACCCACTTATCTCCTCAACTAGGATCCAAGTAGAAATACTAGTCGGTAGTAAGTCAGTTTCAATGAAATTAATTATCCTACTTTGTTCTGGACAAGTGTATATATTTGGACAACTACAGAATAGTTGACAACTTCCATGAGTCTCATTTTCTTGAATGAATTCTGTTTCCAGAAGCATCCTTTGGCTTTCCTCTTATGTATTGTGCCATTTCCCTTTCATAAGCATATCACTCAGTCTTTTTATCTTTTGTCCTTCTTGGTTCCCAAACTTGTTTTCAGACTTTTCATGCTAAGTAGTTTATCTTCTTTCCTTCTCCTCCTTCTCCTTCTCCTCCTCCTCCTCCTCTTCCTCCTCCTCCTTTAAAGAGTTATTTATTCATTATACAGTATTCTGCCTGCATGTATGCCTGCTGGCCAGCAGAGGGCACCAGATCTCACTATAGATGGTTGTGAGCCACCTTATGGTTGCTGGGAATTGAACTAAGGCCCTTTGGAAGAGCAGCCAGTGCTCTTAGCCTCTGATCCATCTCTGCAGCCCAGAGCTGGCTAGTCCTTATGTCGATTTGATGCAGGCTGTAGTCGTTTTGGAAAAGGGAACCTCAATTGAGAAGACTCCTCCAAGAGATTGGCTTGTGGGCAAGGAAGGCTGTGATGCATTTTCTTGATTGATGATGGATGTGGGTGGGTGACATCCCTGAATGAGTGGTCCTGGATGGTGTAAAAATGCAAACTAATAAGCCACAAGGAGCAAGCAGAACTTGACCGTAGGCTTGGCATCATTTCCTGCCTCCAGCTTCCCTTAGTGATGGATTTATAAGCTGAAAATGGTATTTCATCACAGTAATAGAAACTCTAAGACACTTCTTTTTGTGTAACCCATCCTAAGTACACTCATATGTATTCACATAGCTTCAAAACAAGAGCAGTTGCTTTCCCACCTAGGTCTAATGGCCTCTTCAGCAGGCCTTAAACCCAATCAGAAACTTGATACTCCATATCCTATTGCACTACCTGGCTTATCTTGCCTGGACCTTTAACAGTATGAGATAGTTACTCCTTTTATTTTTCTTTTAAAAAGACTCAATGGTCGTGAGTCTGCTTCTGCTCATGCTGCAAGCCCTGACCCCACCTCCCAAACCTGATAACCCCTTTTATTAGTCATTTGTTAACTAAGCCTGTTTGGCCTGGTGTAGTTGGCTTCTTGCTATTCCTGAAAATGGTTGAGCCCTGATAATTCTGCATTCTCCTCTGTTCTTCCTTTTCTTGACACTTTCTAAATTAGCTAATTTTAAGTAGAGTCTGAGACTAAAATTCAACCATGGAGGAATAACAGACCCCCTCCCCCTCATTGATTTAGGGATTAAAGGAAAAGGCAAAAGCTACCCAGGCTGTGCATGCTGATGCTTAACACCCTAGTTTGGGGGCTGTCAAAAATACATTAAATTTTTTTCTTTCCAGATTACTTTCATTTTGCTCAGATGTTCCTTTTATGTGACCCTGAACAATTCCCTTTTCCAACAAGAGTGTGTCCACAGGGTCCATACTGAGTCAGATGGTTGGTTACAATTCTACTCCAGGGGTTTACACAGCACATCCCAGCAATTTGAAAGGGAGCCAGTAAGAAGAACACTTTTAATTCACTTGAAGATTGATTCATCCATGACCTGCAATCAAAGTATGTGATAGCTTCAGCCACAGGTTCTGGCATGCAGTTGCTTACAAAACGCAGTTCTGAAATTGTTTTAGTTTCTTTTCTATTGCTGTGACCAAAAACCAACCAACCAACCAACCAAACATAAAACCATAACCAAGGCAACATAAAATAAAGCACTTAATTGGGGGCACATTTCCAGGGAGTTGGTCTATGACTGGAAACAGGAAAGTTGGCATGACGCTGAAGCAGCTCCAACAAGGCCACACCTCCTAATCCTTGGCAAACAGTTTCACAAACTGAGGACCAAGCATTCAAACATATCAGCCTATAGAGATTATTTTCACGGAAACTATCACCCTTGTCAAAATGGATACAAGATAGTTTAATATGGAGACAAGTATGAGTGAGTGCCTACTGTCCAAGAATGGGTTTCCCCAAGTGCCCCCAAATGTTCAGCTATGAAAGTGGTTACATGAAATTGTATCAGTTCCAGAAAAAAAGTCATAAATCAAAGCATTTTCCAATACACTGTAATACCTTGGTGGCAGTGAGAGGTTGACAGATTGTAGCAGAACAAGGAAAAATTTGCCAGAAGTTTCAGATGCTATCTGTGACATTCTTAGCTTTGGCATGATGAAAATTGGTGGTCTGCTCATATTGTCGTAGGACGTTAGTTCAGACAGGTGTGGACAATGACTGGACTAAAAATAGCCCATGGTAATTTAGCTCTGGTCTGCAACATTTAAAGTGTCTGTAATCTAGAAATTCAATCTATTGGCCTTGTAGAAATTTTAACATAGGTATAGATAGATACCCCACACCATCTCTCTCTGTCTCTTTCTTTCTTTCTTTTTTTTTTTAACCTTATTTTGTACAAGCAATAATCATGGTGAGATCCTTTACCGTTTAACTCCCTGACCCACAACTCACATCAGGGTAGCCCACTTCTGGCATTGGAATTAACTTTATGGCCTTGGGGAATATCTTTTCCCACCCATTTGTAGTATCCTTTAAAAAACTGTTTCTGTTTTCTTTACCGTCTTCCAAATCTGTAAGACAATTGGGGATAGGCAGCACCTCCACGTGCCCTCCGCTGTCCTTTCTAAGTCAGTTGATCTCAGGAGCCAGCAGCTCTAGGGATACAAAAGAAAAATGTTGGCAAGGTTCAAGTACAACAGAGAAAGGCTCTAGCATTTGCCCTTAAATAATCAATCTTCAGCACTGTTACCATGGGCCCGGATAGCATTGATTGCGCTATTCTAGTTGCTATGGCAACCAGGGGCAAAGCCCAAGAGGGCATCATGTTATGTCCAAAGGAAAAAGCTGCTATATGACACTCATGGTTGTTGGTTTTTTTTTTCAAAGCTAGAAATGTCTTTCTTTTAACTTCTTTATCTGTAAAATCTATAGTCCTTCTAGATGTAGGTCAAATACACTTCCTTTACTAAAGCTTCTCTATCTAAATAAAAACTAAATTTTATTTCTCCTAAAATTCCATGCTGCTTATTTCTCTTATAAAATACTCCCTTGCATTCCAGGGATTATTCTTGGCTTTCCCATCAAAGAAGCTCCTTGAGGAACCATCATTAAATGGTACAAACATGGAGCTAAATAGCAGCTGTCTTGCCCTTGAGGCATTCACACTTTCAGGAGGATGACTAATCATGCTAAACAGTTAACACCATAGCATGAGAAACTCTGAAGGACCAGAGGGGAGGAATTAACCCTACCTTGTAGGAATTTGAATATATTTAAGTGGAAAGAAAATATGGATGTACCACCTTACTTGTTTATCTTCCCTGAACACTTCTCTTCCATTTTCAAGTTAGCCCTGATCACAGGAGGGAGAAACTCTGCTCTCTCAGTGTTGATCTTACCCAGGTATAAACTTCAGAGCTAAATACCTGGACTATGTTTCTTGGATGTGTATAACTTAGAAATTAAAATTCTAGACAATCCCATTATTAGTTTCAACAGAAATCATGTATAGCCTGTGCTAGCTATTTTCTACCACACATATGGAAAGACAGAACCCAAATTCAGGCAGAGATGTGAACAAAGCAGATGATCAAGTGCAGAGAAAAGAGGAGAGAGCAGAACAGCTCTGAGCTCAGGCTGCTTTGCTGTCTTCCTGGAGCCTTCGGAGGCCAACCACACCCCTTGGGTCTTGTTTGCTAACCAGTGTGTTCTCTCATTAAATCACAATCTGTATAAAATCTAGCTTAAGGTGATCTCTGGTAACTACATGCAAACAACCTCTGATTAGGATAGCTGTGCCTTAAGAAATAAATAACAGTTTGTCAGATGTATGAATGGACAGCCTAGGGCACACCACCAAAGAAGGCTATGGCCCAAAGGCACAAGAATGTGAAGTTAATGTTTAAGAATCATCATGAAGGTCAAGTAGCTAAATCATATGTTGAGTGAGGAGAATGTTTTTGCCTCATCAAAAGTAAACATAAATGCCTTATGAAAGGGTTTGAACTTTATATGCACAGAAGTAGAAGAAGAACATGAACAATTTTCCATGTTAATGAGGAAGGCTGTGTTTGAAATAGACTGGACATCTGCCTGTCATACGGTGGCTTTATATAACATTCCTCTTCTTTGTTCTCTTCCTAGAATAACAATAACAGTAATGGCACCAATTATCAGTAACTAACACACATTTAGTACTTGCTTTGTGCAATGGAGCATGCTAATCATTTTAGACATATTGTCTGCTTCCTTTCTCATGGGCACCCTATGTCAGTGTCTGTCATTATCCTCACTGTGTCAAGAACATTGAAACACAGATTGATGAACTTCCTCAAAGCCACACAGAGAGAGTGACTGACCTGGGCTATCCCAAACTGGGGTTTGAACATGAGACCAGTCATGTCACTTTACTTCCCAGATGCTTAGCAACTGAGATTTGCCATAGATTTTAAAATCTTAAGTTGAATAGCCCATCACAAATACCATTACTTAGTTAACAGAAGCCTGTATTTGTCGGCACTTCCATAAACAGACCTGCAGCACTCAAAGCCCTGATGTCCATCAATTTAACTGCCACCCATTTGACTTAGTGACTGAATCCTTGTAAATATAATTTAAGCTTTTATTTTATTTTTTTACAGTAACTTAAAAAAAAAACACAATCAATGCTTTTCATGGTACAGGTATGCACTCAGATGATATAACACGCTTGGTATCCTGGGGTGTCATGTACTGATTAAACCATCTTTGCCTTCAAATTCTCATTCAATTTCAGCAGCCATTGTGTCCCTCAGCTTTTCTTCGCCAGCCTCCCAGACACCTGCCCATCCTGAGCTTCTCATTCTCTTCAGTAACCTACCTGGTACAGACTTTGTTTATTAAAGTGCATTCTACAGTTGTCACAGGCTTGTTTCAGGTTCAAAAGTGATTCTGCCTTGATCCCTCACTTCCATGAATCATTTTCCAAGCGCTGTTATTATTAAAAACAGTAAAAAACAAAGCAAAACATAACAAAACCCAGACACATTAAATATAAGTACATCTAGTATGCTCATTTCCCACGTTGGAAACAGCTTTTCATTAAGGCTAGGAAGACTGGAGCTAGACCATATTGTGCATGTACATGCACATGTACACAGATACTCATGTGTATGCATATGCCCACATGTGCACAGACACACGCATGTACATATTAATACATGCACACACATGCACACACAGGAATGCATGCAGCGATAACATTGTTCTCCAGTGTCTCATCTTTTCCTCCAGGAGTTACAGATGTTATGCTGTCATCAGTCTTGGAAAATAGAGCCATTTGGGGAGCATCTGTGAGATATATCTCTATATACAGATGTCTAGGATGTAAAAATCCATTATTTTGCACTTAATGCTCTTTCATGATCTGGATGGTTCTGACCATGAATAATAAGATAACTACAATCAAAGCTCCAAATTCAATAACAAGAGCTCCAAAATATTTGTAAAATAACAAACCTCCCTCTTGTCATAAATATTCTAACCCTGATGTTTTCCTAACTCCTCTTAACATACAAGTATAACTGGCACAAAAAATAAGCATAGCAAATTAAGAGATAGGTTATCACACACAGGAGGATTTTGCCTTCATAACCAGGCTAGCATTTCTTATACAAATATGATCAGAAGTTAATCTGTTGTGCTTCTTGGGGCTAGCATTGCATAGACCTAACCTTTAACGTAAGGCTCAGAAAGAAGAAAGGTTGACAAATTAACAAGTTGGCACTTTTTACCAGGTTGTCAGTTTCCCTGGGTCTTTCATAGGAACTTATAAATTATCAACTCAGCGATGCTATAGAGCTGTTGGGTAGACTTCACAGTGCTGTGGCATTATGGTGTAAATCTTCTTTTCATTGTAATAAACAGGGCTGTAGGAATTTTGATTCATGAAGCTGTAGATATCTAACCTCTAGTTGAAATACAGATAATCAACGGGGCACAAGTACAACAAAGGCTCATCTTGGCACCATTGTCCAAACTCCCAAACTCATTACCCATGGGTCAGAAATGAAAAGTTTCTTTTTTTTTATTTTTTATTTTTTATTTTTTTTATTAATCTATTCTTGTTACATCTCATTGGTTATCCCATCCCTTGTATCCTCCCATTCTTCCCTCCCTCCCATTTTCCCCTTATTCCCCTCCCCTATGACAGTTCCTGAGGGGGATTACCTCCCCCTGTATATGCTCATAGGGTACCAAGTCTCTTCTTGGTAACCTGCTATCCTTCCTCTGAGTGCCATCAGGTCTCCCCGTCCAGGGGATATGGTCAGAGGTGAGGCACCAGAGTGTGTGAGAAAGTAATATCCCACTCTCCACTCTACTGTGGAGAGTGTTCTGTCCATTGTCTAGATCTGGGTAGGGGTTTAAGGTTTACCGCCTGTATTGTCCTTGTCTGGTGCCTAGTTTGAGTGGGACCCCTGTGCCCAAATCTGCCTATCATAATGTTCTATTTGTAGGCTTCTAGGACCCTCTGGGTCCTTCTACTTTGCCTTTCTCCCATGAATCTCACATCTAGAGTCCCACTAGTATGTCCTCTCTTCTGTCTCTGTTTCCTGGTAAGTGAAGGCTTTCGTGGGACATGCCCGTTGAGCTAATATGCAGATATAAGTGAGTATATACCATTTGAGTCTTTCTGCTTCTGAGTTAACTCACTCATTATGATCATTTCTAGCTCAATCCATTTATCCACAAATTTCGGGAATTCCTTGTTTTTAATAGCTGAATAGTATTCCATAGTGTATATGTACCACAGTTTCTTTATCCATTCTTCTATTGAGGGACACTTAGGCTGTTTCCATGTTCTGGCTATTATGAATAAGGCTGCTATGAACATGGTTGAGCAAATTTTCTTGTTGTGTGCTGGAGCATCTTCTGGGTATATTCCAAGGAGTGGAATAACTGGGTCTTGAGGAAGCCCTATTCCCATTTTTCTGAGATAGCACCAGATAGATTTCCAAAGTGGTTGTACTAGTTTGCATTCCTACCAGCAATGAAGGAGTGTTCCTCTCTCCCCACATCCTCGCCAGCATGTGGTGTCGCTTGAATTTTTGATCTTAGCCATTCTGATAGGTGTAAGATGGAATCTCAGCGTTGTTTTGACTTGCATTTCCCTGATGATTAAGGAGGTTGAGCATTTCTTTAAGTGTTTCTCAGCCATTTGATATTCCTCTGTTGAGAATTCTCTGTTTAGTTCCATGCCCCATTTCTCGATTGGGTTATTTGGTTTGGTGGTATTTAATTTCTTGAGTTCTTTATATATTTTGGATATTAGACCTTTGTCAGATGTGGGGTTGGTGAAGATCTTTTCCCAGTCTGTAGACTGTCGCTTTGTACTCTTTACGGTGTCATCTGCCTTACAGAAGCTTTTCAGCCTCATGAGGTCCCATTTATTAATTGTTGACATTAATGCCTGGGCTGTTGGTGTCCTGTTCAGGAAGTTGTCTCCTGTGCCAATATGTTCCAGGCTCTTCCCCACTTTTTCTTCTAAGTGATTTAGTGTCTCTGGTTTTATGTTGAGGTCTTTAATCCACTTGGATTTGAGTTTTGTACAAGGTGACAAATATGGGTCCAGTTGCATTTTTTTACACATAGACAGACCATTAGCCAAACTAACTAAAAGGCAGAGAGACAGTATTGTAATCAACAAAATCAGGAATGAAAAGGGAGACATAACAACAGACACTGAAGAAATACAAAGAATCATAAGATCCTACTTTGAAGGCATATATGCCACAAAATTTGAAAATCTAAGGGAAATGGACGATTTTCTTGATCAATTTCACTTGCCAAAGTTGAGTGAAGAACAGATAAACAAGCTAAATAGTCCCATTTCCCCTATAGAAATTGAAGTAATCATTGATAGTCTCCCAACCAAAAAAAGCCCAGGGCCAGATGGCTTCAGTGCTGAATTCTACCAGACCTTCAAGGGCGAGTTAATACCGATACTCTTCAAGCTACTCCAAAAGATAGAAAGGGATGGAACATTACCAAACTCATTCTATGAGGCCATAGTCTCATTGATACCTAAACCTCACAAAGACTCAACAAAGAAAGAGAATTTCAGACCAATTTCTCTGATGAACATCGATGCAAAAATACTAAATAAAATACTTGCAAAACGAATACAAGAGCACATCAGAGATATCATTCATCATGACCAAGTAGGCTTCATTCCAGGCATGCAGGGATGGTTTAATATATGGAAATCCATCAATGTAATCCACCACATAAACAAACTGAAAACAAAAAACCACATGATCATCTCTTTGGATGCAGAGAAAGCATTTGATAAAATCCAACACCCATTCATGTTTAAAGTTTTAGAGAGATCGGGAATACAAGGCACGTTCCTCAACATAATAAAGGCTATATATAGGAAGCCAATAGCCAAAATCAAAGTAAATGGTGAGATACTCAAGGAAATTCCTCTAAAATCAGGAACAAGGCAAGGCTGCCCATTCTCTCCATATCTCTTCAATATAGTACTCGAAGTTCTAGCCAGAGCAATAAGACAACATAAGGAGATCAAGGGTATTCAAATGGGAAAGGAGGAAGTCAAATTATCCCTATTTGCAGATGATATGATAGTCTACAAAAGTGACCCTCAAAATTCCACCAGAAAACTCCTACAGCTGATAAACACCTTCAGCAAATTGGCTGGATACAAAATTAACTCAAAAAAGTCTGTAGCCTTCCTATACACAAATGATAAGCTTGCAGAGGAAGAAATTAGGAAAACTACACCCTTCACATTAGCCACAAGCAATATAAAGTACTTAGGAGTTACTCTTACTAAACAAGTGAAGGACCTGTTTGAAAAAAATTTCAAAACCCTAAAGAAAGAGATTGAAGATGACATGAGAAGATGGAAGGATCTACCTTGCTCATGGATAGGGAGAATTAACATAATAAAAATGGCCATCCTACCAAAAGCAATCTACAGATTCAATGCAATCCCTATCAAAATACCTACACAATTTTTTAAAGACATTGAAAGTTCAATTCTGAACTTCATATGGAAAAATGAAAAGTTTCTATATGTAATTTGGAAGTCATTGCCAGAGGTGAATGATAGATATAGATATAGATATAGATATAGATATAGATATAGATATAGATGATATAATATATAGATAGATAGATGAAAATGGAAGACTTTCTAGTGATGGTCTATCCACAGAATTATCAATTTAAACTAAGTTATGTTCGCACTGTGATCACAAGAGCTAAGGAAACTACAGAGATAACCCACTCCCTAACCTTGGCATAAAAATAATAAAAAGTACATGGAAGCAGGTAGAAAGAAAAACACTACCCAAATTGCCCTTCCATACACTACCAGAAAAGCAAGGAAGGGTTTCTCCTGCTTGGAAGAGGAAGAGAGAAATAACTAGACAACTTAGATGAAAATCTAGTACCAACCAGCTCTGACATATTGGAACTCAAAACAAATGGTAAGTTGCTATCTCTTCAGAATAAACTTGCGATATAGAGTCATCCAGACAGAATTCACCTTGACCCAGTGGCTGTCTCCTTATGTCACCTTCACCCAAAAGTACCTCTCATGTCAAATATGATGTCAGAATAGAAATCTGATAAACAGTAATTGGCTTTTAATTGAACATTCAACAAGTTAGGTTAATGTTAACCACATTATGATATCTGTATAAATGCTAGGAACATCATCTCCAGCTGCTAAATACATTCTGAGGATATTGTGAGCCTTGCTAGAATTTTACAGGATACTTTGAGGCACGGACTCTTCTTCATCTGTGTGCCTGTCACTGCTTAAATCAGATCGTTTCTGTAAGGGAAGATTGCTCTTGAAGTCCTGTCCTTTGCTGCCGTGTCCCTTCTATTCATGACAAAGACAGATGCCACTTTGAGAGGCCTTCAGTGGAAAGCTGGGTTGCCTCTGATCTGCTCCATTGCCTTGTGTACCTCCCACCCTAACAAATTCATCCTGTCAGGCAACTTTAATTACATAGTTGGGTAAACAGATAGGAATTGACATGGGCAACTTGAAGAAGAAAAGAAGCCACACATTTCTGTCTGAAGTACTTGTCTCATCTACAAACCTTTTTATTGGTGATTATTTTTATAGAATCCATTCACTTTTGATTACAATACAACCAGAGTTAGGGAGTAAGGTTTTTGTTTTGTTTTGTTTTGTTTTGTTTTTTATAAACACGCTGCTGTCAAGTGACTCTCCTAAAGTCTCAGCCATAAGGACACTAGTCTTTGGCAATAATTTGAAGAGGGAAGACATTCAGGAAGAGGAGGCCAATGGAAGAACTTAGTCACTGACAGTGTGACCTTGAAAGCCATGGAGTAATCAGCTTAGATCCATCATATGCTCCATGTAGAGATTTAAAAAAAAAAAACCAAAACAATGAGCAAAATCCCACTGTCTAGCAGTCAGGCTTTAACTGCTTAGAGCCTGACCCAGTGTCTTCTGAAACCTTAGTTAACAATTAAGAGTATGGGCCATGGTGTCTCACCCCAAGTAAGGCCACTCTCAGGGAGACACCACAAGATGGTGATTCCATACAATTTTTTTTGTTTTGTTGTTGTTGTTGTTGTTTTTTGAGACAGGGTTTCTCTGTGTAGCCCTGGTTGTCCTGGAACTCTCTTTGTAGACCAGGCTGGTCTCAAACTTAGAGATCCGCCTATCTCTGCCTCCCAAGTGCTGGGATTTAAAGGCGTGCACCACTGGAGAGGTGGCTCGGCTGTTAAAGGCTAGGCTCACAACCAAAAATATTCCATACATTTACATAATGGATTTTAGTCATCCCTTCGCCTTTCCTGTGGAGCCCTCTCAACAAAACTCTTTCCTACTTTTATGTTTTCTTCTTGGGTGTGGTACACTGTGGCTTAGAAGTGCCCCCACTTCTACCCCTGAGCATGAGTGGGAGGTTATTTAGTGGAGGAAGAGTTACAACACCCTCACCCCAAACAAAGATTAATTGACAGTGGTCCTTCAAAAAGGGGTGGAGCATCATAGGCCCCTCCCTGATCCCTGAGGAAACATTACAGGCCTAATCTTTTACATGTTAAGCTTTTATGTGTTGGGCAACTCTTAAGCATTAGGTGTCTCGGCCTCTCAAGTTTACACTCAGCTGCCCCTGCTGATTGGCCTGAAGAAATTGATTAATTAGACTTCACCAGCATGAAAATTTACTTTTTACAGTATTAGTATTAAATATTACAAAGCAGATAATGATAGATAGACTGATCTAATAAAATACCTGTATTCAGAGTACATGAAGAGTTAGTACATGCAAAAACACAAATAACAACAATAATACAAACAAGCCAGTAAGGGCTTGGAGGGTATGGCGATAAACAGCTGCTTTCTGGTCACATTTGAAGCCCCCTAGGTGGAAGCACAGTGCTCACATTTTGCTAAATGGTCATTTTATTAAAACTACTCTTTAAATTTGTGCTTCTGTTCATAGATTAATGCTGTGCTCAGTATCCTTCAGAGACACTTCCGAGTGTGGAGGGTAGCAGTTACTACAGAGTCTCAAAATTGGTCAAAGTACTAAGAAGTAACAGGTGAGTGAGTGCTCTGCCAATCACCACCACCACCACCACCACCACCACCACCACCACCACCACCATCATTATCATCTATTTTGTCCCTTCCAAGGCTCAGAGAACACCACAGAAGGAGGAGCAGGAAGAATGTAAGAGCCAGAGGACAGGGAGATGTGCAGCACACAGACACCTTCTGGACACTTATTAACTCACCACAGTACTTATTAACCACGGGAGAGGCCTGCTCAAGATTGAGAACAGCATTTCATCGTGGCTAGGGGAGTGGCTCACAAAGGCCCACCTCTGAAATTAACATTTGTTGTGGGAAGAAATTTCATTTTCTATAGTGATGTAGTCACTGATAAGTCGCCCCTGCTTCCGTACATAATCTCCCGCCGATGATTGCTCCCAAGAAACTCTAACTAAACTCCGTGAGTCACACACAAAAAGAAGGCATCAAACTATCAGAGAGACTTGTTGGAAAGAAGAAGGATTTTGGCAGGGATGAGAGACCATAATGAGATTGAAAATGACTATTCATTCCATACGTGTATGAGCTGTCAAATAATTTTTCAAAAGTTTAAGCAATGAAGACATTTCATTAAATAGAGTATTTAAACACTCACCATTCATTAGGTAGATGCACATTAAAACCACAATTATCTACCAACTAAAATTATTAGAATAGTTGATGTATAATCCAGAGAAAGTATTCTTTGTGCACTGGTATTTTCCATAAAAACAATGAAATCAGTTTGGAAAACAACATGGTAGTCTTTTTTTTTATATATATACTTTTATTTAGCTTTCATTTTTCAGGTTTTTTTTTTTAAGATTCAGAACTTTATTTACATTGACAGGTTCCTTTTTTTCTTTTCTTTTTTTAAAATTACATTTTTACTAATTTATTCATATTACATCTAGATTGTTAGTCCTCCTCCTGTTTCCTCCCATTCTTCCCTCTCTCCCACTTCCCCCCTTCTCCCCTCCCCTATGTCTGAGGGAGACCTCCTCCCCCCTATATATGCTCTTAGAATATCGAGTCTCTTCTTGGTAACTTGCTATCCTTCCTCTGAGTGCCGCCAGGCTTCCCTATCCAGGGGACGTGGTCAGAAAAGGGGCACCAGAGTTCGTGTGAGAGTCAGATCTCACTCTCCACCCAACGGTGGAGAATATCATGTTCGTCGGCTAGGTCTTGGTAGGGGTTCGAAGTTTACTGCTTATATTCTCCTTGGCTGGTGCCTTAGTTTGAGGAGGACCCCAGGACTCAGATCTGGTAGTCTTAAGCTGTTAAACGTATAGTGATTCCCCACCCCCCACCCCTGGATCTTTGCCACCTGACCTTTCAGAATGAAAATATGTGTTCGCACACTGACTCTAACCACACAAGCTCCTCATAGCTTTATAAAGTATTCCCAAACCAAAATCTTCATCAAGTGGTGGTGGTGACTTGAATGAAACTGTCTCCTTTGGTCTCGTGTACTTGACCACTCGGTCCCCAGTTGGTGGGGAAACAGTAAGACATGGAGCCTTGCTGAAAGACGTATAAAACTCAGAGTGGGCTTTGGGAGTCGATAGCCATGCCCTTCCTGTGCTCCGCTTACCATGGCCTCCCTGCTGTTACGAGCTAATTCTCTGGAACAAACCCTAAGCCAAAATAAGCACTTGTCCTTAAGTTGCTTCTGGTCTCGGTATTTTATCACAGCACCAGATGCTGTGGTGGGGAAGGAACCAGACTGTGATGTGCAGAGTCAGTGAACATACTCAGCGACACAAAGGGTTGAGCAGACTACTAAGAGAGATCAAATTGGGTGGGATCAGAATAAGAACAGTGAATAAAGGGCGCCACACACAAAAGCACATGTGCGTGCGTGCTGTATGCCTATTTCTAGAGCATTCGAGAAAATGTAAAGCAATCTATGGTCTCAAACAGCACAACAGTGGTTGTATGAAGATGTAAGGAAAGAGTGAGGAGGGGAAGGAGGAAGTAGGGGTTACACAGAAGTGCCATAAGGTGTGTGGAAGGTTCTAGAGATGGCTGCAGTATTCAATATGGTCACTCACAGGTCATTCATTGACACATGCCTGCTTTTACTAAGCTCTGTATTTCATACAAGTTCAGTGTGTTCTGCAGGTATATACAGCGCAAAAAAAAAAAAAGCACATACCAAAAAGGAAAAGGAAAAGATGAACATTTTATCCAGAGATATGTCCTAGCGGGGTCGATTTTAAATAGCAATTTTGATCATGAGGAACAGGAAAGTCTCGAGTTCTGCTTCACAATTGCTACTCCACAGTCGTGTCCGTGATGTTCACATATTTTGCTTCTAGAAAATATCTTTATTACACTTCTTTCTTGAATACTTTAAGAAAACTAGTTCGTCTTGCTTATATCTAGAAAGGTCAAGTTAAACTAAAATGCAGCCACATTTTAATATGACCATCTTCAAGTTTGGATTTGACCTCGTTAGAAGGGATCCCAGCACCATGATGAGAGCAAATAACTTGTGGAGCCTCCTGGGACACTCATTCCCAGCTGTTCCGAGAGGCTGATTAGATGGGCTTGTCAACTTCAAGACCACCATTAACAATTTTTTTTAGATGACTCCTTCTATCCACTCAGAATCAGAAAGGAAACTGAAAACCAAACTCTGCTCTCAAAAAGCACAGCAAGGGTTGCATGAAGTTTCTCATTTGTTACAGTGAGATTTGGGAAACGTTAGACAGGCAAGAGATGACTGAAGTTGCTTTCAGAAAAGGAGCTACCATAAAATCACCTCCAGGAATGAGCATTATCAGGAGAGAGGACCTCAAAATCCCAGGAGCCATGATTGGGCCTTGAGGTAGGAAAGCAGTAAAAGGGGCAGCATTTTATATTGGAGACAGCATGAATGCGGCGTTTAAGGGAAAGAAGCGACCTTCTTTTTTTTTTTTTTTCAAATTTTTTTCCTCCTTTATTAATTTATTCTTGTTACATCTCAATGGTTATCCCATCCCTTGTATCCTCCCATTCTTCCCTCCCTCCCAATTTCCCCTTATTCCCCTCCCCTATGACTGTTCCTGAGGGGGATTACCTCCCCCTCTATATGATCATAGGGTATCAAGTCTCTTCTTGGTAACTTGCTGTCCTTCCTCTGAGTGCCACCAGGTCTCCCCCTCCAGGGGACATGGTCAAAGGTGAGGCACCAGAGTATGTGAGAAAGTCATATCCCACTCTCCACTCTACTGTGGGGAGTGTTCTGTCCATTGGCTAGATCTGGGTAGGGGCTTAAGGTTTACCGCCTGTATTGTCCTTGGCTGGTGCCTTAGTTTGAGTGAGACCCCTGGGCCCAAATCTGCCTATCATAAGTTCTACTTGTAGGCTTCTAGGACCCTCTGGGTCCTTCTACTTTGCCTTTCTCCCATGATTCTCTCATCTAGAGTCCCACTAGAATATCCTCTCCTCTGTCTCAGTTTCCTGGTAAGTGAAGGCTTTCGTGGGACATGCCCCTTGGGCTAATATGCAGATATAAGTGAGTATATACCATTTGAGTCTTTCTGCTTCTGGCTTAACTCACTCATTATGATCATTTCTAGCTCAATCCATTTATCCACAAATTTCGGGAATTCCTTATTTTTAATAGCTGAATAGTATTCCATAGTGTATATGTACCAGTTTCTTTATCCATTCTTCTATTGAGGGACACTTAGGCTGTTTCCATGTTCTGGCTATTATGAATAAGGCTGCTATGAACATGGTTGAGCAAATTTTCTTGCTGTGTGCTGGAGCATCTTCTGGGTATATTCCAAGGAGTGGAATAGCTGGGTCTTGAGGAAGCCCTATTCCCATTTTTCTGAGATAGCACCAGATAGATTTCCAAAGTGGTTGTACTAGTTTGCATTCCCACCAGCAATGAAGGAGTGTTCCTCTCTCCCCACATTCTCGCCAGCATGTGGTGTCGCTTGAATTTTTGATCTTAGCCATCCTGATGGTGTAAGATGGAATCTCAGCGTTGTTTTGATTTGCATTTCCCTGATGATTAAGGAGGTTGAGCATTTCTTTAAGTGTTTCTCAGCCATTTGATATTCCTCTGTTGAGAATTCTCTGTTTAGTTCCATGCCCCATTTCTCGATTGGGTTATTTGGTTTGGTGGTGTTTAATTTCTTGAGTTCTTTATATATTTTGGATATTAGACCTTTGTCCGATGTGGGGTTGGTGAAGATCTTTTCCCAGTCTGTAGGCTGTCGCTTTGTTCTCTTTACCATGTCACCTGCCTTACAGAAGCTTCTCAGCCTCATGAGGTCCCATTTATTAATTGTTGACCTTAATGCCTGGGCTGTTGGTGTTCTGTTCAGGAAGTTGTCTCCTGTGCCAATGTGTTCCAGACTCTTCCCCACTTTTTCTTCTAAGTGATTTAGTGTCTCTGGTTTTATGTTGAGGTCTTTAATCCACTTGGATTTGAGTTTTGTACAAGGTGACAAATATGGGTCCAGTTGCATTTTTTTACACATAGACATCCAGTTAGACCAGCACCATTTGTTGAAGATACTATCCCTTTTCCATCGAATGGATTTGGCTTCTTTGTCAAAAATCAAATGCCCATATGTGTGTGGATTCATATCTGGGTCTTCGATTCGATTCCACTGATCAACCGGCCTGTTGCTGTGCCAGTACCATGCTGTTTTAATTACTATGGCTTTATAGTACAGTTTGAGATCAGGTATGGAGACTCCTCCAGAGCACCTTTTATTGTACAAGATTGTTTTAGCTATTCTGGGTTTTTTGTTTTTCCATATGAAGTTCAGAATTGAACTTTCAATGTCTTTAAAAAATTGTGTAGGTATTTTGATAGGGATTGCATTGAATCTGTAGATTGCTTTTGGTAGGGTGGCCATTTTTATTATGTTAATTCTCCCTATCCATGAGCAAGGTAGATCCTTCCATCTTCTCATGTCATCTTCAATCTCTTTCTTTAGGGTTTTGAAATTTTTTTCAAACAGGTCCTTCACTTGCTTAGTAAGAGTAACTCCTAAGTACTTTATATTGCTTGTGGCTAATGTGAAGGGTGTAGTTTTCCTAATTTCTTCCTCTGCAAGCTTATCATTTGTGTATAGGAAGGCTACAGACTTTTTTGAGTTAATTTTGTATCCAGCCAATTTGCTGAAGGTGTTTATCAGCTGTAGGAGTTCTCTGGTGGAATTTTGAGGGTCGCTTATGTAGACTATCATATCATCTGCAAATAGGGATAATTTGACTTCCTCCTTTCCCATTTGAATACCCTTGATCTCCTTTTGTTGTCTTATTGCTCTGGCTAGAACTTCGAGTACTATATTGAAGAGATATGGAGAGAGTGGGCAGCCTTGCCTTGTTCCTGATTTTAGAGGAATTTCCTTAAGTATCTCACCATTTACTTTGATTTTGGCTATTGGCTTCCTATATATAGCCTTTATTATGTTGAGGAAAGTGCCTTGTATTCCCGATCTCTCTAAAACTTTAAACATGAATGGGTGTTGGATTTTATCAAATGCTTTCTCTGCATCCAAAGAGATGATCATGTGGTTTTTTATTTTCATTTTGTTTATGTGGTGGATTACATTGATGGATTTCCGTATATTAAATCATCCCTGCCTGCCTGGAATGAAGCCTACTTGGTCATGATGAATGATATCTCTGATGTGCTCTTGTATTCGTTTTGCAAGTATTTTATTTAGTATTTTTGCATCGATGTTCATCAGAGAAATTGGTCTGAAATTCTCTTTCTTTGTTGAGTCTTTGTTAGGTTTAGGTATCAATGAGACTATGGCCTCATAGAATGAGTTTGGTAATGTTTCATCCCTTTCTATCTTTTGGAGTAGCTTGAAGAGTATCGGTATTAGCTCGCCCTTGAAGGTCTGGTAGAATTCTGCACTGAAGCCATCTGGCCCTGGGCTTTTTTTGGTTGGGAGACTATCAATGATTACTTCAATTTCTGTAGGGGAAATGGGACTATTTAGCTTGTTTATCTGCTCTTCACTCAACTTTGGCAAGTGAAATTGATCAAGAAAATCGTCCATTTCCCTTAGATTTTCAAATTTTGTGGCATATATGCCTTCAAAGTAGGATCTTATGATTCTTTGTATTTCTTCAGTGTCTGTTGTTATGTCTCCCTTTTCATTTCTGATTTTGTTGATTTCAATACTGTCTCTCTGCTTTTTAGTTAGTTTGGCTAATGGTCTGTCTATCTTGTTGACTTTCTCAAAGAACCAGCTCTTGGTTTTGTTGATTCTTTGGACTGTTTTCTTAGTTTCTAATTTGTTAATTTCACCCCTGAGTTTGATTATTTCCAGACGTCTACTCCTTTTGGGTGTTTCTGCTTCTTTTTTTTCTAGGGCTTCCAGTTGTGTCGTTAAGGTGTTTACGTGTGATGCTTCCAATTTCTTTTTAAAGGCACTTAGTGCTATGAATTTTCCTCTTAGCACTGCTTTCAATGTATCCCACAAATTTGGGTATGTTGTTCCTTCATTTTCATTGAATTTCAGAAACTCCTTGATTTCTTTCTTTATTTCTTCCCTGACCCAGGTGTCATTTAGCAGAGAGTTGTTTAGTTTCCACATACGTGTAGGCTTTTTGTTATTTCTGTTGTTGTTGAATTGCAGCCTAAGCCCATGATGATCTGATAGGATACAAGGTATTATTTCAATCATCTTGTATCTGTTGAGGCTTTCTTTGTGAACTACAATGTGATCAATTTTGGAGAAGGTTCCATGGGGTGCAGAGAAGAAGGTATATTCTTTCTTGTTTGGGTGAAAGGTTCTATAGATATCTGTTAGATCCATTTGACCCATGGCATTGGTTAATGATGTTATTTCTCGGCTTAGTTTCTGTTTCGATGACTTGTCCTTCAGTGAGAGTGGGGTGTTGAAGTCTCCCACTATTATTGTGTGGGGATCGATGTGTGGTTTAAGCCTTTTTAGCAGATCTTTTACAAATGTGTGTGCCCTTGTATTGGGAGCATAGATGTTCAGAATTGTGATGTCATCTTGGTTGACTTTACCTTTGATGAGTAAGAAGTGTCCATCCTCATCCCTTTTGATTAATCTTGGTTGAAAATCTATTTTGTTTGATATTAAAATGGCTACGCCTGCTTGCTTCTTGTGTCCATTTGCTTGGAATATTTTTTTCCAACCTTTTATCCTGAGGTAATGCCTATCATTATGGGTGAGATGTGTTTCTTGAATGCAGAAGAATGTTGGATCCTGTTTATGCACCCATTCAGTTAGTCTGTGTCTTTTTATTGGAGAATTGAGACCATTGATGTTGAGAGATATTAACGACCAGTTACTATTAAGAGTCTTAATTTTGATGTTGGTTCCAGTTGAGCGTTTGTGTAGTTGTGTTTTTGCCATGGTATAGTTATCTATTTCCTGAGTAGTTTTGATTGTAGCTTGACCCTTTGGGATGGAGTTTTCCTTCTAGTACCTTCTGTAAAGCTGGATTTGTGGATAGGTACTGTTTGAATTTAGTTTTGTCATGGAATATTTTGTTTTCTCCATCAATGTTTATTGATAGTTTTGCTGGGTAAAGTAGTCTGGCCTGGCATCTGTGGTCTCTTAGGGTTTGCAGGATCTCTGTCCAGGCCCTTCTGGCTTTGATGGTCTCTGCTGAGAAGTCGGGTGTAATTCTGATAGGTTTGCCATTAAATGTTATTTGGCCCTTTTCCCTTGCAGCTTTTAATATTTTTTCTTTGTTCTGTATGTTTTGTGTTTTGATTATTATGTGATGGGCAGTTTTTCTTTTCTGGTCAATTCTATTTGGTGTTCTGTATGCCTCTTGTATGTTTATAGGCATCTCTTTCTTTAGATTGGGGAAATTTTCTTCTATGATTTTGCTGAGAAGAGTTTCTGGGCCTTGGAGTCTGATATCTTCTCTTTCTTCAATGCCTATTATCCTCAGATTTCTTCTTTTCATGGTGTCCTTAATTTCTTGGATGTTTTGTGTCAGGAATTTTCCAGATTTGGCATTTTCTTTATTGGTTGCTTCAAGATCTGTTATTGTATCTTCTAGACTTGAGATTCGTTCTTCCATCTCTTGGATTCTGTTAGAAAAGCTCAGCACTGTGTCATTCGCCTTCTTCTCTGAGGTCTCACGTTCTCGTTTTTCTTCTGTCTGTGTGTTTATCATTGAATCCATTTTCATTTTCATATCTTGAACAGATGTTTTAATTTCTTTCATCTGGTTGTTTATATTTTCCTGAAAATTTTCCATTTCCACTCTATGTGCTTTTTTTATGTCTCGCACCTGCTTCGCTGCTTCTTCCTGCATCTGTTTTCATATTTTATTTGTTTCCTCCGTTAACATCCTCATTACCAAGGATCTGAGGTCATTTTCTTGTGCTTCTGTTGTATGTGAGTTCTCCGGGTTGTTTTCTTTGGGATAGCTGGGAACTGGAGACGTCATGTTGCTTTGGGGGTTTTTGCGAATGCTTTTACGATGTCCCTTAGGCATCTTGCCGTCTCTGTTTTTGTTGGGTAACTTCCAGAATTGAGTGGAGGGAGTCTGATGATAGATTCACTTGTTTTCTCACGATTTCCGTAGGCTGGAAGCCCTGATACTTCACTGGTGTGGATGGCAGGAGGTTATCCCTGTAGTTTTGGGCTCTCACCACCAGTGATCCTCAGCTCCCCTTTGCTGTGGGTCCTGCAATCGTTCTGGGTCTCTGAATGATCGTTGGGTCAGGCCAAGGTATCCACAACCTTTTGGGTCCCCTGCCAAGTCCAGCTAGGGATACTGGGCCCGAGCTACGCGTCGAGCTCAGCTAGTTTCTCAGGGCCTGAACCGTCTGCCACAGCAAGAGAGCTGCGACTACACTGAGCAAGCACCTGGTGGAAGTGAGCACTCTGCCCAGCTTGTGTCACCTCAGGAAAACCAAGGCTGCGCTGAGCAAGCACCCAGGGTATAACTGAGCGCTCCGCCCAGCCCGTGTCACAGCAGGAAAATTGCAGCCGCACTGAGCAAGCACCTAGGGTAGAAGTGAGCGCTTCGCCAGGCTTGCGTCACAGCAGGGAAACTGAGACTGCACTGAGGAAGCACCCAGGGTAGAATCGAGTGCTCCGCCCAACTTTCGTCGCAGCAGGAAAACCAAGGCTGCTCTGGGCAAGCACCCAGAGTATAACTGAGCGCTCCGCGCTGCTCGCGTCACAGCAGGAAAACTGTGTCTGCGCTGGGCAAGCACCCGGAGTATAACTGAGCGCTCCGCCCCGCTCGAGTCACAGCAGGAAAACTGCATCTGCGCTGGGCGAGCACCCGGAGTGCGACCTCCTTTTTAAACTGAGAGGCGAGAGACATATCTTTAAGAAGTAAGAAAGATAGCAGTCATGAACAGGGTGATGGGGGGAGGCTCAGAGGGGAGCACCCTCACAGAACTCCTACAAACATAGAAAAATATGTCCTTTCGTGGGGTGGCAGGACATTCTATGCCACCTGGCTTTAGTTCAGCATGCTTTCTGGGACACAGGGCTTGAAGAGCAAGGGCTGGATAGAACCGCAGTTAAAGCTACAGCATGCCTTGGCTTCTTAACTCTCTGATACAAAGATACAACAACCACAACAACAACCACAACAACAACAAATGTAAGCGCATTTTAGACTTTTCTTAGTTTGGATTTCTATTGATGTGGTAATGACCAAAACCAAATTCGGGATGAATGATCTTTCTTTCTTTCCATTTCTTTCTTATCACAACTCTTAGATCAGACTCCATCACTGACAGAAGTCAAGGCAGGAACCTAGAGGCAGAGACTAAAGCATAAGTCATGGAGAGATGCTGTTCACTGACTTGTTCCTCCTGGCTTACTCAGTTTGCTTTCTTCTAGCACCCAGGACCACCTGCTCAGGGGTGGCACCACCACAGTGGCTTTATCCCTCCCACAGTCAAGCATTAATTAAGAAAATACCCTACACATTTACCTACAGATGAATCTTATGGAGATTTTTTTTCAGCTAATATTAACTCTTCCCAAATATGTCCAGATTTGTGTCATTTTGACAAAAATCAACAGGGACTATTGATCCTTCGTCAACCTGACACACAAACACATCACTATTAACTGAAATATTTCTTCTCTTCGTTGTCCCCAAATTATGTTAATATTAATACTACAATATAAAGCATTCCAGGGCTGGAGAGATGACTCAGAAGTTAAAAGCACCACCTGTTCTTCCAAAGGTCCTGAGTTCAATTCCCAGCAACCACATGGTGGCTAACAACCATCTATAATGTGATCTGATGCCCTGTTCTGGACTGCAGGTGTACATGCAGTCAAGACACTGTATACATAATAATAAATAATAAATCTTTTTTTAAAAACCAAAGCATTCCAACTAAAAAGAATCCCAAAGTCTTTTAAAAAATCACTTTGAAAGTCCAGTTTCTTTAAAATATCCAGTCTTTCTAAAACTTGAAAGTCTCTCTAAACTTCCAAAGTACCTTTAAAACTTTAAAAGTCTCTCAACTATGGGCTCCTGTGAAATATAATAATAATAATGATAATAATAATAATAATAATAATAATAATAATAATAATAATAACAATAATAATAATAATAAAAGTAAGTTGCATAATATCTTCTTCCAAGAGGGGAGAGCCAGGGCATAGTTACATGCAAATGAAGGCGAAAGTAGATTTCTACAGTATGAAGCCCAGTCACACAGCTGGAGCTGATGAGGCCCTGGACTTCAAAGAGCCTTGGAAAATGCCCGACTCTAACTCTACCATACGTAGCACATACAGTTTGTCTCCTAGTCTTAGGCTGTCTCCACTCCATACCTGCCACTTACTCTTCTTGGTACCTGTGTCTCCAAACTGATGGAAGGGGAGGGTCTCTGCTTCAGCTGGGCATCGCTAACAGGCTCTCCTGGGCTCTCTTCATGCACTCTAACCCTGTTATAACCCTGCTGCATGGCATCTGGCCTCAGTTTCTCTCCAGGACCCCTTTAATCCTAGGGCTTCTGCTGCGACTGAGGCCATGAGTCCCCCCAATGGCATCTAGCCTCAGTTTCTCTCCAGGACCCCTTTAATCCTAGGGCTTCTGCTGCGACTGAGGCCATGAGTCCCCCCAACGGCATCTAGCCTCAGTTTCTCTCCAGGACCCCTTTAATCCTAGGGCTTCTGCTGCGACTGAGGCCATGAGTTCCCCGCCCCTGCCCCCCCCAATGGAGCTTCTGGATCCTCACAGTACCAAGTCTCAGCTGCTCTCCATCACCCGAGCCTTCAGAACACACCACCTGGAAAACTCCTATACAATGCCAAGTTTGGCTGCCAGTGTGAGGTAAAACTTCAGCTCCCTCTGGACCACAGCTTCTGTACGCTGACCCCGAGATCAATGTTCACAGATTTGTATCTCAACGGCAATGGTCTCTTTTTAACCGCAGCTGATTCTTCAGTCCCAGATGACCAGCATTGATTGTCCTAGGAAAGCAAAGGTCTTATTTTAGTCATTCTGGTTTCTTGTTAATCATAGCCAATTTTTTTTTTCAGACAAGAAAGAACTAGCTGACATAACCCACAGATTCTTAACTCAAAAATATCACGTAAGTGGTATGATACAGTCTTTGCTTTTCATTTCACAAGCCAAGCCTACACTGTTTGCACTTTTCTTATTTTCTAAGAGCCAACACCAATAACTCATTAAACTTTGAATGCAAAGTATCTTTTCTAGCGCAGTTCCAATGTCTTTACCCTTACAACTGTTTGATGGTCCCCTTGTCTTTATTTTATATCTCTTCTATTTTGCTGTCTGTGGCATGAAAACTTGCAGTCTGTCTATTAATTGGTGCTATGCCCCAGAAGGTAGAACAGTTACAGTATAGAAACGTATTGTGAGGTCGTTGACTGGGTGTCACAGTCGAGACAGCAATGCTCGTGGGTTGGTAAAAGGCACAGAGGTAAACCACTCTGGAGACGATGTCAGGAAATAGCATCTACTTCACTGCATGTAAACGAGCACTTATAGAGTGGAAGTCTATTGACTGAGATTGGTTAGCACATTACTTTGGATTGGACAGTGAGCATTCATACCACCAAAGTCACCATGCGAAAAAAAAAAAAAACACATTACAGGAAACTGTGTGGAGACAATGTCCAGGACACAATGGTGAGTGTAGACTCATCTGCGGGCCAGCTACTGGCTACTCATGCTACTACGGAATTGAGCGTTGTGTCTTCTGGGAATACTCAGGAGCACGGTGTGCCACCTTCTTATTTAGACGCATGCTATGCCAAGTAGGATGGCTGTCAGAGCACGTCTGCATTTTCTCTCACAGTACTGAACATGAGCCACCTGTTCTTCAGAATAACAACCTGAAGCACGAGTCCTTGTGGGTATAAAAACGTCACTCTGCACCTGTGTGTCTCTGCACAGAACCTAAAAATGCCCCAAACCAAAAGAGTTTTTTTTTTTTCGAAAGAAGGAACAAGGCTAGTTGTACACATCTTTGTTTCTCTTGGGCGAATGCTTTGAAGTACATAGCAGATTGTGTTACCGTTTGCTCCTAGCAGTTTTAATCAGAATTTTGTTTTGCCCAGTTCACAGACTTACTCACTAGGAACTTTTGCTGGCACAGACAAGAGTTCTGAAGGATAGCCAGACTAGGGAGCTATCCCTGTTTCACTTAAATATTCATGGGCTGCTCAAGATGTAGCTATTAATGCTGAACACATAAAAAGGATGTACCATACAATAACATTATGTGGGAACAACTGCAATTTGAAAACATAATATTAATATTAAGCTATTCTGATTCCCTGCATCCATTTTTCCTAGAACTTTAAAAGAAAGGTGTGTGTGTGTGTGTGTGTGTAGGTCAGTGGATAATTTGGGGAAGTCAGTTCTTTCCTTTCCCAGGTCCCAGGCCTTGAACTCAAGTCATCTGTCTTGGTGTTAGGGGCCTTTACCTGCTGAGTACTCTCCTAGTAGTTTTTGACTGTTGATAGTACCTTTTAAAATATTTGAAGTAGTGAGATTAGAAATTAGAAAATTTCACTTATGTTGAATTCTACAAAAATGTGCGGATTTATTTCCTTGGAAAGTTGCAAAGCATCAGATAAAAGTCGGGAAAATATCAAGGATCCTCAAGAAAAGTCACAGGGCCCTCTTTAGTAACTGCTGAACCCTTAGGCATTCTTCCAACCCTCACTTTGGAAACCAGAGAAAGATGGAATTTGTATGTATTTGGGCAGCAAAACGAGATTATTTGAATCAGTAACATGCATCATTTGAGAGACACGTGGTGTTTGTTTAATTGTTTGGTGTGTGTGTGTGTGTGTGTGTGTGTGCGTGTGCGTGTGCGTGTGCGTGTGCGTGTGCGTGTGTGTGTGTGTGTGTGTGTGTGTGTGTGTGTGCGCCATCACCCAGCCCTACACGCAGTGTCTACTTTGGAAGTACAAAGTGGAATGTACCTTGATTTTATTGGTTCAATTGGTAAGTTATTTCCTGTGTCCATCATGATGGTCTATTTTACATCCAGTCAAGACACAAATTTCAAGTAATAAAAAATGTTAAATGCTTATTTTAAACCCAATCTTAAAGATTGTACACTGTTGAACAGTCTCCCCGTCCTCATTGTTTTACTGAATCTTTGGTCATGGGTCTTCACATGCACGTTTGACTCTCCTGTTTTGTTTTCAGTCACTGATTGGATCTTGACATTAGAGTCCTTCCTCCTTCTGAATCTCTAGTTCCCTGAGCAAAACTGTTTAGTGCAAAATTAATGGGTGCAAAACTATTGCAGAACATGTGTAGGTTGAGATACATCATTTTTTGCTTATCAAAACCTTCCGGATAGTTTTTGCAAACCTATCCAAGGTGCCAATTTAAGGAAAAGGTAATGTGCACTGGCTCGCGCCATTCCATCAGCTTCCTTAATTAAAGCAAGTAGCGTGAGAGTTGAGTCACAATGGGCCATTTTTGTCAGCCATCCAGTTAGAAATATGTGCCCAAAATAAGACTCAGATCACAAATACCAGCTGACATTCATTGATTAAGAGTGGATATGCACAGTTGTGAATTTGATGGTGAAAGAGAGGCACCTGGACCCCCCACTACACAACAATGGTCCAGCCCTGCATCTCTAATTCAAAAGCGCTGCTTGGCAGACAAGATTGAAGCTCACGTGTGATGCTGCTGTGTCAGTCAGACTTCTCTTCTCACCTGGGGACAACTTTTTTCATAAGGCTGACAGTGACTCATAAGAACTGGGGGTGCGGGATGGGGAGGGAGGCTTTTTCTCTACTTATTGTTCATATAGTCAGCATTCTGCCATGATCTTCATTTTCAGATGACATTTTTTGAGCTTTATTATAAAATGGTGGGCGAACAAAAGGAAGTGGCCTTCAATTATGTTGAAAGTAAAAGATGAGTGAGTGAATGCTGAGTCAAAGAATTCGGTTGAAAGTCTCACCTTGCCACGTGTTAGCTGATGACTATTGAACTGAACTTTGAAAACTAATCTGTTTTAAACCACTTATAATTGTACAAAGCTTTCTTGATGCAAAAACATAGCCTTCACCTCAAAGGAAATAAGAGATTGTTTATTATGAAGCCAAATATCAGCGAATATGGCCCAGGGATGCAGATTTAGGTTATCCCATGTCTCATGTTCCAAAGTGTAAGTAATGTCATGTGCTTTTTATAGTAACAGAACAACTGTTTTAAGACACATTGATGCAATCATCAATGGGATGGGTTATATCCAAGTAGAGAAATCTAGGCTATAGGTCTCAGATGCTATCTAATAACACTATTTAATTAGCCTTTAACTGGTGGAAAACTGCAGTAATGTTGAGTTAATACATCCCCCCATAAAAATTTTTTTTTAATTCATAAAGGTATTAGGCCAGCCTTTATCTTTTACTGACAATGTTAATTAGGGCTGATACAGGGTCGGGAACAGGGAATGGTTATTTAGGGAACTAAAGATAGCCCATGATAAATGGTAATTAGGCAGTGGACCTGCAACATTCCATTCAGCCCAGGGCACTGGAGTTGTAATCAGTCAATCAGCGTTTGCAGACACAGCTTCTTTCTAAGAAATCTTGTTCACAGCTTCCTTTTATTAATATCATCCCTTTGAAAACACCCAGATCTTGTCTGCAATTGGTTGCCCAATATGTTGTGCTTAGAAGCCAATTACTTATCTACTCAGACACATTGGAAGGGGGTAGCAAAGCCATTAGTGGAGCTGGAGATAAGAAGGTGCCTATTGATGCCTCTTGCTGGGAGTCTGAGGGATGCATGGAAGTAAAAACAAGCAGAATCACAGATTGCCATGGTCCTGAGCATCATAACCATCACTGTGTGGACATGGGTGATGTGTCCAGGCACATATGTGCTATGCATCTCAGGGTGCTCATGGTATTTTAGACAATAAAACTACATTGGGGACAGAGGAGATGGATCAATGGGTAAAAGGCACACTGTTTAAACATAAGGAAGGAGCTTGCGCTCAGACCCACAAAGCCTACATGGAGCTAGCCAAAGGAGCACGTGTCTGTGATCCAAACACCCCTCTCACAAGATGGGAGGCAAGAACAAGAGCCCCCATGACACCACAGGTTGGCTGGCTGTTTCAAGTGAAGCAGGTGCAGTGGAGGGTGAGAGCTGACACCCAAAGTTATCCTCTGACCTGAACACCCATGCTATGATGCACACGAGCCCACACACTTGCACATCACACATGAACTCACAATACACACAGGTGCTTTTTTTTTTAAAGGAGAAAATGTGTGAATTATTCTCCTCCTTTTTTTTGCTTCAATTCAGTACATATAACATTAAGGATGTTACATTTATAGAAAAATATAAATACAACTCTCATCTGTGTACTGAATTTAGGCCTAGAGCATGGAACCCTGTTTTGCTTCAGAAATGTTTTCATCTACTGACTATAACTTAAGCATAATATGTCCCTTGTTCTACTTGCTGGCCTTTGCCTGCTTAGAAAGAATGGATGCTATTTTGGCCACAGGGCTGAGACACTTTGGTCCCAAGGAATCACATTGCATTTGAGCAACATTGTAACTTTAGGACCAAACTCAAGAGATGCTTGTAGCACTTACATTGAATTAGAAGACCTAGTGAAAAGGTCAGTAGATTCTTCTAGCTCACAGTTTGTCATGGGTCATTTTTGTTCCGTGTTGCATTGTGCTGATTTTTCAGCCCTGGGGGTTGAATTCAGGGAGCAGGCTCAAATTTCTTAGCAAATATATTTTATTATAAACTTATTAACCAAGAGTGCCTCACTTATAACCCTAAACAATAGGAAAAGAAGATTAAAGAATACAATAATGAAACCATAAGGATATCAGTTCCAAGGAACAATTCTCCTGGCATAATCAGCAGGATTTCCTCTGCTGGAATCTGGAGAAACCAGAACCTGGAACCTCAGCCAGAGCCCCGAAACCTTCCCTTGAGCGGTTCTCTCTAGGAGCGTCTCAAAGTGGAGCGATAAACAGCCAAAACTATCCCAGGTCTCCAAAGGCCCCACCTCTTTTTTTTTGGCTCACATTTATACCTCCTCTCAGCATTTGTTCAAGGTTGTTTTTCAGCCTTGTTTTTCAGTCGAACCTGGTGGTTCGACTTCTAAGGGGATAAACATCACCTGCCCTCTCACAAGTCCTTTTCTCATCCCTCATGTGTGATCTAAACAAAAAACATGTTTATCTCTCCTATATGCTCTGTTGAAAGTACTCTGCCACTGAGCGGTATAGCAAAGCCCCAAGAATCTTTTAGAATGGAGAGAAAATTTAGTAAGTATTTAATTTAGATTTTAAATTGCAATGTTAAAAATAAACCGGACAACTTCTCGTTGGTAATGACTAAGTCGGATGGTTTATTTGTGACTATGCCCTGTAAAGTGCCTAACTCATGTACTGACGGTGTAACAGAATCTTCCCGTATATGAACAGTCAGCATCCTGCACATACGCATGGTGTTTTCTTACTGTTATGAGAACTGATGAAAGTGACTAGATTTTTATTTGAATTGTGAATATGCTGGTTCATTTTTATTGTTAACTGGACATAGGAAGAAGAAAGCTCAACTGAGGAATTCTTCCAATCAGATTGGAGAGTGGCCGCATCTGTGCTGCAATGTCTTCTTGATTGGCAATTGATGTAGGAGGGCCCGCCCCATTGTGGGCAATACGAATCCTAGGCTACATAAGAAGGCAAGGTTAGCATGGGCCAGTGTGTGAGCCAGCAGGCAGCATCCTCTGGCTTCCCTTGGCTGTTGTTCCCTGGTCAGAAGCCATGTTGCATGGAAGAAGTAGCAGTCCTGATGCAGGTTCCTGCCTTTATTTTCTGCCATAACTCCCCTCACTGCTAGACTGTGACCTGGAAGTACTTGGTGAAATAAGCCCTCTTCTCCTTTAGGTTACCTTTGGTCAAAAGATATAAAGACAGGGCAGTGTGCATGGCATCCCATTTTAAGTGGAACAGCCCCTAGGTCACCACATTCATTCAGTGCTGTATGACTGTTCAGTTCGATTCATCGCCGTGTGACACAGAAATCATCTTCCGTTGTCAGACTCTGCATCCGCATCCCACTCATAGTCACTAATCTCGGTTCAGGAAGAACACGAAGAGATGAATAATGCTAAAATGACCATCAAAATGGATGCCTCCCCTTCCCTTGAACAATCAGCCACACAGAGGAGGAGGTGGGGGAGCAAGTTAGCAGCTCTTCGGCTTTCTCTGAACCCCTGAGCAGACGCAGGATGAAACAATGAGATGGTAAAACAATGCAAGGATCTACAGACACTACAGACGGCTCCTTTTCTGAGAATTTCTAGTCATGTGCATAGAAAAAGCCTCATTTTCAATTTTCTCTTAAATCAAATTGAAAACTTGCACAATGGTGATTCCAAAAGACTGGCATTGAGAGTAGGTATTATGCTACGAGCTTGTGGGTATTATTTTATTTAAGAGATAATCACCTCTGCTGGTTCATACCATTGTCTCCATTTTAGTGGAGAACATGTGCTGGAGAAAGTGTTAAAAAAAAAAAGGGCCACATCTGTAGCCTTCTATGCTCTATTAAATGTACCAGATCAAATAACTCCAGGAAACTCACAAAGCAGTCTGACAGTGTGTTGAGGAACGCAGCAGACGTGCTCATTTGGAGCATGATCAGAATGTAGTCACCGTGTGGAAGCACAGCAGACAACTGCAGGGTGTGAAGATACACAAAGCACACAGCCTCACTCAACAGCATGAAAGGGAGCGCTCAGCTCAGGTTCTAGCAAGAAGTCCACTGCCAGCCAACTGCAGGCTTCAAACGTCCCCCTTGATTCTATACCATCCAACGTTGTATCAGGAAATGAGACCACGTACACTGTTCTGCTCCAGTACAAAGAGGGAACAGAAAGCATGAGTTCACATGCATGTGTGTGTGTATATAGTCTCTGGTGTGTGCACATATTTTTTATGTGTGCCCATGTCACATGCATGTGTGCATTTACATGTGTGCTCCCAATATATATATATATGTGTGTGTGTATGTGTGTATGCATATGTGTGTGAGCGAATGTGTGTTTGTAATGCACCGATGAAAATGAAGATGTATAGAGGGGGAAAGGCATTAATCAACACTGATCCTTAGCCTTAGGGATACAGGGAGCAGGCCAAGGTTCAACTTTAAAGATTTATGCTGAATTCAATTTCTGCTACTTTTGTGGAAATCCCCTTTGATCAAGTATTAGATGTTGCACACTGTCTTAGGTGGAAAGGGAAGAGGTAAATAAGCACCTGAGTTTGGAACTGTGATTTCTTTAATCGCGCTTAGATGTCTAGCTTCTGTATAAATGTGGTTAAAATATCTTTCCTCCAAGTCTCACCCATTTACCAACTATGGGATTAGTGTAGACGGGTTCTATTTCTACTTGTACTAAATGTAGGTGCTGCATCCGTGTGTTAAGCAAATGTAAGGATAGAAAAGGCTGCTTAGGTAGAGCAGTGTATTGACTTATTCTGTCAAAAAAAACCAATAACTTGTTATGCAGCTAAGGCATTCCTATACTACCAGATTGTACCAAGAACAAAATAACCTATGTTCAATTACTTACTTATAAGTAATGCATAGAAGCAATCATCTACATGCGTCACTTTTGGGAGTTGGCACATATGGAATAAATACGATGGATCCTGTGACGTCTACCTTTATGTCAGGGTGACACAGGCTACAGTGACTTGTGAAGAGAAAAAGCTCAATTGAGGAAATACCCCTACCACGTTGGCCTTTGGAAAAGCTCTGCTGCATCTTCTTAATTAGTGGTTAACGCAAGAGGGCCCAGCTTACTCTAAGGGGTATCACCACTGGAAAGCAGGCTGTGCAAGCCATGAAGAGTAAACCATTGAGCAGCTCTCTTCCATGGTTTCTGCATCAACTCCCGCTTCAGGCTCCTGCCGCATTTGAGTTCCTACCTCTGCTTCCTACAACTATAAGTTGTACCATTTGCAGTGCTAAACCTCCGAGGAAGAAGGAAAATGCCACCTTCTTCCCAATAAAACATGAAGTAACAGTTTTCTTGCGTAGATCACTATTTTACAACTCCAGCCATGTCTGCATCTGTGTCTCTTACTGTTCTTCGCACTCCGGGTCTGTGGACCTCGAGAGCATTTTTCTTTTCACATCCAAGTGTCGTGAGTTCTTTTCCAGAAACAAATCCATAACTTGAGGTTTTGTTTGTTTGTTTGTTTGTTTCTTCTGCTAATAAAAGTACTAGTGGCCAGATTCTGAAGTAAAGAGTTCATGAAATTTCTGGAAACTTAAAGAGGACAGGAGGCTTCTTACGAAACCCTCTCTGGGAATGTCCTAAGTGTACTTGCAGTCTCTGCACTCTTTTGGTCACTTACATCGGCAGACGCCATGCAGAAGGAACTGCAAGGGAGCTTCTTGGAGACGGTCCACTGTTTTTGCACAGCTGTAATGGATGCACCTCAGCGAGCTCAGCCCCAGTGGTTCATGCCTGGATTGCTTCTTCCTGCTGCTGGGCCTTCGTGTTTGTCATTGTTCTATTCCTCGTGTGTCTAGCATGGTGTGACAGGGCATGCGGAGACTCTCACTGTCTATAGTCTGGAGTGATTGTTTCGTGGGATAGAGCTCGCTCTTCTGTATGACTTTCCTACAGATTAATATGAAGATGAACTTTGACAGAATAATGCTGTGGAGATGAATTAATGAATTCGATTTAAATAGTTGTAGGAAATTAGGGTAGTTGATAAGGGAGAATCCAGAGATGGTTTAGGTTATTTTGCAGGGAAGATATAATAAAGATAGAACTAAGAGAAGACTGTGACCCTCTTGGTAGAGCAGTGAGGGCTGCAGAGGCTAGAAAAGGAGCACAGTGGGTCTTCAAGTGTTACAGCACATAGCTGTGCTTGTGGAGAGAAAAACAGGCTTGAGGGGCAAGTTAATGGTCCAAGAAAACATTCATTCTAGGTTGGGTCTGAGTTCCTACATCTAAGGGTGTGGTCACAAGTTTCAGTGGGCACCATGAAAAGCCAGGTTGTGAACAAGAAGGAAATGATCCAGTGTGAGTATAAGAATAGAAAATAGGTGGGTTAACCGGGTTCTTGTTGCAGTGGGTGTTATCAGTGGAGCCTCGTGAGTGTTCACAGTGGTGAGAATAAGCCACTGTGAGTGCTCAGCCGTAGGTGTGGGGGTGTCTATATTAGCCTCTTCCCTCCCAAGGCTCAGGGAACGTCACGGAAGACAGACATAAAGAATATAAAGCCTGCAGAACGAGGAAGACGGCTGTAAAATGCTGTTTTCTGGAAATGGCACTGCTACTGACGTACACTGACACCCAGCCGCTGTGGTTACCTGCACAAGGATTTGTAAAAATATCAAGGCAGGTAGGATGAGCAGCATGGATGGGGAGAGAGACTACCGGATGAGGCCCTACCTAGCGCTAGCTGGGGAGCTGTTGGCAGTTGATGGCTTCTGTGGGACAAAGAGTCACTTTTCTTTGGGAAGTATCCACTGCTGGGTTCCTTATGCCCCCATGGATAACTGCATAGCCATGCTCATACGGGCAACACTAGCTGGACTTAGTGGGTTAAGACTTGAAAAGAAAGATAAACAAATGAATAAGAAACCATGAAGTTAAAAAGGAGAGGTATTGGGGGATCCTCGGGGGAGTTGGAGGGGTGAGTGAAGGTGGATATGATCAAGATGTATTGTATACGCATATGAAAATTTCAACGAGTAAATAGAAGTATTGTTTTCAAAATAAAAGTAGCACTGAGTGGAAGAAAGGCGTTCTCAGTATGATTTAATCACTTGGTGCTGACTAAACACTTTTGTGAATCTCCGAGACAAAGCAAAGCCAGAATATAGCAACAGTGTATGTTTTTAAACTAAGAAGCTCTATAAATTGAGGCTGGAGAGATAGATCATCAGCTAAGAGCACTGGCTCATCTTGCAAAGGACGCGTGTTCAGTTCCCAGAACTCGCATGGCAGCTCTCAACAACCTCTGCAGGTGGCCCAGAGAACCCAGTGCTTTCTTCTTGCCTCCATAGGTACCAGGCACACATGTGGTACACAGACATACATGCACACACACATGAAATAAAATTTTGTTTAAATCTTTAAGTGGAATAAATATAGCAATAGGAGATATGACATATAAAGATACCAATTTACATCATTTTCTTGCGAATAAATCTTTTTTTTCAAGCACATTATTACCCTATTGTGTTTATTACAAATAATGATAAAGTTTAAAATCTACCTTCTTGAATAGCTGAGTTATCAACCTCTCCAACTTCCACTCTTCCTGTGTCATTTTATTTCATATTATATCAAAAAAGGAGGCACACAAGTCACTACTATGTGGATTTTACAACAGCTCTGGTATGCTGTGAACAACAACCATCAAACATTAAGCTGGTTTTGTTTCATTGTTCTTACTGTTGTGGTAACCGCCATCATGGTCTTTGGACAGTCTCAAGAACATATATGTTGCTACTGGTATTGATGTCTTCATATACCTACCGAGCTCACTGTTAAGAACCCACATGTCTCCACAAAGATGTGATCAAACCAAGACTTTAAGTAAATATTGGCTCCTCCTTAATTCAGCTCTGGAATTTTCTATGCAAAGAAATGCCAACACACGCTGTTGTTCCAGGCCTTGCTTTGCTTTCATACAGTGAAATCACATAATATGGAAAACTGTTCCCACAGTCTCTGTGTTAGAAACTTTGTGTTTGCAAATCCATTCCATTCCTGTACTGATGATAGTGTAGCCACATCACCTCTATTATGGGGTAGAAGCGTCACATATTAGCATTTTAGAGTTTTACCTTATCATATACAAAGCTAGGAAACTGTTGGCATCCTGGCATCCTTGATAGAAAAATGGAATAAGCTCATCAATTTAAAATATGAACATGTATCCTACTTTTGGGGAAATGAGGGTTTTTATTACTAGGTTGTTTAATTTCTCAAAAATCAAAGGTTTTCCTGGAAATACCATAAATATGTCCAATGTTATATAATGGAATACTTGTATTTCTCTTGAAGCCCTAGTAAAATACAATATAATATGATATAATATACTTTTCTGAACCTTAAGAAAATAGCCAAGAATGATTTTTGTTCAAAATGCTGCCAGGAACTCCCACTCTTTAGTAGGCGATGTGGAGCACAGAAACTTACCTCATGCTGCAGACGATGCTTGCTAATAGCAAAGGTTTACTTTCAGATACAGGATAAAGCGTTGACTTAGAGGAAACCTTGACCCTCATCTTTTGAAAGATTTAGTTTCCCTTGTTTAGAGTGTAAGTGCTTCTGAAAAGTGCTTAAGAAATAGCTCTGGCACACACACCTAAACATATCAATTTTAGCCAGCCCGGATTGATCTGAGTTACCGTGAAAGAGCAGAGAAGTGGGCTGGCTATGACAGTAAGATGCATATCTTGATGGGCATCTTTCTGAGAATTGGTACCCCGTCGAGAGCCAGTATGCCTTCCACTTGTCCTGGAGATGGAAGAATACATCTCCATTATGAAAGTTTGGGTGATAACTCAGTTCATTCTTTGAGGCGGGGAAAGTATTGGCTGTCCAGCAGAGACAAAAATGTGAAATGCAGAGATGCAAAAATAACTTCTATTGAAATGGGATGACGGTTCCTGTCAGGATGAGCTGATACCCAGATTTGGGAATCCATCAAGGGGGATCTGGTCTGGGCATTTAATCAGGTTCATAGATTCTCCCACTCCCTTATCATCTATCCGGCTATTGCCCTGGCTGGCCATTCCCTACTGCCATGTTTTGCTGTCACATCCTCTGGAAAAAAAGAAGTGGTTGTCCTAAGATGCATGTCCCTGTCCTCCCTATGTGCCTGTGCCTTTAGAATTCTCTCAGTGGCCTGTCTCAGGGGTGAAAGGGCAGTGATTGCTCTATCTGCTTCACCCTGAGAGTGCTTAGGAGGTGTTGATCCAGGACTGGGTGCTAGGGCTGGTCTACAGGGCTGCAAGAGAACCCCAGCAAACAAAGACACCTGGGATTCCATTTGTAAGACCATCTGGAGTTTGGGTAGCTTTAATGCAATGAGAATCGAACCTAGCAGTGCAATTAAGACAACAAAGGCCAAAGATTAGTATCAGGAAGATGACAACGATGGGCCCAAAGGATGAATTGATCCAAGTCCAAGAGGGGAGGTAGCCTTTGATCTCTTCCCATTGATCTAGAACTGGTTTGAGGGTGTACATGCAGGTGGCCTGTTTTGTACAAATCCTGAACATTAGTCTCCACCTGGGATGAGGGGCTACATAAGTGCAGCCAGGTGAATTTAGAACTGCACGTGTTCCTCACTGGACAGCAAGCAGTACGGCCAAGGGCAAGCATTTGTGAGCTAAACTATCTACAGCCGTCTCTCCAAGAGATAAAATGTATGTGGTACTTTTTACGTAATATGTCTCTGCTTTGGTTAGCTCCATGACAGTGTTTTAGTAACAAGCCAGGCTAAATTACAATATGGCCCCTGGTGATGTTTCCCTGACTTCCTTTTATATGGATCTTGGCACTCCATTTACCATAAGAAGAGGTTGAAGGCGTGGTACAAAAGTATGATGTTAGAGGGGGTGGTGTGGGACCTGCTGCATAGTGTGCCCTGTATCTAACCCTGAAAATAGTTCTGACACTCCATACTACTGTAAGAAGTCACTTGGAGCCCTTGATTGCTTGGCAGCCTGAGGAAGGGGTTAGGTCAGAGTAGGTGTAATCTGTTCCGAGCTTGGACTGCACCTTCGCCCTCATGTATCCCCCTTAAATATGTGACTCATGATTGGGGAAATTGGCCTTCTCATGAGAGACTATATCTCCTTATGGCTAGAAAGTTGAAGAAAGACAGTTCCCTGAGAGACTCCTTACTCAGGTAGCCCACAGAGGAACAGGTCATCCACTGGTTGTACGGAGACCTGATCAGTTCATGTCAAAAATAAATGGGGCTTATCTCTAAATCCTTGGGATGGTACAGCCTTAGTGAATTGGGCAGCCCTGTGAGTAGAATCCTCAAAGACAGCTCCGGGCACACTATTCAGAGGCTGTGTAAAACCTCTTCAGAGGCTGGCCCAATGTGCCTCAGAAGATGAGTTTTCAGGGTTGTGGAGCTGGAGAAGAGATCAGAACAGAATATCTGGTTCTTGTGTCCACTGGCAAGTTTAGGGTGTGCCATTCTACTTGTAAAGTCACCCGGGGCTCTTCAAATCGGACTGGTATTTCAGGAACTTAGATTGAGGGAGGTGTCCAGGTGGAGGAGGAACATAGTCATCGTAGTTTTCCCCTTTTTGGAACATTCCCTCCAGAAGTGCCCTGGATGTCCATAGAGGAAGCAGGACCAAGGGGGAGCCTGAGGCATCTTCTTTTGGGGGTAATTCTCACAACAGCCAGGATGTCATTGTGTCTTAGCCAGGTTTCTGTTGCTGTAATAGACAGCATGACCAAAATCAACTTGGAGCAGACATGTTTTATTTGGCTTACTGGTGACCGTTGGATCTTCAGGGGAAGCTAAGGCAGGAACCTGGAGGCAGGAACTGAGGCAGAAGCCCGGGAAGAGTGCTGTCTGCTGGATTGCTCCCCATGGCTTGCTCAGACTCCTTTCTATAGCATCCAGGACCACCAGCTCAGGTATTGCATTATCCCCGTAGTTTTGGCCCTCCCACACCCATCACTAATAAAGGAAATACCCTGTGGACCTCACTACAGGCAATCTGATAGAGACATCGTCTCAACTGCAGTTCCTCTTCCCAGAGAACTCAGGCTTGTGTCAAGTTGACAAAAAGCCAACCAGGACAGTCATTATGTCATTTGCCCTTTTTCTTTTCTTCTGTTCTCTCCCTTTCCGGGTCTCTGCTGTAGTATTCCGAAGTTGCAATCTGGACGAATTGATCCAGGCTGACTCTTGCCTGGCCCAGCCAGCATCTCTTTCCATTTTCTATAGATCCCTGGGACGGATTAGGTCAAGAATTTATTTTTCAAGAGATCTTTACCTCCAGCTACCATGGGATTACATCAGTGGGTTTCCCGATTGCTTCCCCAAGTCTCTGGAGGAAAGTTACAGGGGGTTCACTGTCTCTCTCGAAAAGGGAGGGACTGATTGTGAGCAACTGAAAGCCTTCATTTTTGGCCCTCCTTAGGACTCCCCCCCATCATCCAGTGAATGAAATGTTTCCTGGTGCAAATGTCAGACTGGTTAGCAGTGCCCTTTAGAGAATCTTCTCAGCATTGCCTCAGCTCCCATTGAACCCAAAGTATGGAGAGCTGGGGTTTGGGACATATGGGAGTCACTGTCCTAAGCTACTATTGCTCTATTACTCTCTATTTTTCCACCAGGGTTAAAGTTTGATCTAAGATTAGCACGGCATCTTTCCAAGCCAAGTCCTACCCAGTGTTTTCTTGTAGGAAAGCTGGGACACACTGAGCAAGATTCTCAGTGGAGCCACCTAGTGCCCTTAGGATAGCTTTTAAATCCTGTTACAGAAAAGAGCCTGTGGACTCTGGGGGCCCAAATTTCCTCCCTTTTACTTCCTGTAAGGGAAATAGCCCTGGAACCTTTGGAAGGGGAGGGGTATACTGGGCTTCCTTAGAGACCCCAGAATTCAGTGGGCAGGATTCAGGAGGAAGCCAACTAGAGTAAAGGAACCTTCAAAGGGCTGGAATGGAATAAAGGGATTCACTTGAGTTGGGTCAAGAGATGGAAAAGAAAGCTCTTTGCCTTTAAAGAGAGAAAGGTTCAGGCAAGTTGGCCATAGGATCTAGTTGGCATTTGCTAGCCAGTCCAAGACATCACTATCATGTAAAAGGACAGTTGTACACAGGGGACCTTGGGCCATTTTCTTTCATTTTTGTAAAATAAGTCTTATTGAAGGAGGATGTTACCGTGAAGGCTCAGGTGGAGTGACTTTCTCCTCAATACCTCCAGGGGATATTGGGGCCATGACTCCTGGTCAAAAAAAAAATCATTTTTGTTTCTAAGTTTCTAAGGCTCTACTTTCTCCCAATGTTTGAGAAGACAGATCCTGGAGACAGTTTTCCTAAATGCGATGAGATGAAGGAGAAAATAAAAAGATGTGCTGGGCTAGGGTTTCACTTCCTTTATCCACATTCTCTTGCCTGTCTAGAGGAACATCTGTCACCTGTTTGCTGCAAACAGCTGGTCAGGTCTACTTTGTCCTGGGGAAGAGCTGGACTGCCTGGTGATTATTATTTTTTTTTCACTTATGTATGGCTCGGCCCCTGCCATCTCCCAATTTTCTCACTTAGATTCCCCTTTCAGGACCATTTCTTTTAGGACCCGTGTCTCCAGTCTGCAGGGGCTCCAGCTGGTAGGCACTGCTCTTTCCCAGGCCTCCATGAAGAAATTAGTCCAGATGCCACAAAGGTAGAGGTGTCATCAAGACATGTCAGTTGAAATGGTTTCTTTCTTCTTCTAAGTGTGTCCCTCCTTGGGAACTGACTGGCCCCTCAGGGCCCATCAGCAGTATCTCTTAGATCTAGGGTGGCAGTATTAATGCCAGCCCAGGTGCTCTACTGGACAAATTCATGGGTGAGATCTCCCTTTGACCATATGAGGTCACAGCAAGCTATTAACCAGAACCAGAACCACCAGTGTCTGCAAGTTCAGAAGGCAGAGGGGGGGGGCTGACATGGGGTTCTGAAGGTGTTAATTTGTTTGAAAGGTCCTGCAAACATGCCTGGGGATCATAAGTCATTTTCACCATATTCAGGCAGTATACTGACTTTGACTAGGAGTCTACTCAGATCTTGGAGGGATCTGAGATATAAAGGGGCAGGGGATGGATCATAAATTATGGTCTCAAAAAGAAAAAACAAAAACAAAATGCAGGGAAGGCAAGTGAGAAGGTACAGAGAGAGCAAGAATAACTGTTTTATTGAAACAAGCTGATGGTCCCCATCAGGGTAGAGAGGCCCCAGATTTGGAGTTCACTGGGTGATGTCTGTGTTGGGTGTTTCATTTCCTTGATCATCCTGTCCAGTGTTTGTCTCAGGGTGGCTTTTCCTTCTCACTGTTTGCTGCCTGGCCCTTGGGGAAAGCAGCAGCTCTCTTAAGCAGGCCTCTAACTCCCAAAGCACCCTTGAGCAAAGTGGTGTCTAAGCACCTAGCTGGCAGTCTGGTCATGTAAAAGGCTGGGGAGTTTTAGAAGACTAACTCCCTGCCTTTACTTTCTTGTGTGATGATCTCTTAAACAAAAGGCTCATTTTCTTTTTACTGAACAACATTTTATCTTTTTATGTAAAGCCCGAGCATCTTTGTAGAGCCATTTATATTAATGATAATAAATTCAACTAATTTTCTAATGTATTGTCAGGTGGAGTGGTTTTCTCAAAAACTATTTTCAGAAGGGCTGGGCGTAGGTGAGGCAGAATGCTTGCCTTGTGTGCATAAGGCACTGCGTTTGAGTCCCAGCCCCATAAACAAGCAGGATGAGTTTGTTTTATCTTCTGTGGTTGATACAGTATTGACTGGCTGCTCCAGACTCTCAAATATTCACAAGAAGCCCTTTTTAAAGCAAAAGACTATGAACTGATTTTCTATGGTAACTGTACTCTTTTTTTGGAGGGGGGAATTAGTTGATTTAGTAGGCACATATTAAGTCTTTTTGGAAATTTTATTTATGATCAAGTCAATATAAAACTTAGGGGGAAAAGTTAAAAATAATGACTGAAATACAGATACTCGTCCCCTTCTATCAGAGTATTTGTTCCTTCCATCTTACAACGTGCTAGATGAGAAACAACTATTTTTTACACTCTCTTCAAAGTACCTCTGTTCTAAATAATGAAAACTGGATCTTTCAAAAGATGTAGACAAAGGTTATGTCTAAGCCAACACATTTAAAAAAAATCCTAAATCCATGCTACTGGAAAATATCTGAAAACAAAAACAATGACATTAAAAAAAACCATTCTCCTAAAGGGGGGCATGTTAAAGCAGTAATTGCCTGTGCTGCTGCAAAGGAGAAATGCAGCTGCTGCAAGCCCGTCGCTCCGTGGTGGTGGTACTTACTACAGCACAGTACTCAACGTCCACGTGGTGCTGGACACAGAGAGGGGACACTCAAGCATCCAAATGTCCAGTCCCCACACACTTCATGTCTGCTTTCTCTCTACCTATCAGCAACAGCAAAATTATCTCAAAATGTAGATTAAACTTTCTAAACAAGGCAATAAATTTGTTGTTCGTACTTTAAACTGTCACAAATAATGAACACTAAAACTTAGTCTTCAAAATAAATGCTCCAAGTCAATTTGTGGTGCCGTGACCTTGCTTTAATAACACACAGTTTTTAAATCATTCATTTGCTAATAAAAACGCTGTTATAATCTTTCATAGACTGCCCTCCGTTCTAGTTTACTTCCTTAATTTAATGAGGCAACATTCGTTTTCTATGAAATGTTATTTAAGGTGATATTAAGATCAACAGGAATTCATTAAATATTTACAGGGAACATGTCAAACAGGAGACTCATTATTCATGCATCAACAGACTACTTTATAGACTAAATTATTTACATATTCTTAGGCAAAAGGCACACTATGTTAAGCTAACTCTCTCATCACGTTCGCATCCATCTCAGGTAGCTGTACGTGGTGGTAGTGGGTGGGGGTAGGGGCAGCAAAAGTCAACATCTGAATTCTTCCTCTATCCCTCCCCATCTTGCTTTTATGACAGTCTTTTACTGCATCTGGAGATTGCTGTTTCGACTACGATGGTTGGCTATAGAGTACCAGGATCCTCCCCTCCCTCCCCTCTGAGGTGCACACTGTCATAAATGACTTGCCCGTAGGTGTTGCGGATTTGTATGCTGGTCCTCATGCATCGCTAACACCTCACCCTCTGTGTCATTTCCCCATTCCCATATGGGACACTTTAGACAATCACAAAACACTAGATTTCCAATACACCAAAAAGGGAGCATAAAGCCAGAAGGCTGACCACTGAAAGATGCTGCCAGGAAGGAACATGGTGAGGAATCTTCTCAGTCATCAGGCTAGACACGCTTAGTGTTTTCCAGGTATAGGATGAGATCAAACTTTGTAAATGTTATTTTTAGATGAAGCTCTGTTTAATCACAATGCTTTTTAAATTTCCCAAACTATATAACAGAACAAGTATTTAATTTTTAATTAAACATATACTGACAATCCCATCACAACAGTTAGATGAATCACTACAAATGCAAGATGAAAGAAGAAGAGATTGTACGCGTAATATAGAATCATATTTTGGATATTAGATCCCAGAGACACAGAATTCTGCCATTTCTGGAGATCAAAAAGCCTTATTCCATTTGCTGGTTAGGTGTTTTTGTTTTGTTTCAACTTGACTCAAGCTCGATTCATTTTGGAAGAGAGAAGGTCAATTGAGGAACCGTTGGCATCAGTCTGAACTGTAAGAAAACTCTGTGAAGCATTTTCTTGTTTAATGATTGATATGAGTCAGCCCAGTCCACGGTGGACAGTGCTAAGCCTGGGCAGGTGGTCCCTGGTTTGTAAGAGAGGAAGCTAAATCAGCCACGGGGAGCAAGCTAATAAATACTCCTCAAAGTTCCCTGACTCAGTTCCTGCCTGAGTTCCTGCCCTGACTGTGCACAGCGACCAACTGTGCTTGGGATGTATAAGCCAAACACGCCCCTTTGCTTCTCAGATTCCTTTTGGTTGTGGTGTTTATCACACCCACAGAGAAGTAAACAAAAACATTCTTGGTCTTTGTCTCCATCTGGTCCCATATCAACACTATGATGTTATAGACTTGCACCAGTTCACAACACACATTTTTTTTTTTCAAAGTAGGCAATGACATCAAGGGCCTTGTGCATAAAAAGAAAAAAAAATCTGCCTCCAAGGTAAATCTCTAGACCATAGAATGCACTTGCAATTGAATTCCAAGAATAAACTAATTATAGTAGTTTCTTATATACTTAATTGATTTTATATTAATATAAGGAAAAACTTGAATTTTTTTCAAATAAGTGACACTATTTTTTTTTTTACCAGTGTTGGATTATTTCTCCTCAGCTATAATCATCATAAACTCTTGAAGTCTCTCCTTCTGAGTGTATGCACCAGTATGTATTGATTTTTCATTATTAGACAATCTCAAATGCCAATGAATGGGGTGGGATCGTAAAAATCTACAGTGCAGCTTCAGTTACTTAGAATGTTCTTGTGATAGTCCCCTCACTGAAAGGTGTTTCAACTTTAAAGATTTCTATTAACTGTTAAAATGAAAGGTTCTGACTTATGAAACCTTCCTGGGTATTTTTTTTAAAAAACACATGAAAACACAAACAGTGAGAAAGAAAATATTCAAAAGGTGCAACAGCAAAGGCTCGTGTTGTGGATGTGGTGGGAACTGTACAGGTCAGAGAGTAGAGGACTGATAGCAGCTGGACTTTTAAGATTTGGAGGCTGAAAGTGGGCTAAAATTTTATTGCATTTCAATACAATACAAAATTATTATTTTGCAACATCCTGCCAATCTGGGGCCATTTAGAACATTTTAGATGACAACACAGAACTGTAATAACTATCTTGTTTGAAATTCAACATGTCTAGCTTTCATTCTTGAACAATGAAGTGGGAAGTATTCTTTTTCAATATTAAGAGAAATCCTTTCTCTGCGTGTGTGTGAACTTCTTGGGCAATATTTTCAAATGCATACATGAGAAACAGGAACGCAGGGCATAAAAGAAGCAGACAGACAGACGTCAGAATAATCCCCACTGATGTTAAATGCAGGGCATAAAAGAAGCAGGCGTTGGAATAATCCCCACTGACGTTAGAAGTTGGCTCCTGATGTTGTGAACCTTCTCACGTAGACACAAGCAACCACTGGTCCTGTTAGGACACTGGTCCTTCACACAGCAGTGACGCTCTCCAATCACCATCCAAACACTGGCGTGCCTTTTCAGAACCCTTATAATTGTCATCAAAATCATCTACTGTTAAAGGGGGGCAGCTAAATTGAAAAGGGCTTCTTAAAAGACAGCATGCATTTGAATGACCTATAAACATGTCAAAGTGTCCTCATTTCAACAGTCACCAGAGAAAGCAAATTAAAACTGAGATGACACTTCGTATGCACTAGTGTATGTAAGGAAAAAAAAAAGTATCAGGTGCTGACTTGGGAACCCCTGACACGCACGCCGCTTGTGGAACTATAAATCAGTGCAAACATCTCCCGTTCCCTTGCCAATATCTGAATTAGGAAATTCACACATTTATATATATTCTATAACCTTAGTGTGCCCTTAGGTTATATAATCGAGGTGCATCATTGGGTGTTAAAAAAAATATGGAGGTGTGTTTCAAATTTTTGTGCAGATTGGCCTTTCCTTTTTTTTTTACCACAGGTGCCAGAAGTTTTTGCCTCTTGTCATGGCTCTGTCCTTCCAAGCCTGGAGGAAGCCTGCCCAGCTTCATCCTTCCTCAGCAATGCACTACCTGTCCTTGGGCGCTGCACTCATGGTAGGAGATAGCAAGGACTCGAGAATCGTCATCCCCTTCAGTGGTAATCAGCCTTGCATGCCTGAGGGAAGCAGAGTTCCTTTCCCATTGTTTGGCTCCACCTGTTAGGATGCCCTGGCTTGCTCAAGCAGCTGAGGCAGCTCCAGATCCTGCAGTGTTTCACAGTTCCAGCAAAATCACAGACCCCTGCTTTGGATTAATGGGGCATCCTGGCCCAAAGCCTTCTTGACACTTTAACCAAAAAGGGCAGACTGTTTGCCTTTCTCTCTCCCTCATTTAGCATCTCTGCTGAGTCCCTGGGATGAAAACTCGCCTCCCCCAGAGAGAAGGATTTTATTTCGTGTGACTGATGGGTCCAGGGAAGTAGCCAGTGTTTTCTATTTATTCCCAGGGCAGCCAGCCAATCACACCCAATGCATACTTGAGTCTGTCAGACTTTCTAGTCTCTCTCCTGCTTCCAAAATTTCTAGCCTGATTTATATAAGATTGTTAGAAAATGTAATATAGAAAAGGAAAAAAATAATAGTGAGGGATTATTGTTATTGATTGGCATGAATTTCAAAAGCAAAACAGAGCCACTCTGAATGGCAGCCTTCATTCAGCCTTATTAGGCAAATATCTGATCGCACTATGCAGAATGAATACATCACTGAAAAGGTAATAAACTGGTCCTGATTCCCCTGAAGTGTCATCACCCTCTAGTGGAAATAAGTGTCATCACAGCCATTTAATGGCATAGACCTTTCTTAAATTTTGGCTTGAATTGATCGTTGAAACTTGATAATTATAGAAAGTGCTATTTTGAGCCAGTAATACACAGTAGAGTGTCTCCACTTATTATATTAAATAGACCTAAGTTATTTAACACAGTTGCCATCTTGTTCAGATAAAGAATGTAAAGTAAAACAAGAAGGAAAGGAAAGGACACACATCAAGGAATTCCCTCCAGTGTGCGCTCTGCCTCTCAAAGGAAGTAAGTATCTATCGGAGTATGTACCTATTGGAGCTTAAGGTTTATTCATGGAAACTCATGTTATCTCTGCTTATACTAAATGCAATGTGTGAAAACAGCCAAAGACTAATGTTTAAAACGTGTTCGAATCGTTTTAACCCTCGCTGGGCATCAAATTACCAGATTTAAAGATGCTCCCATGCTTCTTCCTCTTCTAAACCCAAAGGGACAAGTCAGTCTTCCTCCCCCCCCCCCATCTACTCATGTATCGGCTTGACTGAACCTCACTTCTCAGTTTTTAAATTTGAACTGTGAAACTCAGTTCTGAGATTTTCAAGTTAGACCGTCTCGTTTTGTCTGTTAAAATGTAAGTTGTTTATAAATTAAAATTAGGTCGTTGTCACTTCTCATTTCTCATATTAGTGTTCAAAAGTTCCTAAAACTTCACCACTATGGTGGTCAGACTCATTTAATAACCAGCTTAAGATACACTCAAATTTTATGTTTATTAAATGAAAAAAACTTCATTTTTTTATGTTTTATGTTTTATGAAAAGTCCTCATCTATAGGCATCAAGAGCATGAAAAAACACATTCACTTCACACAGAGTCTGAGAAGAAAAATTATATCTGAATATTAATACATCTGGTTAAAAATACCAAACTATATTTGAAATCTAACTCTTTCACTTCTTGGTGAAATAGGTGCACAGTAGATGAATAACCAGATAAGACACGCTCCTCTACATGAAGGCACAGGAATGAGTACAGACAAGACTATCAGAGGAAACAAGGCAGCACGGACACCAGATGAGCAAGAACTGCTACGGAAATTCACATGCAGTGGGTTCAGATAGAATCTAAGGCAGTCATAACTGGTTTGTGTGTGGTGTTGTACTCATGTGCCTGTGTCATCTGTATGTAGGTGTGCATGCATGAGTGTGTGCCTGCTTGCGGAGGCCAGACATTGATGGTGCCTTCTTCCACGGCTCTCCACCTTAATTTTTTTGAGACAGGGTCTTGCGTCTCACAGTGATCTAGAGCAGTGGTTCTCAATCTTCCTAATGCTGCAACCCCTTCATACAGTTCATGTGGTGGTGATCCCCCCAATCAAAGAAAAAATATTTTTGGTGCTACATCGTAACTATAATTTTGTTACTGTTGTCAACCACAATGTAAATATCTGATATGCAGGCTATCTGGAATGTGACATTAGAATTATAAACCACAAGACTATATTTACAACTCTTTGACTAATTTCTACCTCTTAACCAGCCACTTGCTACATGACTTTGGGTATACTACCTATCTTCATCTTGTTCCATAAAACAAACTAAAATAAATAATTAGTAAAGGCACCTAGCATTCTGAAACCTTTCTTGCAATGTTACAGTAACTAACAAGAGTAGGGTACACATACCAGTTCCTTTTACGTAGCATAACTATAGCTATCTTCATTTCAGGCCTAACAGTCACATCCTCTCAGCTTGTTGCTGATATAGAGAAAGCTTTCTGTGCAAGATCAGATTGCCCAAAAACTATTGCTTATGTTCAGCATATTCTATGGTTCTGCTACTCCTAAAAATTCCCCAACCATAAGCACAGCTGGCCCTAACTATAAGGCCCACTTGGGACCAATCAAATTGAAGATCAGCTAAAACTGCTTTGTCTATTTAGCAAAAATAACTTGAGTCAGAGGTGACTACCCTGTTCCACTGTTCCCTCTGCCCACCTCCCCAAATGAGCTAATTGGGGTTTTTTGCCTTTATAAGCTAACTCTGAAAAACAGGCAATGTCACAGTTTGGCTCCAAAGTCCACTCTGTGTCCTTGATCATGATAAAAAAAAAAATCATCTAGTCTATCTAGCAAAGGGCAGAAGCTTCTATGTTCTATGGTATGCATTATCATGATTGTGTGTATGGCCATGAACGAGCAAGCCAACTGAGTCTGAAGTCAATTGTAGACTAAATGATCTAGAAATGATCTCAAGTTGGTAAGTGTAAAAATGGAATCAGTAATCAAAGGGGAGCTATGGGTGGAGGGGAGCTAAATAACACGTCATCATGAAACCTGAATTTAAGTCCAGTTATTTCTAAGCGTAGAGGGGGGATAGTTGGTGCACCCAGTTCCGCTTGAGGAACTTTCCATATTGGTTGAATTGTCCATGACTCAAAGAACTGAACTGACAATTCCGAGGTTTACAACTTAAAACAAATCTCAGCTTCTTTGTGTTGTGTTGCTGCCAAAAGCAGCCTAAGTTAGCAGAAGTCTTTTCCTACAAAACTTTACCAACCATGTTCAAAACACATCTTACCTTCAGCTTTTTTCAAATATCTTCAATATTCAGTCTCAATTCCAACCTTACAGTAAAGGGATTATGTGAAGTCTACCTAGTCTACAACTTGACACATGGAGGCACCACTTTTGAAACTACATGCGAAAATACTCCATATATCACACATTAACATACTTATGGTCACATTGTAGGAGAACACACTACAGAAGAGCTAAATACTAATGACTATTACTATTTATTTATTTTTAAGGACGAATCTTCCACTGTGATCCAGGCTGATCTGGAAGTAGGAGCAATCCTCCTGCCTCAGACTCTCAAGTGATGTGACTACAGGTGTGACCCACCACCCACGGCAATAACAAACAAAACTATAGTCACAGAGAAGTGTTCCCCACTTAACACGCACCAACTCTGAATGCTAACTCAATCTCACCGGGCGTGGGTATGTGAAAACACTGTCCTGTAAACTAATAGGCTCTTCGCAGCTAAGGGCTGTTCACCTGTTTCAACCTAAAAACCATCAACCTTATTGCCAGGGGCGACGGGATGAAATGAATCGTAATGAAGGTTCTAGCAAATAATCTCACTGGCAATGGAGAACAGCGATAACTGGAAACAAATGCAATTTGGGAGCTTGGACATTAGAAAGAGAAGACCCTCATTGCTTCCCGGACAGCAACAGAGGGCGCAAGACCCTCTTCCTTTCCAAAGCACAGGAAGGGAGCCGCTTCAAACGCCTGAACCGAGACCCGCCCCTCCCTCAGGCTCTGGCCACTCTGAGAGCTCCGAGCAGAGTGATTGACAGGGGAACCGTCCGGTGCGTTGCATAAATGCTTCACTCCGGAACCAGTGACCGTGTGCTTCCGGCCAACACTCTCCCGGCGTTCCTTGCGTCCCGGCCCGGCCGTGCTTTCTCGGGGCCGCGGCAGGTCTTGCGCGCCGGTTTTTGAGCGCGCCGTGCGGGCTCGGCGCTCCGGGCTGCCCGGGGCTGGGCGCGGGCCGCGGCTGCGCGCCATGGCGCAGCTGGAGGGCTACTACTTCTCGGCCGCCTTGAGCTGCACCTTCCTAGTGTCCTGCCTGCTCTTCTCCGCCTTCAGCCGGGCACTGCGGGAGCCTTACATGGACGAGATCTTCCACCTGCCGCAGGCGCAGCGCTACTGCGAGGGCCGCTTCTCCCTGTCGCAGGTTGGTCCCCTGCTGGCCCGGCCCCGTTCCCTCTTCCGGGTCTGCCCTCCCAGACTCAAAACGTCATAGGATCTGGGTAATGACTTCACCTAGCCCCGAGATGTATGACGTATTTGTTAGGTGACTGCGTGGAGAACAGGTAATGCTGACATCAAATTACAGCTCCTCTTGGCAATCGACCAATTTGTCTTCCTAAGTCCTAAGACTAGAGACACGCAGGTGGCCCTTGAAAATGCAGGGAAAAAAAAACCACCCAAATCTTACCCATGAGGTTTTCTATTGAGTATTTAGGATGCGGAGTGGAGCCTCTGCATAGTGATAGTTTTACTCTAACTTTACCCTTGGATATTTTTAGAAACTTAGTGTTGTCTGGATATATTGACAACTATTTAAATTGCATCATTAAGTGTGTGTGTGTGTGTGTGTACACGTGTGTTTGACTACGTAAATATACACAATAAAAAGATAAACGCAGCATCCCCTCTCTCACAAACACAGGATGGGTTACTGTTCCGAAATACGAAGTCTGTTGAAGATAACCTGACTTCTTGGTTGCTGTTACTGATAGCCTTTGGCATTTTAAGGATCACTTACAATTATAGTCTCTAATACAGGATGTGTTGTAATATGTAAATCAAGGCTAAGAACAAGCCCCAAACTGACTTTTGTGTTTGGAAATCTTGTAATTCACTCACCCTCTCTAAATACTTCGATATCTTAAGAGCCACCAAATTCCAACTAGTATTGCTTATGTGGTTTGTAAAATCAGGGCCTGTGCAATTTAGTCACAAAATAGATTGTGTTCTAAAGAGCAAGTCCTAGAAAGTAGAAACAAATTATAACGTGCTGTCTGTTCCTTGCTGATGATACCTTAATAATTGCAAACAGGTTTGAGACAGGGAGCAAAACTGTTTCTTAAAATGGGGCTTAGGCCAGCGGCTCAGTGGTTGAAAGCTCTTGCTCTTGTGAAAGACCACCAGACGTCCCTGCACCCACATTAAGCTGCTCTTAACCATTTATTACTTCTGCCTTTTCCCCGACACCTGCATTCTTATGTTGCGTGTACATATACTCAGGTGTGTGAGCACACACACCTTTAAAATAAAACCTAGACATATCTAGTCTGCCAGAATTAATTTATGTCACAAAATATGCTCTCCAAGTTCTCCATTATTGGAACACATGAAACCTGATTTGTTGACATATTTGTACCAATGGAGTTGTGATCACGATTGCTTCTTTGATGGCCTTTTCTCTTTAAGTGGGATCCTATGATTACTACATTGCCTGGCCTGTACCTGGTGTCAGTTGGAGTGGTCAAGCCTGCCACCTGGATCCTCGGATGGTCTGAACATGTTGTCTGCTCCGTTGGAATGCTCAGATTTGTCAACCTTCTCTTCAGTGTTGGCAACTTCTACTTACTGTATTTGCTTTTCAGGAAGGTACAGCCCAGAAACAAGGTATGTGCGGGATAAAGTTTATGCAAGTTTCCATGCACTCAGGCCCACAGTTATGAATTGGCTTTATAAGATGTGGAAGAAAATGTCCAGCAATTAGCATTTGTGTGTGCTTTATAAAGCTGAATGTAAGTTCTCTCTATGTAGAAGATACTTGCATTTGAATACTGGAATGACTTTATTTGAAACTCTAAAGTAGATATTTGTTAGTATATGAAACCAGTTAAATAATTCCATGGTTTCTTAAGGAATTTAGGTCCTCTGTAGTGGAAATGAATTTTAGCTGAGGGATTTTGGTGTGATATCATAATGCAAGTCTTAAAGAGAGATGGCCCCGGGGTTTAAATTCAGTCCTGGCCACTACTTAAATTAACTTGAGCAGATTACCCCTTTGTGATTTTATGTCTTTATCTACTTGAAATAATTTAAATTAAATATCAAATAGTAATAATACATTTCGTCTCATTGAATTTGTATCAAGAGTAAAGGGACTTAGTAAATGGAAGGTGCTTAGGCTGGTACCTATTTAAGGTTCTCAGTAATGTTAATTATGGCAGTAATGTGTAATAAGGTCTCCTCAGCAGTGTGGATTGTGACAAGGAGGGAGGCATAGGGTTACGTGACAGGAGCAGAGAGCTGCTGTTGCAGCTGAGGGAATGAAGGGGCAGGGTGGCTTTGGAAGGCACCTGTGGTGAGTCGTAGGGAGCGGATAAACTGACAGAGAAGGGGGTGGTCTTGGTAGAAGTAGCATCAGCGAAGGGAACTGCTGTGTAAAATGACAGATTATGAGTTGCAGTGATGGAAGCAGGAGTGAAGCCACAAGCGTCCTTACCTGTGACAGAGTTCTTTGATTTTTTTTTTACAGTATTTTAAAAATAATTTTAATTACATGATTGTAAATTACACGATTGGCACTGTTGAGTAATTTATGTAAAACCATTCACACTACGCAAGATCTTTAAGAGCAACATGATGTAGCATATATGCCAAGTTTACAGGCTGTTGTGGAGCGTTGGCTGTATTTACTGAGATGGGTTCTCACTATGAAGCCCTGGCTGGCCTCATAGTCTCTGTGCAGGTTTAGATGGTCCAGAACTCACAGAGATCCACCTGCCTCTGCTCTCCAAGTGCTGAGATTAAAGGCGTGTACCACCACACCTGGCCTGAGGAGGACTTGAAACAAAGGCTGGGTAGGGTCTGACTTGGTGTGATAGAGTTAAATAATGAATATAGTTCAAAGGCTTTCAAAACACCTACTGAAATCATCAGAAAAGCTAAAGGAAAAGACACTTGAGTTTAGGGTAGCCCTAATTTTTTAAAATGAAAAGTCCTTGTAATTTTTTCATACAAAAAGTAAGATATTGGGCAGGGTAATTAATACTGTTTGCACATTTCAGTTGTCTCTAGTGTGGAGATTCAGAGGCTGTCCTTAAAGGGTTGGGTGGCTAAGACATAATCAAGGTAGCACAGCTGTCCACATCTGTACTGTGTTCCAGTCCTCTCAGCGTTCCCATGTCTCTTAGTCCAGTGTCTTGTCAAAGATGTTAAGCTATTAGGAGTTGCACCTCATTATTTCAGTGGCTTCCAAGATGCTTAATGTAACTAACAGTTACCGGAAGTATGTTATACATGGCGTTGCAAAGCCAGAAGTGCAGTTCATTTAAATTAAACTTCAGTGAGTTTCTAAATAAATGTCCCTATTAATTCAGCTAAAATAGTATATTTATTTTATCCTAAAAATATTTTTTTTTCTTTTTCCCTTAAGGCTTCTTCAAGTATCCAGAGGATCTTGTCAACATTAACCCTAGCAGTATTTCCGACCCTCTATTTTTTCAACTTCCTTTATTATACAGAAGCTGGGTCTGTGTTCTTCACTCTTTTTGCTTATCTGATGTGTCTTTACGGCAATCACAGGACTTCAGCCTTGCTTGGATTCTGTGGCTTCATGTTTCGCCAGACCAATATCATCTGGGTCGCCTTCTGTGCGGGACACGTCATCGCACAGAGGCTAAGTGAGGCTTGGAAGACCGAGCTGCAGAAGAAGAAGGAAGAGAGGCTCCCCCCAGCTAAGGGGCCGCTTTCAGAGCTCGGACGAGTTGTTCGGTTTCTTCTGGTGTATTCCATGTCATTTAAGAACCTGAGCGTGCTTTTCCTTCTCACCTGGCCCTACGCGCTCCTGCTCTCGGCGTTTTTGGTTTTTGTGGCAGTTAATGGTGGGATAGTTATTGGTGATCGGAGTAGTCACGAAGCCTGTCTTCACGTCCCTCAGCTGTTCTACTTTTTCTCGTTCACTGCTTTCTTTTCCTTCCCCCACCTACTTTCTCCTTCCAAAGTCAAGGCATTTCTTAGCTTAGTTTGGAAACGTAGAGTTCAGTTTTTTATGATTACCTTAGTCTCAATGTTTTTTGTTTGGAAATTCACTTATGTCCATAAGTATTTACTGGCAGACAATAGACACTACACATTCTATGTGTGGAAGAGAGTATTTCAGAGACACGAAATTGTGAAATATTTATTAGTTCCAGCCTACGTGTTTGCTGGTTGGGCTATAGCTGATTCTTTGAAATCAAAATCAATTTTCTGGAATTTAATGTTTTTTGTCTGCTTGGTTACTTCTACAGTTCCTCAGAAACTACTAGAATTTCGTTACTTTATTTTACCGTACATTATTTATAGGCTTAACATACCTCTGCCACCCATATCCAGACTTGTTTGTGAATTGAGTTGCTATACAGTTGTTAATTTTCTAACTTTCTATATCTTTCTGAACAAGACTTTTCAGTGGCCCAATAATCAGGACATTCAGAGGTTTATGTGGTAATGGCAGGAATATCTTGAACTTTAAAAGCCTATTTCTACAACAAGTAACTGGGTAAGTACAAGTGGGATTCCTTTTAGGGAAATTAAATGAAAAGAGTTAAGTGGGAGACCAGCCTAAAGCGTGACTATGAATAAAGTTCCGTACAGTCCTCTTGAAGCGCTTTCTGCTTCCAGCTTCTCAGGTTTGGGGAGCTTTCGTGTGTGTGTGTGTGTGTGTGTGTGTGTGTGTGTGTGTGTGTGTGTGGTGTGTGGTGTGTGTTTGGGGAGCTTTTCTCTGTGTGTGTGTGTGTGTGTGTGTGTGTGTGTGTGTGTGTGTGTGTGTGTGTGTGTGTGTTTAGAAGACCAGGCAAGCTCCGCAGTACTAGGAACAATTTTCCTGTTCTGTAAAGAACAGTAAAGAACCTTTTACAAATGATCCTGACATATTTCTAAGTACAGTTGCCAGATACTGCAGTAAATATAGTTCTGATCTTAAATTAGACTAGATTTACAGACATGGCAAATCATGAACTAGAGGCTTTGGCATGTCTATCTAGGAATCAAGTTTTTTCGTTCAGAATACAGAAATGATGAAGCCATTTGAACTAATTCCTATTTGAAGTTTATGCAGGCCAAAGAGAAACTGTGTTGACTACAACACCTTTTATAGGTAATCTTTCTGAAGTGCATTGTTCTGTTCGTTACCCAGGGCTCCTGTACAAAACTGACCCCAAACCTTGTGGCTTAAAAGTTTTTTCTCACATACTTACAGGCAGCACCTAAGCTCGAATGTTAGGAGAGCTCATTCCTTCAGAAGATTAGAGTCCATTGTCCCTGCTCAGCTCACCCCAGCAACTGCTTAGAGAGCCTTATTTTTAGATAGATCCCTCCAGTCTGCTTGTCTTTGTAGGACTGTCTCCGCTGTGACTGAGCTGTTACCAGATCAGAAAGCATACTCCACTTATCTTTTCATGATGGATTTATTATGATAGAGAACTAAGTCTTAAGAAACCGAAATTGCAAATACGTGCAATTGAATAAAGCAGTGGCTGTCTGGTGCTCCTAGTCTAGGGCTTTTGTCTCTCGCAACACTGGGGGATGGGGTCCTTCAATCCAGCATTCTGCTGTCAGGAGGGTAGGACTCTGTCCCATGTGATGGAAGGAGACTGCTGTCAAAGCCCTGTTTCCTTTTAGTTTAAGTGTTGAGTCACTTCTGGCAGGTCTACAGGCAGAGAGGGAGATACTGATATTTTATACCACTTTCATAAAGTATTGGAAATAGGACTTGGCATTTCAGAATGCCATGAGTTAAAAGGTGCTATTTATTTTTCACTATGATTGAAAAACTGATACATGTTGATGCTTTTAAGGTAGATGCTTGGTTAAACGTTATTGGGCAGCTGACAAGAAGATGGTCACTTGGTAAATTTCTCAATCTTTGTAACTAAATGAATATGTGAGAGAAATAAATTCCACGCAGCAGGTTGTTTCATCTTTGGTTGTTTAAAATAAAAGAGTCATCTCTTAAATCATTTCACTTGGAGAAACCCTTGCTTATACAAATGTAAATTCTAACTCTGCTTTCACTTTTTTAAAGATTAAGTTTTTTATTAGAATTAATAGGATTTATTGGTTAGTAAGTGATTATAAGAGTTTCAGTGGTTTAAATCACAACCACCCTTGCAGGAGACCCCAGTGTGGTTCCTAGCCCCTATATAGGGCAGCACACACCACTTTCAGTTCCACCTCTGGGAATTGTAGGCCTCTGGCTCCTGCAGTTGCAGTCACCAGTTCTTACTTACACATAACCCCACCACCCTCACATAATTAAGTTAAAAATCCTAAAAAGTGACTTAGAAAATACGTGTCACCCGTTGAAGGGCTTGTGGAGCCCTGCAGTCTGTCGATCTCCCAATAGGATATTTGAGTGTCTCATGAGAAGGCCTAGTTCTGTTCTGTGAAAATCCGTAGGCATAGATGATCATTCTCAGATACGTTCTTAAACGTTTGTGTGCAGTGTACTGGCTCACATTTATGCTTTCCATATGTACTCCTTTTCTGGCTGCATCTCAGTAAGTGATGTGGAAATAGTGTCTTGTACTTTATACCTACTGCACAATCTTATAAGCGAAACTTGTTCTCACAGTCATCTGTATTTATCCTGTTATAAAATACCCACTGTAAACAGTGTATTTATTTCTAGTGGATAGGTTAAGATATGGCTTATTTCTTGTGTAAACTTAACTGGCTTGACATGCCCATCATAATTGTCTAGAGAGGAGAGAAGGGATTCATAGTTGTAATTTACAGTTCCTATAGAGTAAACATACATTTTAGGTCCAGTTCAAAGTATATGCAGATTAAAAACTGATCCTGTTTATTAGAAAGCATTATCTTTGAAGCAACTGGAACTTCTTTAGGTAGTTGACAAGTGTAATGTACATAATATTTTTCATGGAGGAAATTAAAGTAAGATTACAGAAAAAAATATACTTGATTTTAGTGCCAGAATAAAAAGACAAATTGTTGAAGGAGAGCTGTGTGTTCCTAATCGCATATGAGGATGTTATGTCTGAACTCTAGTTAGTGTCTGCTGAGAGTCTTACCTTGATTCAACAGAGACTCCTGCCCTACTATAGATCCAGAAAGCTCGGAAACATGCCGTGTGGTGTGTGCTGGGTCAGTGTATTTTGAATGGAATTTTAGCATACAAGGAAACATATCCTAGAAGAGTACTATACAACCAACCTAGTCTTAGGAAGTAAATTGTGTTTTACACTGAGAGCCATCTTGACCCCTGTTTTACCTGTTTTCTGAATGTTATTTTCTGTAGTGATTAGTGCAAACATGCATTTTGTTATGCATGTACTCTCTGCAACTAGGGTATGATTTCAATCCTCCAATTTAAAATAAGTCATTCGACAATGATAACAAGTTTTGGTGATTTGTGATACTTTCATCATGAAATTTCAACCAGTTAGAGACATCTTGTGTTTAGTTGTTTTAGGTCTTGGGAGGATTTACTTACTTTTCCTTGGGTGTTTTTTATATATTTGAATCCAATGGCAATATGTTGTTGAGAAATAATATATAAATACAATATACTGGTGGCATATTTTTAATATATCCATGAGCCCAGCACTAAATTTCATAATGTTTGGAAGTTATAAAACTTCCAAAAAAGTAAGTTTTGTGGTAATTTGGTAATCCAATAATATCTTTATATTATTTTAAAATGAAATATTGATTAGTGGTAATTTCTTTGTACTGTTAGTTTCTTAGACACCATTAAAGCAAAAGTAGTTAGGGTATATTTTTCAAAAACGTAGTAAATATTATATTGAATTTGCATTCAGAAACTTGATCAGTTCAGTTCACTTGAGCCCTGTGTTTACCATTGTCCTGTTCAAGATCAGCAAGAACAAAATAATGACTTACAGTAGTCACCTTTATCTTTATCCCAATATATATGCGGATCACCTGACCCCTCTCACATGCGTGTGATGTCATGGTGGAGAAGCTGAATGCCATGGTCCCTGGTGGATCTCCGAAGTCCATTCCACTTGTAATTGAACATGCTAAAGCTGTGAACTTTTGCTGTTGTGCCTCACTATCAAAATTCGTTAAGAGAAAATACAGAACGAGGTCTCCACTCTGTACTAGTCAAACCTCTCACGACACGTTAGTGTGCAAGTTACAGGTTTCTGAAAATGTCAGAAACTTTAAAGGAGCATGAATAAAATGACAAATGCTTATTAAATGGTTTTATTATAAACAAATTGTTAAACAAATTCTTGGTGTTTAATTGGAAAAACATAGCTCCTGTAACAGTAAGTTCTTACAGTTACTTGAAATAATTATACATTCTGCATTGCTTTAAATGGAAATCAGAGATCAACAAATAGATTTCAGCTCACAAAAGCCACATTTTCTTTTTAATTAGTCTCTTGAGGGGAATAGAGTGCCCCCAAATAAGCTTTCATCAGGAAAGCTTCCGTGACTTGAGAGAGTAGATACAGCATCTTTGCAAGGTGTCCCAAAAACTGACATTTAAGTCTGAGTTTATTGCAGCTAATGTTCTTTATGTCTTTTTGGTAAGTCAAGTTCAAGAATCTCTTGAACTATTCTGCCTTTGATACGCTTTGTTTCTGAATTAAAGTGGAATTTAGCTCTTGTTATCCTGTTTTTGAAACAAATTTGAGTTATACAACTTAGCCAAAGGTGGTATAATATTTCAGTGTACCAGTAATACAGTATTTATCTTCCATACATTTGTGGGTTTTTGTCAGTATAAAAAATGTGTGTGGGTTTTCCCTGTAGTGATCAATAGGAAAGAACCGTGGATACAAAATTTAAATGAAGTGTTTTACTAGGTGATGACAATGTGCTACATTTTGAAGTCTTGTCATTTAAATTTTTTTACTAGTCTGGATTAAACTTTATATTTGTATTGTTTTGAATGGCAAAGATTTATAATTATCCACCTTTGTTTATTATTGCTATTCATTTTTCAGGAAGGGTCTCATAATCCAGGCTAGCATGGAATTTGTGATGTAGCCAAGAATGACCTTGAGCTCCTGGTTCTTTTGCCTCTACCTCTGGATATGCCTAGTTTATGCAGTGCTGAGAGTCAAACACAGGGCTCCAAGCCTGCCAGGCAAGGATGCCACCAGCTGAGCCATCGCCTCAGCCCTGCTCATATCAAACACAGGACTCCAAGCCTGCCAGGCAAGGATGCTACCAGCTGAGCCATAGCCTCAGCCCTGCTCATATCAAACACAGGACTCCAAGCCTGCCAGGCAAGGATGCCACCAGCAGAGCCATAGCCTCAGCCCTGCTCATATCAAACACAGGACTCCAAGCCTGCCAGGCAAGGATGCTACCAGCTGAGCCATAGCCTCAGCCCTGCTCATACTGTGATTGAAAATGTTTCCTGAATTACATGAAGTGAAGGTAAATGTAAAGACAAAGCCATTTGTTTCATAATTATGTCTCAGATGATGTAAGCCAACATGCCCTGCCCTGGAATTGTTCACCTCACAGATTCTGGAGTTGTTTCGATAGTAGTAATGGGTTTGGAAACCGCCTGTACCTTCTACTTCTGTCTGGCTGTATCTCAGTTGTTCTCTTGGGTTAACTCATGGGGGAACTAAGCAGAGAGAGGTGATCTGTCTAATGTTACAAAGTATCTGGTTGAGTTTGGGTTTCTGAGAAGGCAGCCTGGGAAGAATCCCTGGGGTAGCAGCATGCAGTTGACTGAAGGACGGGAAAAGGACACTTAACCTACCTTCACTTTTGTAACAATTTAGGAAAAAAAAATGGCCCTGGAAAATATACACTAGCTACTTTTCCAACTCAGACAAGTGAGGCACAAACTAGCTCTTGTAGAGCAGACAATCTTTCTTCTTCCATTGTGTCATCGCTGCCTCAGATTGTTGTGTGAACACAAAATCTACAACCCAGGCTGACGTTTGCAGCCCTATTAAGATACATATACAAGGAAGCCAAGATTTTTTATATCAAATAGAGATGTAGTTCCTTAAAACCTGCATTTTCAAAAAGATTCCTATTTGGAGATTAATGGGTGTTTTACAATGATCTGTGATTCTTTCTGAGAGAATTTGGTCTTTATTTTAAATCTGTGAATATATGTTTTAAATATGTTTTTTAAGGTTTTACATTTTGTTACATTAAAAACTGCAGATGTTTGACTCTAAAGTTGTGATTCATGTCATTTAAGCCCCTGAATAAACCTATTTATAAGAATAAAAAGCTTTTAAAGTAATTTGTTCAATATATTTATTTTATTGGTAAATGAATTCATTTTATAACACATTGTGCCCTCTCAACATGCTCTTAGTTCACACTGAGGGCTAAGTTCTCCTTCTGTCCACTCTACCTCAAGCCACTTTCCTACCCAACTTTAAACTGGTCTTGAAACAAAAGGAGTGAATTTGTTTTAAGTATCTGTATTAGTGCCCATCTCTACCTTGGGTATCCATAATTTACTTATAATTTCATAATAACTGGTCAGTCAAGTTACTGGATGGTCATACCACTTCTGGCTTAGTTTCTTTGTTAGTCTAGGTCCATAGAAAGCTTAGCATTTACCAACTCCTCTACCTTGGAAAGACTCTAACCTTGGCGTTTGGCCATTGTGAAGAGATAAATACTTCTGTGATTTCGTTCTTCTTGAGCACGGACTTTCCCCTCAAGCCCTGCTAGGAGGTTCGCAAAGACTTACTACACAGATTTGGGGGTCTGTCCTCTGCGTCTTCCAGGATGCTATCTGTTTACAGCTGTTTTGGTAGTCTTAAATTCTGTCACAACATTAATCATTTCACCTTTCTCATTATTTAGGTACCTTTGGGACATGGTATATAAATGTGGGGCCATCCAGTAAATTCTTTTGAAATATAATGTATTGAGTGTCAATTTCTTATGTATGTAAAGTGCATTGATTGCTGTTAGTCTCCTCCCACCTTTACTGTGTTCATACCTTTCTGAGACCCATTGAGTTTAATCAAGACCATCTGCATGATTGTGGATGAGTTTGGAGCTCACAGCTGAAGACAAGGACCACGTCTCCATTGCTGTGGCCAGTGGAGCCATGGGTACCACAGGGACCGGGAAAGGAGGGTAATGGCAGACAGTTTTAGAATTCGGTTCACTTTGGGAATGAACAACTTCTTTTCCTCACTGTTATTTATATATGATTTAGCTACTAAAGATAGCAGTGAAAATAGGTTTGAGTGGTCATTATGACCCCTTTGTTCCATTCCTTGAGTTCCTTTCACTATAATTCCTGTATAATGGTCGTGTGTGTGTGTGTGTGTGTGTGTGTGTGTGTGTGTGTGTGTGTGTATTTTTTCCCCACCAGAGGACATTTCTTAAAAGTTATGCCTACAGCTTCCTGCAATCAGACAAACTGGGGTACTGTATTGGGGTACTGTTTAGGTACTGACAAACCTAAAGAGTCTGCTTTATCCATGACCACATGTGAAGTTAACTTTAGTCAGAAAGTAACTGTGGAGGGCGCACATCGCATAGGACTGCCTGGGAAGTGTAGTGTGGAGGAAATGTTTATTATTTGAGAAAGGATAGACAAGTTTCAGTTAAAACAAGGTGGATGAAACTGCTCTGTACGCCCCTTCCCCAATCTTATTATTCTTAGTGGTGGGACCAATACCTGAGGGAAACATGCTCCAAATTAGGGTTTGTTTGGGGCCATTCCTTCTTCCTTTTCCCAGAAAGATTTTGAAGAGAAACAAGTATAACATCAAATTTGTTCTAACAGTTTATCTGTCGGTTACAGTCTGAGAGATAATGAACAAACAGCCTCACTTGGAATTTTGACTCTAAGTCATGCCTCTGTTATTTACAGTGCCTTGAGATTAAATACATTTCAAGGGATCTGTGCTAGTTAGTTTTCTTGTCAACTTGATACAAGCTAGAGTCATCTAGGAAGAGGGGAAACTCAATGGAAAAAAATGGCTCCATTAAATTGGCCTGTGGTTTTCTGTCTTACTTAACGTTTTGTTACTGGGAAGAGAGACCATGACCACAGCAGCTCTTCTAAAGAAGAACATTTGATTGGAGCTGGCTTGCAGTTCCGGAGGCTTAGGCCGTTATCACCATGGCGTGAGGCAGGCACTGTGCAGGCAGCTGTGGCGCTAGAGAAGGAGCTGAGAGGTCTCTATCCGGGCAGGCGACAGAAGTGACGGAAGCACACTTTCCCCTCAAGGTCACATCTCCAACAAGACCACGCATCCTAATAATAGTACCACTTTCTATGGACCAAGTATTGAAACACATGAGACTTTGGGGGCCATTCCTATTCAAACTACCACAGGTTCATTTTCTTGATTGGTGATTGATGTGGGAGGGCTCAGCCTTGGTTAAGTGGTGCCCTGGTGGTCCTGGGCTGTGTAAGAAAGCAGCCTGAAGAAGCCAGAAGGAGCAAGCCAGTAAGCCACATTCCTCCGTGGCCTCTCCTCCAGCTCCTGCCTCCAGGTTCCTGCCTTGAGCTCCTATCCTGACCTCCTTCATGCTGGACTTCAATTCTAAGATGAAGTAAACCATTTCCTCCCCAACTTGCTTCTGACCATGGTGTTTATAACAGCAACCTAAAGCAAACTAGGGAAGTATCTGAGATGTTATCAGACCTTGAACCTGGAAAACTTATGGAAGGGGATCTCTGTCAGTAAGCTTAAAATAGCACCACTTAGAAAGCTTTGCTTTGGCTATAAGACTGTCCCTCTTTGTAATACAGAAAAAAAAAAAACTACTCCAATGAAGCATACTGTTTGTCCACAGTGATGACTCGGAACTCCCTTGTACATGATAATATCTCACGTGGGAGGCACTTGGGGAGGAATGAGTCCACCATATTGTAGAAGGAGGCTGCAATATGGCCGACAAACTACATTCTCTCTGCTTCTACGGCATGTATGCAACAGATTCTTGTTCCAGTAATTTCTCAGCGAAAGTCACAGCGATAGGCAACTTTCAATGATGGTTTGGGAATTTGATTTCTAAGGTGCATTGCTCTACCTTTCCCTCCAGATGGCAGTCTTGGGCATCTTTTCTAGTTGTCAGGCTGAGAAAATTTAAATCGTTCAGTTGACCTTTTCTGTTGTCACGGATGTTGACGGCCCTTTTTCTTTTTCAGTACAGGCTGAATCAGATAATCATAGTTACCTCTCATTCTCCATGATTAAGAAGTTATAATGCCTCATGTCAATATGTGGTTCTATCATAGAATTCTGTTGTTATTATTATTCCCATTGACTGAGAAAAATCAAACACGTTTAGGCATTTGCTTCACACAGCAGTATAACACATTGAGTCATGGGATTCCAATCATCATGAATAAGAGAGCAACAATTCAGCCATGTCCTTGACCTTTGCTTTAGAAGGGTAGACTTCACTAGTTAGCAGAATCCACAATTTTTCTCTTTGGGCATTATAAGTGCTTTAAACACTGGCTTTCTTAGCAAAGAGTTGGATACATACATGTTTTTGCACATGTTATACATACATATTTACACATAGTCCTGAAATGGCATTAGGCATTTAAATTTCTGGCTTTGATCTTCTAAAAATGTCCTTAATAATATATGTAAGTTGGGTTCTTTCTCTGTTATTCAAAACTAACAGCATTTTCTGGGGACATGGGGGCCAAGTTGTATTCTTGTGCCAAGTAGTACCCTGTGAGTCTACTTTTACTGAAATGATCAATTTCATTTCTACATTTTTTTTTGAGTCTCCTTACAAATGATTTGGGAATTCTGAAGTCAGACATGGGTGGTAAACAAAAGCCACTTGTTTATCCTAGAGCCACACACTTCCCCATTCCTCTGTGGTTCCCCCTTCTTTCTCCACTCTCTTTAGTCTCTCCTGTGCCACTCTTCTTCCTTCTCCCATCTCAGAGGATTCTCCGGTAAAGGGCTGGTCGAATAAACTTGTGCAGCCCTGAAGCCCACGAAGCTGAATGCCACAAGTGAGCTTGCAGTCTGTCCACTTGCTTTGCCCAGTTGGTTCCACATTTCAAGAAAGATCTACTCGTTTTAAATCATGTAAAAAAAAAATAGCCCTAATTACGGAAGAAAATTATTGGAAGATGGAAGGTATTTAATAGCCTAACAGTTTCCTGGACCTCATGTCTAAAACTGGCTCTCGGCATGGTGTCCCTGCTCTCTGCTCCTCTTTGCTCTCTTGGCCAGGCTGAGTCTTGTTGCAGCAGATGTGACCAGCAGGGCACCTGCAGGCAGAGTTTATCTACTTAGCTAGTATTGCAGAGAGGAAGAGGAGGACTGAGGTTTAGTCTCAATCTGGAGTCCAGGAAGCTTGCTATCATCTGTAACCATCAATGAGTAGTGTCTGCTATGTGCCAGCCTCTTCTCTATGGGTTCTCATTATTAATCTAATTCTCACAGGAACTATGAGAGACATTCATATAATAGATGTAATTTACAGAAGCTGCTCCTACTGCTCAGTGCCAGAACCAGGTCCAGTGCAAGGATGTTCTCTCTGGGAATGAGAGTCAGTGAACATGGAGGATCTAGTATTTGGGCCCATAGCAAAGATTATCTCCAATTTTTTTCCATAGTCCCTTTCCAGGAAAAAAAAATCAATGTTGTAAGAGAGCACTTTATGAGCATCCTCTCTGGAAAATTCGTGGATTTGAAATACATTTATACTTTTGGCAACTTTTGGGCAGTGTTCGATTCAGGAACAATTTTAAAATTGTTTATTTAAAGTATGTGTGTGAGCATGTGTGTGTCACATGTGTGAACATGTCCATGAAGATGTCACTTCTCTTGAAGCAGTAATTACAGGTAGTTGTGAAATACCCAACATGGGTGCTAGGAATCGAACTCTGGTCCTTTGCAAGAGCAGCAAGTGCTCTCAACTGCTTAGCCATCTCTCCAACCCATCCACTCAGGAGTTGGAAAACAATTAGCTTCAGGATTTTCTGGTTATCAGGAGAATAAAAGGAGCAAATAAAAATTTGAGTAGGAGAAAAACGATCATGAGAAATAAAGGCCTTACAACTATCTTATATTTGGAATATAGAGATGAGTCAGTGGTTAAGAGCACTTGCTGCTCTTTCAGAGACCCAAAAGTGGTTGTCAGTGCCCATGTTAGGTGGCTTGCAACTACCTGTAATTTCATCTCCAGGCAATCATAACATCGTCCAGGCACTGCAGGCACGCAAAGAGTCATGTCACAAACATTTTCTGAAGTGTCATGTAGTAGGTAGAGCAAGCTGTATTTCCATTAATAATATTCGTTATTCTGTCATCTCCTTCCTGCTGTTAATTCTTGAACTGATATTTCATTTCTTTATTCGAATTTAACAGGACATCCACCCCGCCTGCCCCCTGGTCTCCCTGCCACCACACACACTCCTGCCTTTGTCTTTTCTGAAAGGACAAATCTTTTGTGAGCAGTAAAGAGGCAGGAAGGAGGTTATTGTGAGTTAACGACCGCCTCACTTACCTCTTGGGTTATTTTATCAAGTCCAGTAACACTTAAGTTTTTTCTGTCCACTGTTGAAAGCCAAATATAAAACCTGTCATTGCTCCCAAGATTCCAACCATAAGCAAAGACAATGAGGCAAGTGCTGAGCACTCTACAGTGAATATTTGTCTACAAACATTTCTTACTTGTAACCTTCAGGAACTTTATTGTTGGATTTTATAGAGAGATGCTGGTTTGGGAGTCCAGATGGAGCCATATTCAGGAGAGATTTTTGCTAACTAAACCAGCAACACATAAAGTACAATGTTTAATCTTGACTCTCAATTTTGATTGGCTTGAGGAATGCCTAGGGGATTAAGAAAGCACACTTCTGGGGCTGTGAGGGAATTTTTAGAGATGATTGCCAGAGGTGAAACGACCTGCCCTGAATGTGGCCTGTACTGGGAATAGACTGGGGCCCTAAATGGAACATAGGAAAATGGTATTGGGAAGAAGACCATTAATGTGGTTATTTGTCCCCGCTCTCACTTTGTCCTGCCCAGCATGATTCGAATAGCTGCTGCCAGGGTTCCCACTGGGGTACTCTGCCTTCCTCAGCCCCAGACAGACTCATCCATTGTGGACTCAAGCCTCTGGAACCATGAACTAGAACAGATCTTTCTTCCTTGAAGTCACTTTTTATTTCCTACAGACATTTGCACAGTCCCCTCAAATCTTAGATTATTTTTATGTAGATCTACTATTGGCAAGTATTTTCTTTTGTGATGTTTCTGAATTCTTTTCTTATCGATTAATGGACTCATAGAACAACAATGAAGCAAAAATAAAGATGAACATCTACTCATGTTCACTAAATATGTGAATCATCCTGTAAAGAAAAACCTATGTTGACTTAAGCCAGAGGCTGCGCTTAGGGTTTAGTCATAGATGTTCTTATGTCTAGACACTATGGTATCAATAAGAATCCGCAAATACCAAATATTAAATTTTGCTGAAAGGTAAGTGTTGCCATATATTATTATTTTAAGGCTTTAATAGTCTTCAGAACATTGCACTGTATTTTAACTTCTTATGTGTTTTCGTTAAGAAGCAAGAGGATTGGGTAATGTAGTATTTGAGTTTTTATTATATAATGACTTAGGTTTAGAAACTGGTTTGAGAAAATGTTGGCGGCACTGCAGGGCACCACACTTCCAGAACCAAGAGGGCCAGATTTTGAGTAAGGCCAAAGGGCAAGAGCACAGGAGCAGGTAAGTGACAGAAGGAAAGAAGTAATTTCGATGAAAAAAACAAAACAAAACAAAAAGAAAAGTCTGGTGTAATGGAATATGCCAGAAGTTGAAATACCACACCAAGGGGACAGGAACTTTGTCTTTATCATGGCATCCCAAGGGCAGGGTTCTCCACATGAGCAGAACAGGCTTGCTGTTGCCGGCCTCTGTCAGTAGGCAGACGGAAGTTAGACTTACATAGCTTCTGTCTTTTCCTTGTGTTTGCTATTTAATTTTAAAATCTTGGCCACTTGTTTCATCCTCTCATTTTAAATTTAAAATAAAGAAGAAAGCAAAGCGAAGCAGGCAAGTTTCTTCAGAAATTTAATAGAATTCCAGAAGTCTCTCTGAAGTGCTTTTATAATATGACTTTTGGGAAATATTAAGGACACCAGATGCTCCAGAATGTTCCAAGACTATGAAATGAGATTATTGTTCCAGGTCAGAGCTGTGGCACCACACCACAACGTACTTTAAAATTAAACTTGCCATGTAGGATTCAATTTCCTCCTCAGAAGGGCAATAGCCTTTTGAACGAATCAGACTTGGCTACTCACCCTTGCTACGAATAAGGCTGTGCACCTAAACACTGTGAAGCGCTCATGTAGCAAATTTGAAAAAAGCAAAGCAACAAAACAAAACAACTCCACAACTGTCTTGCTACACGTGAAGAGACATGGTTGGATGCGCAGTGGAGCAGCAAGACTGGCTGCAAAGAGGGGCAGGGGGCATAGTGGACAGGGGGAGGAGCAGATGGTCTCATAAGTGTCATTCTCATGAATGAGTACGTCAACTATTGCCTATATAATAAACGAATGAATGAGTCAGTGAATGAATGCATCATAAAAGTACTCAGTATTCAACTTCCCTGTCTCTTACCCCCATGTCTATTCTTACTACATGGCAACTTCCCCTAAGAAGTTGGGGTAGCGGCTGAAAAGCCCTTTGGGAAACCCAAAGCGGAAGTTCCTGTTTGTTTTGTCAGCTTCCTAGCTCTTGTAAACTGGATTTTTGAACCGACAGTGTATATACATTCTTAAGTGATAACTGACGGTGCTGTCTTTTTCTTTAAAGAGTAAAGGCATTATAGTTCACGAAGCTACTAGGAGGAGCCTGTGCGGATGACTGGGGCTCCTAGAGCCTTTCAGATGTTAGCAGAAGTAAATGTTGTAACGGGATTATCCAAAATGACGGTGGAATATGATTCTGAAGTGTTCAGCATTCCTGAGACATCCCCCAGGCATCCAGACTGTAGCTAACAAGCATCACACCACATAGCACTAGATGGGGTGTGAAGTCCCTCGGTTCTTCAAGGGACAGCACGTCTACAGTATGCAACGCCAATCTCCTACTGTCAGTAACAGCTGCGAATGGTCCCTGTCCGCCTCCTTGGCTAAGCTAAGACATCCCACGAGCTAATACCATGCCCTGTGTCAAGCCTTGGAGTTTTCAATGTTTACACTTCTTTTATCTCATGGATTCAGGGAGGCTGAGGGCCGGAGGAGACCACGGATGTCATGACCCCAGTGCCACAAGTGGGCAAACGAATCCAAAGGACAAAGTAACCACTTTGTCTAATTCAAACAGCTGCTAACCTGAAACCATGATTCAACTTCCTGCCTCAGAATCCAGTGCCGAATTTTATTACAGGGCAACCTCTTAGGAGCCTGTGTCATGACTCTTACTGTGCTGTTCTTGGTCAGTTCATATTATTTTCACATTTTGTGAATTAAGGGTGACTTTAATAAAAAATTTACTATCCATATTTATGGCATAATAAAACTTACATAAGATATAATGATTTTTTATTCTGGTTGATACAAACAAAATTTGCCACGAAACAAAAGATATTTTTGTTTGTTTGTCTTTGTGTATTTATTTTTGTGCCTAACAGTGGTAGTGTCATCTTTATATCCCTTGCTCAGTGCACTGAAAGTTAAGGCTAAACAGAAAAACTAGAGTTATCACCAATGCTATGACTTATAGTCGAGATTTCGACTGAGACTTCATGAGATTTGTGACAAGTTGGAATCTAAAGATGTTTTCCTTTGTGTATGCTCTTTTCCAGTGACACACACTAATGAAGGCTCTGCCAAAAGTCGGACAAGAAAATGTTTTCAACACTGTGTCACTATGGGCCCTCCTCCACCACATTTATGGCTAAATTCAATTTTACTGAAAAAAGAGAGACCTACATCTAGGTCAAGTTCCAACATTGTGAGGTCGGGACGTTCTGCCTTACAACTCACCTCTTTGCTGCCTTGCCCCAGAGACATGTGTTCAGACAGCATTGCAGAGTGGCAATGCCGCTTTGCCAAGGGAGCATCCTCAAGAGGTTCTGGTTCTATTCCGCCTCCTTCCCTTGCACATTCATAGGCTCTATGGATAACACTATACTGTTTGGGTACCAGAGAACCAGAGCACCCATTCTGCGGCTATTCAGATGGCAAAGTCTTCCTGGGGCATCCAAGAACATCTTCTAAATTGATAAAATATGCACTGTTCCCTTGTTTACTGACAATCCTCATCCATGTTGCCAGTAGTGGGACAATTTTCTGTTATATTTATTAATTGTGTAAGCTATTGTAGGTGTTGGAAACTGAGGTTTTCTTGCCTCATTTGAATTTATTTCTAATAGCTCTATGTTTTGTGTATTTTTTAAATGGCAAACTCATGAACTAAGGAAATTTGTTCAAGACAGTCCCCATAGTGAATCAAAAGTTAGTAAATTGGAAGAGGAAATTAAAATATACAGGAAAGAAATGAAGGAACTCTCCACATTCCTGCATTGGCAGAATTAATACTAAAAAATGGTGGCATTTTAAAAAGTAATCTATATATTCAATGTAATCTTCATCAAAATTTAGTGATATTCTGCAAAGAATTAAAATGACAAAAATTCATATGGAAACATAGATCACAAATGACCAAAGTAATCCTTAGTTACAAAAACAAAAACAAAAACAAAAAACAAATAAACCTGACCTTAAATAATAGTACAGAGACAAAGACAGCATAGTATTGGCTCAAAAAGATATAGGTATATCAAAAAACAGACTAGAAGATTCAGAAATAAATCCACATATCTATGACCAAATAATTTTAAAGAAATTATATTATCATATGTTAATTATACATAATGTTGTATTTCATTATGACATTAAATAAATCAGCTGGGAAGAGTTTGAGCCAGAACAGCTGAGTTGAACCAGCCAGCCCAGAGCTCAGAAAGATCAAGAAAGTGTGAGCTTATTAAGCAGTAAGTCTCAGAGGCTGTAAACAATCTAGGCCTAGGATAGATTATACAGAGACTAGATGCTTCCAGGACTAGGCCAAGGTTAGCAAACTTAATGTGATTGAAGAAGAAGAAGAAAGCCCACAAACGTTGCAGAATCAGAGGATATCTGACCGAAAGCCACAGAGAAATTCACCTGGGATCATCTCCAGAGGAAAATTCAGTTCTTCAAGTTTGTCTGGATGCCCTGAGGAATTCTGGAGATCTCAGAGCAGAGGGAGTCTCTTAGATAGTGAATCACAGTAAGCCACCCCAAAAGACAATTTTAATTATATAGACAGACTTTTCTGCATTAAAAATGGGAAACTCCATTTCAGATCCCTTGAGAACAAGGGTAGGATTTGTGGATATAGAAACATGCTTGAAAAAGCCATTGCAGTACTAATTTCATTTATGACCACTGGAGTAAACATGTCTCTATTGTCAATTGTATTCGTTACGTTTTTCCTCTCAAAAAAAAAAAAAAGGTTGAAAAACAACCTTTATTTGTTATAGAAAAACAAAACTTAGCTATGATAATACAAAGGCTTGAGAGACAAGAGATGGGAACTAAGAGAAAAGAAAATGTTTAATTATGCACATAAGCTACCTAATGAAATGCATGATCAAGGTAGACAGCCCATTGATAACGGATAAGAAGCCTGCACACTGGAATGGAGGCCAGTTCACTGCCATAGAGATGGGCGTGTGAGACTGCTGTAATGATGTCTAGTTTATGCGTGGATTCATAAAGACCTAATTGTACCCTGAGAAACAGAAAAGGGGAATAAGAATCGTTAAAAGATACTCGATTGGAAACTGGATGTCATAGTGCATGCCTTTAATTCCAGCACTCAAGGACAACTACGGCTACATAGAGAAGCCCTGTTGAGAGAAGAGAGAGAGAGAGAGAGAGAGAGAGAGAGAGAGAGAGAGAGAGAGAGAGAGAGGGAGAGGCTTCCAACTGAAAGTCACAGATGATGCAGAAAGCAGATGCTCTTGCATAGAGACAACTTAGTAAACCAGCTGAAGAGGGACAGAGAGCTTATCAGACTGTCAGACTCAGACTCAAAAAACCGTGATGCTGAAATGGGCTGCTGCTGACTGATGATCAGGGCTGCAGTTACGGGATCATCGCCTCAGTGGTTGAGTGGATCTTCATATGGACATGCAAACTGTTAGGACTGGGATTGGTAATTGTTTCTATTGTAAAATTTAAACTGTGTACAATCTTTAGTTTAAACAAAAAAGGGGGAAGTTATAGAGGAATGTTAATTTAGAAAATGGCTGTTCTGACAAGAGATCACCTCCAAAGATCTAGAGCTGGGTGATCTGGCTGGGATACAAACACGCTTTTTAAAATCCGAAGACAGAGCCAAGTAGATCTGAGTTCAAGGCCAGCCTGGTATAGAGAAAGTATGAGGTAAATAAAAGCTTAGATCCAGGCGTGGTCGTACATGCCTTTAATCCCGAAGGAAGGTGAAGTTAGTTTGTGGAAGAAACCAGCCATGTTTGAAAGTGATGTCTAGTTGAGTGGCAGAAAAGGTGACGAATCAGAGAAGATCTGACAGAATCAGGATATGACCAACTCTCAGGAGAAGAGAGAGGAAAGGGAAGCTACTTAAGAGGCAGTTTTAGAGAGAGGAGACAGTTTTTAACTAGGAAAGTAATAGTGAAATGGGTTTCAGAGAGAGCACTCAGATGAAGACAGACTGAACCAGAAAATGAGAAGAAGCCAGAAGATTAAAGTAGGTTGCTGAGTTAGTTTGAAGCCGAGTAGAGCAATGCTGGGCTGAGAGAGAAACTAGACTTAATCAGTGAGCTAGGAGAAGTGTGTGAGCCTGAACAGCTGAGCTAAACCAACCAGCCCAGAGCTCAGAAAAAACAAAGGGTGAGCTTATTAAGCGGTAATTCTCAGAGCCTAAAAGCAGTCTAGGCCTAGGTTAGATTGTATGCGGTTTAGAAATTTTCAGATCTAGGCCTAGTTTAGCAGAAAGAGGCAGTTGGCCTCTCAGATAATAATTGAGTTAGGAGATTAAAAGCTACCTTTACGCCACTGTCTGGGCATGAAGCCAGAGGATACTACTAAATCCTACCACAGAGACATTTGCTTTTTTTTTTTTTTTTTTTTTTTTTTAAGGTTGTGTTATTCGCAAGAGCAAACAAATCTCAACCAGTCAAAGAGTCCTATGGAAAATAAAAATGTGGTACATTTTACATATATACAATGGTATTTTATTTAGCCATAAATAAAAAGGAAATTCTGAATCTTCAGTGAAATGGATGGAACTGAAAAATAGAAGTAGGGTAACTCGGTCTCAGAAAGACAAACACAACATATCCTCTCTCACATTTCATCTTAGCTTCTTATATTTTTTTGTGTATATCTATATGAGAATGTGGAAAGTATGTGCCAGGAACTTAGAAATAGATTCCCGAGAGGGGAAAAACTTACTTTTAGCAGGAAACATTTTAGCAAATGCTATGGAGGCGATATTTAGGTAAACATCCCCAAAAGGCCTAACTGGAATGGAGATTTGTAATACTGCTCTCTGACCACTAACTGGCACCAAACATCAAGGTTCTGTCGTCAAATGTTCTGAGCTGTGCAGCCTCCCTTCTCAGATAGTCCAGAGTTTCAGCTGACCCCTACCTAGGGACATCTGAGGCCCTTGGAAGCTTTCTATTCAGAAGTCTCTTAAATACAGTGTCTCATGTTCAAAATATGTCCAGGCATGGTAATTTCTGCCAATATAGGCTATATTAGGCATATATTTATATTTTTCTCTTATCCTGGTGAATATTTGAAGAGGACTGTATGTGTGTGTGACAAGAACAGTTCCCTTTCAAATGGGTGAGGAGAGTCCAGGCCCCTGCACTCTTTACATTATGGCTAAGGAGCTGATCTTCATTGCGTCCTCTAGCTGTATTTTCTGTATTAAGTACAAAAGGCAAATTGCATACATTTAACTGAACAAGCTTTATTCATCAAATAATAGGTGGAAGATAGTGAAATGGTGATCTGGACAGTAAGACTTGTTACACACATGCTAACAAAGGAATTGGATCCAGAATATTTGTAAAACTTCATATAAGAGGATATGTGGTCTAAAAAGAAAAGCATCAGTAAATCTACTGATCGCTTAAGGGAAATGCAAATTAAGCACATGGAGACAAGCTACTACAAATAATAGAGCGTGGAGCCGCTGTGGCTCATGAATACTTCTAACAAGAGACAAACCACTGCAAATAACAGAACAGGGGGGGCCACTGGTGTTCTTGTATACTTTCAAGGAGACATCTCCTAAACTGAGCATGTGTGTAGCCCCGTGGACCCAAGGCCAGGTATATGTGTGATAGGAGTACACGTATGCTTACCAAAAGGCATGAGCACAAAAGTTCATAGCATCTTTGTGGATTACTACTATAAACTGGAACTGAGCCATGTAGCCTCACGGAGGTAAGAACTAAGTCAACTGTAGTCCATCTGCGCAGCGTAGTATTAGACAGCAGTGAGGACAATGCAGCACTCACAAACTGGGGTCAGGAAACATCATGGAAGAAGCGGGGAGGAAGGCTGTAGGAGCCAGAGGATCAGGGAATCTGCTATGAGACTGCATCTCCTAGAAATGGCAGAAAGCTTTACCCATGAAATCACAACAGTATGACTTCCAAGATGAGACCTGAACAAGGAAGCCTTTGGAGGTGCTAACACGAGAGGAGAAAAATCTCACAGTATTCCACCCTCAAGAAGAAATACAAGCCTCTATGGGATGCTCAGATTGTGGTGACTTAGGCCTTATCAGGAGTAAACCCTTAACTCATCACCCACTGGCAAGCAATCAGGCCATCCATAGAGTACTAACAGGGTCCTTCCTTTTCTGACCAGTTTGTTAACTTTAAGTGAAGTTACCTTTCTTTCTTTCTTTCTTTCTTTCTTTCTTTCTTTCTTTCTTTCTTTCTTTCTCATTACCTTTCAAGGCTAAGCTTTCACGATAAATCAATTAATTGTCTTTTGCAGACTTGGGTCAGTTTTTGGCAACTTCATCAAATGGCCTCTGGAAAGAAGATTCTGAAGTCACACTGAGAAATCAACAAGACAGAGACATCAAGGGCCAGATAATCCTCACACTGGCCACTCAAGCACCAGACTCAGATTGATGGGAGTTTATTGAACACTGAACAAAGACTGACCAGCCAGGGACATAATCTGGGCCTGGGAGCCAGACTATGGCACCAAGGTGTTTCTAAGGCAGGCTTTTTATAGGAAAAACCATAACCAGGTGATGACCAGGTAATCAGGTATAGGAAGCCAGGGGGCAGGGGGCAACACTACATCATTTTGACCAGGTAAACAAAGCATTTCCAAGTACATTGCATCTGGATAGCTAGACAAAGCATTTCAAACTGATGGGCTGGGATATAGGCTTGGGGACTTTCCAGTTCCCCACCATTCTGGAAGGAAGGGACATAGCAGGGTGCTGCTGTCTTAACTCTAATAGAATGCACATTTATCTTTAACTCAAGCAGAACAGGCATTATCTATTTTTTTTTTTATTCTAAGCAGCAAGTATTGAGCTATCCTGGTCTCCAACACATAGGGCCTTGAGAACGTGAACTTAATTTCACCTTATGATTAAAATGGAGACTTAGAGGCAAAATGACTTCTGATATGCTAAAGGTGACAGCAAGTGTTAGCAGAGGAGCCACAGTTATGCTAGGAACTAAAGCAGATGACAAGGACTTTTTCTTTTCAATTCCCATGTTGCTCTAGATAGGTCTCATATTCCAAAGTTTCCAGCACTTCCCAAAACAGTGCTGATAGCTGGGGACCAAGCTGTCAGCACATGAGTCTATGGATGTCATTTCATGTTCAAAGCATTCCATTGCATGAAAAGGGCTAAAGAACCATAGTCTTGGAAGCTCTGTTGTAATTTTTATAAAATTACATTATAAAATTTTATTAAAAAATTTAAAATGTAATAAACACTATACTGATGAAATATCTTGTTTACTACTTTTATTTAAAACCCCAAATGTTCTGGAACTCCCTCTGTAGACCAGGCCAGCCTCTAACGCAGGGATCTACCTGCCTCCGCCTCCAAGTGCTTGGATTAAAGGTGTGTACCACCACCAGCTACAGCATTAAAAAAAAATATTTCACAGGCAAGCTTTCTGACAATTACAAGATAGTGTTCAGAAGCAGGTAGTAGGATGTAAAACCCAGTAAAAGAAAGTGCTAATTATAAAGAGACCATCACTGGTAAGGGGGAATAAAGAGTGTCAAGGATGCATTAATGGCAGCGTACACTACAAAACCATTTAGAGAAAATGATTCCACCAGGAATATTCCTCTTGTACAACTCCAGGGGCACAAATTATCTAGCTCAGCATGTGGGTGACCCCACTGGAACTGTAGATCAGCATGTGGGTGGCCCCACTGGAACTGTAGATCAGCCTGTGGGTGGCCCCACTGGAACTGTAGATCAACCTGTGGGTGGCCCCACTGGAACTGTAGATCAGCATGTGGGTGGCCCCACTGGAACTGTAGATCAGCATGTGGGTGGCCCCACTGGAACTGTAGATCGACATGTGGGTGGCCCCGCTGGAACTGTAGATCGACATGTGGGTGGCCCCGCTGGAACTGTAGATCAGCATGTGGGTGGCCCCGCTGGAACTGTAGATCAGCATGTGGGTGGCCCCGCTGGAACTGTAGATCAGCATGTGGGTGGCCCCGCTGGAACTGTAGATCAGCATGTGGGTGGCCCCGCTGGAACTGTAGATCAGCATGTGGGTGGCCCCGCTGGAACTGTAGATCAGCATGTGGGTGGCCCCGCTGGAACTGTAGATCAGCATGTGGGTGGCCCCGCTGGAACTGTAGATCAGCATGTGGGTGGCCCCGCTGGAACTGTAGATCAGCATGTGGGTGGCCCCGCTGGAACTGTAGATCAGCATGTGGGTGGCCCCGCTGGAACTGTAGATCAGCATGTGGGTGGCCCCGCTGGAACTGTAGATCAGCATGTGGGTGGCCCCGCTGGAACTGTAGATCAGCATGTGGGTGGCCCCGCTGGAACTGTAGATCAGCATGTGGGTGGCCCCGCTGGAACTGTAGATCAGCATGTGGGTGGCCCCGCTGGAACTGTAGATCAGCATGTGGGTGGCCCCGCTGGAACTGTAGATCAGCATGTGGGTGGCCCCGCTGGAACTGTAGATCAGCATGTGGGTGGCCCCGCTGGAACTGTAGATCAGCATGTGGGTGGCCCCGCTGGAACTGTAGATCAGCATGTGGGTGGCCCCGCTGGAACTGTAGATCGACATGTGGGTGGCCCCGCTGGAACTGTAGATCGACATGTGGGTGGCCCCGCTGGAACTGTAGATCGACATGTGGGTGGCCCCGCTGGAACTGTACTCCATGGCAGTCCTGTCCCTGGCTTGCCCGTAAATGCACCTGCCATATTTGGGAGATAGGAAATTCTATGGTTGTACAGTGCTCCTGTCTGTCAAACAGGAGGCCATGAAGCACTGTAACCAAAGCAACAGATATCCATGCTTTGATTCTAGAACCACTTGGACAGCTTCTGAGTCCAACTTGACTTCTTATGCATCTTCCTACAGAGATTAAATAAGACAGCCTGAGAAATGAGTATATACCACTTGACAATAACTTTATCATTTAAAATGAAATGAACGCTCTGGCACGATACACTTATATGTGTGTCTGAAGTTATGTTATAGTGAATAAATATTTTATAATTTCATATGGCATGAGACACAGGCTAGACTAATTTTGAATTGTAAAATCTAAAGATCAGGTCAGTGACTGATAGGATTTAGCACAACTTAATAAAAGTTCTTCAGGATTTCCAACTGGCATAACCCAGCTTTGAAACCAACTAGACACCTTAATATTTTAACTTACCACTTCAGGGATTCTGGGATCCTTTCATAAATATTTTCCTTAAAGTATTAATGGAGGGTGCATCATTTTGTCCCTTCCATTATAGAAAAAGAGGTTATACATGGCAAATCCAATCTAGCATTCCATTTTTTTTCTGAGTTTTTAGACCCATTTAGCATCTTGGAGTCAAAGGACATCAGCAATCTCCATCTTACTCTCAGTAGCTCATCCTCGGATGCCAACCAAGTAGCTCTAACTCCTTTGTTAAGGTTGGACTTTCTGTGATAAATCCATATCAACAAATTTAGCTTGATCTAGTTATATATTCCTTTTATGTTTTCCTACAACCTTAAAATCTATTTTACATAGTTTCCAAACTGTTTGTGAGAATTAGAAAACTCAAAAAATTATTTAGTTGTGCTGCTCACCTCCCCATGGGGCTAAATGTGTATATCGACTTCTGCTACTTGATGAGGCTTGAATCTAGTTCCAGATAAAAAAGACAAATATAGGTGATGTACATAGGCCCTGATTGCATCAGTCTTTGCTACCATATTGGGGGTGATTGGGGGTGATTCCGCTGGCAACGCAGGATTAACTCATATTTCACATGTGAAGAAAGCATGACTGCAGGAACGTTGATCAAGATTCATGCACCACTCAGTGTGTGGAGAAAGCTTCCTCATATGAAACAAAGCCACAGCAATTTGAGAAGTCAGTGTCATGGAACCCACCAAGTTCGCTCCATACATGTCCACCCTGTTTTAAGGTCCTACTTTTCCTCAATTAGCACCTCAGTTTAACTGCACATGTCCTTCAAGGCTGGACTAAAACTTGTATTTCAAGTAGATGATCACATGATGAGGGCTTGAGTTTGGTTTCCGTCAACTCCAGGCCTGTGGTTGCCTGATAAATCTTCTCTGAGAGCTGACAGAAGGCTTTACATTGTTTATGCCCGCCTCAAACTGGGAAATTCCAACTCTGATGTCTTCTTTTTTCTTTGTTACTTCACCCTGAGATTTGAGACAAAACAAACAAATATTGTTATAGTCTTCAGTTTCCATAAATGATAAAACACCCATCCCCACCCCCATCCCTACCCCTACACACACACACACACACATACACACACACACACACACACACACACACACGCACACACACACACACACGCTCAACAAAATCTTTGCCTTTCACAACCAGGCTTGTCAAACACTTTTACTTTTACATAGTTTTAAAGCACCCTGCCTCATAGATTAGTTTTTTCCCATACTGCCAGGAATATATTTAGCAACTTTAAGTTAGCATCAATTAGAAAGCTCTAGAAAGAGCCAAACCCAGTACAACAATTTATCTTTACAACGTTACAATAGGACCACTCCTGCACCTCAAACTTCATTAGTCAGGGCTGTCTAGAAGAACCTACATTAATAGATGTTAATATATACATACATAACATGAGATGATTTGCTGGAATAGCTAACACTATTTGGGGTCCAGTGGTCCAGTAGCAGCCATTTACTGGCTGTGGAGGCCAAGTATCTGGTATATACATATGTGTGGGCCAGGGAATTGGATGCATCAGCTCTCTCAATCCGGTGCTGGGAGATCCTGGAAGATTCTTGGAGAGAGGCTAGTCTTTCATTCACATTAGGAGGCAAGTTGTATCCTGGTATCAGCAGGGGATCACAGCATCAGCATCAGCAACAGCAGCAACAGCACTACAGACTTTCTCTAAAAAAGAAGTGAAGGCAGGTAGAAAAGTAACACTGTGTTTTCTTTAGATCTCTCTGTGTCTGGGCTGCCCACTGGACTGTCCAAACCAACCTTCTCACTTAGTCCTTCCTGGTAAGGACCTTACAGATCTGTAGAGAGATCTGTACAGCGGCTCTCAAAAGGTTGAACGAGCCTTTCACAGGGGTCATATACCAGTTATCCTACATATAAGATCTTTACATTACAATTCCTAACAGTAGCAAAATTACAGTTATGAAGTAGCAATGAAAATAATCTTACGGCTGGGAGTCACCACAACACGAGGAACTGTGTTAAAGGGTCACAGCATTAGGAAGGTTGAGAACTGCTGTTTCCGATCAAATCAAATTGTCAATCAAGCTTAACAGTTGGTAGGCTTATCAAGTAATTCAGTGCTAACAATAGGGTGGATGAGCTGGGATTGGTTATTTGAAACTTCTTTGAAGAGATAAGTATGAGAGTCTCTAGGCAACATATTTTGTGAGCTGAAAATAATTCACATGATGTCTGCTGGCCATTAGCCACGTCTCATTGTATTAATGGCATGACTAACCAGAGAAACAGATGTGGCCACTTAAATCTAAAAAGTATTCTCATTTATTTTTGGCCAGCGACTTAATACACACGACAGCATTTTCTTCATCCTTAGTGAAAAAGATGACTTTTGGGGAGCAACTATAATTTCCCTGACGTCTGTGAATAGTTCATGAGTCATGGCCAAAACCCAATCACCTGCATGTTTCTATTTTAAAGCCTTTGTAACTATGTATAGTCGTGGGCTGAAACATTTCTAGAACCCTAAAATAGATCGACCACATGTGTTGCCATGTTTATTTTGGGGATTTAAGAAATATACGATGGTTAGAAAGCAAAGAGCTGTTAAACAGCTGAAATAAAATCACAGTTTTTAAAAGGCCTGTGCTCAAAGTGAAACTTACAAGCCACAGAGAGGAAAGAGCAGAATTTCACAGGCCTATCCTAGACCTACTACAAAATCAAACAGCCTGTGCCCTTGCTTCACAATAAATGTTGGAATTTGCGGCTAACTGACAGACATCCATTTGGGAGAAGAGTGGATGTTAACCGTGTTAGTTATGCTTCAGGTTAAAGATCACAACAAACTAAATGCTTTCAGAATCTGGTGTAAAGATTTTTGAGAACTTTTCAGGACCTTTGAAGGCTTTTTAAATAATAAAGAACACGACCTACTGTGTAGAGCTTTTCGACTAATAAGAAGGAAAACCTGTATAGAAAGATATACTTCAAAGCAAGGTGTGTGACGCAGCATGTACAAGTGAATTCAATTGCCAGCCAAGGCCATCACAATCAATCTGTAAGCAAATACAATCTCCTTCAACATCTCCGATGACCTGCCTTGAATAAATTGTCAAATACAAGATAAAAATTCTTATGAAAATTCATGAGGCTCAGGAGAAAGTCTTAGAAGCTCAGATAAAACAACCCCTGAAAAGAACAAATCTGAACGGCCCAGACTTTCTTTAAAGTTAATCTTACTAGAGAGTCCCAGCAACCAATACACTGTAGCAGTGACATGAGCCCACATGTGTGGCTACATCAATATTTGGAGCTTGGAAGTCCACTGCCACATTTGTAATGACGTGGATTTGACAAATCAAGAGCAGATGAAGTTTGAGGCCAGCCTGGTCTACAAAGGGAGTTCGAGGCCAGCCTGGTCTACAAAGGGAGTCCAGGACAGCCAAGACTACACAGAGAAACCCTGTCTCAAAACAGCAAAAAAAAAAAAAAAAAAAAAAAGAGCAGATGAAAAGGTGATTAAAAAAAAATTGTCCATGCTTATAATCGCTGCACTTGGGAGGGCCAGGCAGGAGGAAGAGTTCAAGGTCATCATCAATTATATAGCACGTTGAAGGCCAGTCTGAGATACGTAAGACCTACTGTAGTATATTTCCCTATGGCTCACCCAATGGCCCTGGGTGTTATCTGTCCTTCCCTCCCCTCCCCCCTTACTCCCTCTTCCCCCTCTCCATTTAATGCTCTCTTTTCAGCCTCCCTCCTATTTCACTTTAATTATATATTCTATTTCCACTTCCTTGGGAGATCCTGCCCTCCACTACTCTAAAACTACTCTCTGTAGTTTTACTGATACTAGCATGCCTATCAATAGATAAAAGCTAGTTTCCACATATAAGACAATACGTACCGCATTTGTCTTTAGGGGTCTGGGTTACCTTACTCAGGATGATTTTCTGTTTACCTGTAGAGTTGTATTATTTCTTTTAACATCTGAGTACCATTCCATTGGGTGAATGTATGACATATTTTGACCCATTCATCTGATGGACATCCAAGCTGTTTTCAATCTCTGGCTATTAGGAATAGAGAAACAATGAACACAGTTCCAAAGTGTGGAACATTCCTTCAAATGATTGTCAGCCATTTGCGCTTAATCTTTTGATAGCTCTGTTTATTTCTCTACCTCATTTTGAATTGGGTTGTTTATTTTCATGATGCCTAGGTTTAAAAAAAATCCTTTGTATATTTTAGATATTAACCTTCTATAGAACATGTAATTAGGGAAGATCTTTTTCCATTCTTTGGCCTGACACTTTGAATGGTGGTCTCCTTTGCCATACAGAAGCTATTAAATTTCATAACTTCCCATTCATTAATTGTTGGTCTTAGTTGTCAGCACTATCAGTATGCTGTTCAGAAACACTGATCCTGTGCCAATGAGTTCAAGACTATTCCTCTTTTTCTCTCCTATCAGATTGATGGTACCTGGCCTTATTTTGAAGTTCTTGATCCGTCAGGAGTTTTGTGCAGGGCAATAAATATTTATCTATTTACATTCCTATACACGCAGACATCCAGTTTGATCAGTGCTATTCATTGAAGATGCGGTCTTTTTGTTCCAGTGTGTATTGTCACTTTTTTTTTTTGTCAAAAATCAGGTGGTTATAAAGGGTGTGGATTGGGGGGCTTCAGTCTGATTCTATGGATCAACAAGTCTTTGTTTTTTCAATATGATGAGGTTTGTCCTACTATTGCTCTACTGTACAATTTGAGGTTGGGGATGGTGATGCCTCCAGAAGTTCTTTTATTATTGAGGAATTTTTAAAATGTCTTGAGAGGATTATGTTTTTATATGTAACTGAAAATTAGTTTTATACTTTCTGTGAACAATTGTGTGGGAATTTTCCTGGCGATTGTGTTGAATCTAAAGATGGCTTTTGATATTCATTATATTAATCCTACTGATCCATGAGCATGGGGCATCTTTCCATTTACTGGTATCTTCTTCAATTTCTTTCTTCACTGTCTTAAAGTTTTTATTATATAAGTCTCTTACTTGCTTGACTAGAAGTTACCCCAAGATATTTTTGAGACTACTGTGAAAGTTATTGTTTCCTTTTTTCCCCCGTAGTCTGTGTCATTTGTATATAGGAAGAATACTAACTTTTGTGTTTTAATTTAATTTAATTTTTCTTTAGTTTTTGTTTTTGTTTGTTTGTTTGTTTGTTTGTTTTGAGACAGGGTTTCTCTGTGTAGCCCTGGCTGTCCTGGAACTTGCTTTGTAGACCAGGCTGGCCTCACACTCAGATGCACTTGCTTCTGCATCCCAAGTGCTGGGGTTCAAGGCTTACACTAGTATGGCCCAGGCCCATGTTTTAATTTTATGTGCTTGTATTTTATTGAAAGTTTTGGGCCTGGAGAGATGACTCAGAGGTTAAGAACACTGGCTGCTCTTTCAAAGGTCCTGAGTTCAATTCCCAGCAACCACATGGTGGCTCACAACCATCTATGATGAGATTTGGTACCTTCTGGCATGCAGGTGCACATACAAGCAGAACACTATATACGTAATAAATAACTAAATCTTTGAAAACAGTGTTTATTAGCTGTAGAAGATTCTGATGGAATTTTTAGTGTCACTTATATATACAACCAAAGCATATGCAAATAATGATACATCGACTTCTTCCTTTCCTATTTGTATCCCGTTGATGTCCTTCAGTTTTCTTATTGCTTTATCTAAGACTCCAATTACTGAATAGGTATGGAGAGAATTTTATCCTTGCTTTATTTCTGATTTTCTTAGAAGTTATTTGAGTTCTCACTCCCCCTTTTCTGATATTGTCTTTCTTATATTGAGATGTGTCCTTCACATCCCTAGTGTCTCCAGGATGTTTATCATTAATGGATGCTGGATTTTGTGAAAGGTATTTTCTACATTTGAGAAGAGGATATGTTTTTGTCTTTCACTCTGTTTATGTGTTGGATTACATTTATCAACTTATGTATTTAGAACCATCCCTGGATCTCTGGGATGACCCCTATTTCGCCATGTTGGATAATCATTTTGGTGTGTTCTTAAATTCTGTTTGTAAGAAATTATTGAGAATTTTTATATCTATGTTCATAAGGGAAAGTGCTCTGTTATTTTCTTTCTTTGCTATGTCTTTGTGTTGTTTGGGTATTAGGGTAATTGTGACCTTGTTAAAAGAATTAAGTAATATTTTTTCTGTTTTTATTTTTTCAGAATAATTTCAGGATCCCAGAGACATACCACAAGCATTTTCATTTGTTTGATTTTTTTATGGAGGGTGCATAATTTTGTACATTGATATAATTCGGTCACATTACATTCACCCTTCTGCTACCCTCCAACTTATGACACCTCTCTTGCCTTCATAGACACCTTCATTTTGGTGTTTTATAGCCCTCTGAATCTTAACTAGTGCTGTCCATACACATGTGGGTATAGTGTGTCACCCACTGGAGCAGGAGCAACCTCAACCTACTGGTAGCCAATTCCTGAAGATAACTGATACTCCTTTCTTCAGAGGCCACCAACTGCCAATCATGAATCCTTTCCCTCTGCGTGTTGGGGGGTTGACTAGTTTGATCTTATGCAGATTTTGTGCTGGCAACCACATCTGCTGTGAATTTATGAGTACAAGGGCTCTGTCTTATCTAGAACACATTTCACAACAATCTTCCTTGATGTCAGCACATCATAATCTTTCCACCCTCTCTTCTTATCGTATTCCCAGGAACTGGGAGTGGCGGGGTGGAAGTGTGACATAGAAGTCCCATTTAGTGCTGAGCACTCACAGTCACATCTCTGCACTTTGACCAGTTGTGAATCTCTATATCAGCCTCCATCCACTGAAAACAAAGACACTTCTCTTAGGGAGACTGGGAGTTTCACTGGTCTGTGAGTCAAAGGATACGTGTTTATTGTTTGACATTGCTACTTCAGCAAAATAATAATAGGATCTATGACCTACAGCCACAGGTTCTGAAAGTTCTATAAAATAACATTAACATGAAAAACAAAGTCATCTTTGTGTGTTCTTTCTTCTGGCCCTGATCTGTCCTCGTAAGACTGCCACTGTCCTATCTTGCAACTTATATTGCTCACTTGGGGAACTTCAAAGGTTTCAAAGCAAATATCACTGTTGCTCTCCGCTGCCTAACAGAACAGATCTCCAAAGGCAAGGGGCAAATCGAATGCCTGTGATGTGGCCCTCACATGGCAGCTGCTTGCAATTCTGGACCTTGCTGCTTCCTCCCACTTTTCTTTTGCATGAGCACAACTGGGCCACCAATGTCTTCATCATGTTTATATTGTTGTATCTCATGCATGTTGTACATGAGCTGAATAAGGATGACACTAACGGGCATACCCACTGGACAGAGAAAAGCCCATGAGGCCCTAGCTCTATGCCAAGAATTGTGGGCAGCTGAGGAAAGCTGGGAACAGGAAAGGTGGCCTTCTCCATGGAGGATCACAAAACTGCCTGTCCAGTGCCAAATAGTCAGCCCTGAAAATATGCACACAAGTAGCATCACACTCATATATGCACATGAATGCGTATATATGTGAATATAGGCATGCAATAACAACTAATGAGAATTAGGCTATAAATATGAAGGTGAATGGGATGTGTATATGGGAGGGTTTGAAAGGAATAAAGAGAAGGAAGGGAGATATATTATAATTAAGTTATAACTTCAAAATCTTTTAGAAAAGAAAAAAGAAAGAAGTCAAAAACAGAAACAACACAGGAAACTGGATACAGGAATCAAAGAAAAGGCCATGTAAGATGGCTGTGTACTGTGTTGCTCATTTACATGGCTTGCTCAGCCTGATTTCTTAGACAATTTAGGACTACCTGCCTAGGAGTGGCACTGCCCCTAGTGGCCTTGGTCCTTAAACATCAATCACGAATCTACAAAATATTCAACAGACTTGCCAACAAGAAAATCTCATAGAAGCATTTTATCAACTAAATTCTCTTCCCAGATATGTTTAGGTTTGTGCCACACTGATAAAATCCAACCAGCACACATGTCCTAAATTCACACATATGATATTTGATTTTATAGACTAGTCATGCTCATATGACTTGATTTTATAATGCTATGGTGCTGCTTTCCCCAGAGTCCTTGATTTGGGTGTTTATTTTTCCTAGGTATGGTACTTATTCTTTTGTTTCTTCTAATCTCTTTCTGTATGAAGACTAAATATCTGCCACATATATTTAGATGCATTCCCAAGTCTTTCATTTGCCATTAGTCATTTATAATATTATTTTTTATTTGCTCTTTCCATTTTTGATTAATTGATGCCTAGTGTCAGGGACAATTCTTACAGAAACTTCCAGAAGGACTGAAATTACCTCCACATCATACAACAAAACCTTTCCCCTACTCAGAGGAATAGAGATGATTATATTGTAATTATTATTTGTCAGCAGTTTTTGACAGCGCACTGTTCATTGTGCTAACTTAGTTGTGTATTTGTACTGACAGAGCATGATTAAAACATGCAAATCTCATTCCCTTGTGTAGATCTGTTTAGAGATAAAATGGGTTCCTGGAAGATTTGTTTACATTCTATTAGGATGGATGAGGTAGGAGTTTTGCATAATATAATAGATTTAATCCCTGTGAAGGCTGAGTGCATTGTATTATCAGTCACAGCCTCTCCCCTCCTCTTAAATGTGTAGAAATAGGTCAAGGTGAAAACTGTTGCTTGTACCCACACACACTCACAAAGCAGAACACATGCCATGTGCCATCTTTCTAGAGCTGTCAGTCATTTTGAATGTGAGCAGAGATTAGAGTGTTGTGCTTCCACGTAAATATCGAAGGCAGAGAAGAAATGTATAAAAAGGGGGCATCTAAAAATGAATAAAAATGACAGGACTTTTAAAAAGCTAGTCAATGTATTTGCAATCATAAAATACCTAATTCACTGTGATTAGACTGTAACTAACACAAAGAGTAAAAATGAGTTTATCTGAGGCGTATAAAAATTTACATTCATAAGTAAGGAAAAATTTACACAAGACATAAATATACATGGTAAATTTTTATTGGCATCAGTCTCTGTTTGCTTTATAAAATCACAAAAAGGCCTCAAATTTGCATCCCTTCTTACTATGCTTTAAGTATTAGCTACTTGGTGGAGCATGCTTCATTTAAGCCTCAAAATAACCTTCTGAGGAAAGTGACATTGTCTTTGAAGAAAGGCAGAGAACAAGAGGCACAGGGCTTAATTTGAATACCTTCCCATCCAAGGTGAGCACAAAAACTAAACCAAATCAAACCCAAAACCAGTGTCTATCACTGTTTTCCATTATGTCTATTTTCTAATGTTGCTGATTTTTGTAATGTTTCCTTCACTGCCAGTACCTGCGCATGTTCACCTCCACTTCCCCTCTGATGCTCTCATGCCTCCATTACACATTCGACTCTTTGCCCACCTGGAGTTAATGTTTAGACAGTGTGGGGAACTGTTCATTAGATCTCAATAATTGTAAGACACACTTTTCATTGTTTTAGTGTTTCTGACACCAGCATTCTCCATAAAATCAGGAAGGTGGCACCTTCTCTAACTCTTTCTGGAAAGGACAAGACAGTGCCAACATCAAATTTGAGATATGACTGTCGACATCCAGGATGAAAACAGACACACGTAAAAAACCAAACCAAACCAAACCAAAACAACAACAAAACCCCCACACATTTAAAATATGCTTTTTTAGAAAACAAAATAAAACAACGACAACACCTCAAATCCCACTAATTTGTTTAAAATAAATTGTATGAAGTTCTCAAAGAATTAATAAAATAATACGAAAATTAAAAGGCCTTCTCTTTTGCTAAGTGAACATAATAACGAACTACCTTCTAAACACTCTTCTCTCCACTCACAGATCAGTGCTGCCCCACCCTTCGCCAGAGATGCTTTTATTTGTAGTAGGCTACGGTTAACACAGAGACTCACGGCTTAGTCCTACATGGACATCTACAGCATGTCCTTGGTCCCTCCTGAGTTCAAGAAACATCTCAGACTAGGTGATAGGTTGAAATCAGTCTTCTTGCCGAGGCAGCATTTGCTTATCTGTAGGAAACAATAGAGTAACCATTTATTGTGAAAACATTCTTGAATTATTAGGATTATTCCTATTTGGGTATAGTGTGGCAATTAATTTGCTAGTAATTTTTTTTTGCATCATTGTATGTACATTAAGGAGAAAGTTTTGTCTCTGATGCTTTTTTACTGAACTATAATCCTTATCATGTTTTTGGCACTAAGGATTTTGAGACTTTAAACAAATAGTAATTATTTTGTCCTATTTTATGACTATTTATAGCACTAGAATTATATATTTATTAAAATATAGAATTTATTGGTCATAATTAAATGTACTACTTATACAATTAATATTTACTGACAGGTAGACTCATTTACCATAGGTTTGCAAATATAACATCTCTATGACTATAATTTCTATAGTACTTGCTTAATTGAAGTAGTACATAACTCAAATATTTGGTGTTTAACTCAGGAAATTTTAGATTTTATCAAGATTCTGCAGCCATCACTACAATTTCAGAACACTTTTATCCTTCTGTCATGAAGCCCCATAATTATCATCAGCAATTTACCACAAACGCTGCTCATCTTAACCCTGGGAAGCCACTAAACTATACCCTTCCTCTTTTGGTTTGGCTACTGTTTATATTTTATATGGATGGAAACATATAATATGTGTTCTGTTTTCATTGGCCCTTTACTTAGCATGATATTTTCAAAGTTTGTCCGTATTTTAGCTCTTATTGCTATTTAAAATTATATGAATCTATAATATACTCATGATCATTCTTTTAAAGCGTTTAAGCTTTATTTCTTTAGAGCAATTTTAGTTCCACGGCAAAACTCGAAGAAGATGTAGACTTCACCCGTCCTCCCCATACCCGGCCCTCCCCACGCACCGCCTCGCTATACTCAGCCTCCCCATACAAGACCTCCTCGTACCCAGCCTCCCACATGAGCAGTGTCACCACCACAGCTCTGTAAAAGCCGCAGCTGAAGCCACAAGGATGACGCTCACATTAGGGATCCCTCCCGAGGCTGTGACGTCTAAGCGTGTAAATGGAGGTCTGGTGACAAATGGCATTCATGCCGAATCGGCAGGCCTGCTTAAGATAACTCAGGAAATGCGGGGTGGGGTGGGGGGGGGGTGGAGGAGGTCAGTGTACACTTTAGAGCAAACTCAAAGCAATGAGGAACCCACCTAGACCCTCTCTCAAGATATAGAATATATAAATTGCTTACTGTTCTAGAGACAGTGGGATTTGGGAGAATGGAGCCAATAAATGAGGAAGACAAAAGTGTCATGCGTTAACTAACTTTATTTAGAGCAACAGACAGTTTATACTTTGAGGGTTAAGAGTAGTCACATGCATGCTCAAGTGAGTAATGAGCCAAGACCCCTCATCCAATCTTATGGTGTTTGCTTAATCCCCCTTGAGGCCCGCACACAATGTTCCAGGTTTGAGTTTAACCAGATGTGTCGTCAGCTCAGATAAAACATCTACCCTCGGGTTTCAAGAAAAACAGGAACCAAGGACTGTTCCCGTGTGATTAAGTCTGAGCTTACCCCAGATCTGCCTACCCAATTTGCTGATGTTCAAATGTTTGAAACAACCAATCGTGTGTGGCCGCGCCAAAACTTCCCACTCCCCCCCGACCCTTGCCCATATAAACCCCAAACCCCTGGGCTTCTGGGTCAACCCCTCTGTCTCCTGCGTGAGATACGTGTCGACCCGGAGCTCCGCCAATAAACTACCTCATGTGTTTACAGCAAAAAAAAAAAAAAAAAAAAAAGAGTAGTCACATGATCATGTGCAGAATCACCAGGACAAGCTGCACACAGCAGGGACATGCCTTTCCAAAGAGGCATATAAACACATAACAACAGCAAGGTGTAGTGAGTTATCTGAAGTCAACTCATTTCTATCTGAGGAGCATGAAAACGCATCCCTGCAAACAATTCCGTGATCAGAAGAAAGTGAAGTCACAAGGCTCTTGTCTTGTTTTCTTGGGGTTTCCTCACAAGCACTCGGATATTTCCTCACAGGACTCCTCTTTGGACCATTCAAACGTGGTGGTATGCTCTTGGAACTTACACACAGGAGGTGGAGGCAGGAAGCTAGGCCAGGCTGCAGGGAATCTGAGCTACTTTGGGTGAGTGCAGGCCAGCCAGGGCTACATAGAGAGGGTCTTAAAACATGAAAACACAAGCAAGCAAGCAAGCCCGCAAACAAACAAACAAACAAAAAACCGAGATTCTTCCATTTCTTTGTATTTTGCCGATTTTCCTTTCCCTTCCCTCTAGCATCTGATAACTACAGCATTAGACAATTTTGGCGTTATAATATGACCCTTCTTCTAAGGGACTTTAAGCCCTCCCTGGCAAGGACATCTGTGTGTATGGGCTGGTTCCTATCAGGGAATCTTTAGGGTCTACAAATATCTATTTTGGTGATTGAACTTAAACTTTTATTAGCCGAACCCCAGATTCTTCTGTTTAATAAAATCATGTAAGAACATCTAGATTTCCTATTTATTTCTGTCCCAGGGTGATTATTATCACCACTGACGAAAGTTTCTCTGGAAGAGAGCCAATACTGATTGTCACGCTCCCCCACTTTCTGTTATGCCACTTTCTGTTATGGTGTGAACATCATCACCGTGTGTGCTGACTAGCATTGCCCCTTGGCCTCTGCTGCTCCAGAATTCATTGCCTCTACTGCATTTAGAAGGCTTCATCCCAAAGCCAGAGTCTCATTGGAATCTTCCACCTAGGAGCAGCAGAGTTCTTCAAGGATGCTGAGAATCCTCCCCGAAAATGAAATTCTCACAATAGTGATAAAAATCTTGTGGTCTGGACCTGTGTTCACATCAGTACTTGCCTGATAGGTCTGTTCTACCATTACAGTCTTGCCAAGCCTTTATATATCTCTTCTCTATACCAAGGCAGTTCTGGCATTTTAATTTCACCTATAGTTACCTTTAGGCCCACGCTTTAACCAATAACTCACTGTTTGACCCCAACTATGAAATCCAAAATATCTACTTGACTCCTATCAATAAATTTAGGCTAATCCAGTTTTATATATCTTCTAACATGATCCTAAACTATTCCTAAAGACGGTCCCCATATTTTCATGTAAACTGGGAAGTTTATGCAGGCTTGTTGCATGCTAACATAACTCACAGTTTGCATTTCACATTTTATACAATTGGCTGGTACCTAAATCTTGTTATAGGTCCAGAAGCAAAGAAAAGAAGTGACGGTAGGGTCCCAAAGAGAATCAGTGATGCCTTGCAAGGTAACTGTCTAGGGGGAGACCATTGTGCGGTGTTCACACAGAGAAGGTTAACCTCCTTAGGCTTTCATGGAAAAAAAGGGCTGCCCTAGTTACTGGCGTAGAAGACTCAGTAGAGTTTGATCATCAATGTCCCTGTTTACACCTTTGCTGGGATCTACCCATATAACCTCAGCCCAATCTTCAGCATCCTGTCCTTCATAACTAATAAACTTTCTTTAAAACAAAACTCCTGTGATTCTGGAAAGTCTATTTTCACTGTAATTTAGACACACAGGTGTGACAGGGCAAGACAATGCAGAGGTTCCTTCATTGATGTTTAATGGGGATTTGATCTTCTTGAGGGAACATCCCATGGAAAATTACCCAAATTTTATTCTAGGAACCGGAAGGAGGCCGAAATGCCTCAGCTAACTTGTCCTGCTTGTGTGGACTCCTCCAGCTAACCACTTATCTTGGTTTCTGTTAAACCGCTTGCATCTCCAACTGCCAAACAAGATGCTAGGATGTGGTTTCACCTTCGCATCTGGACACTAGGGCCTACACCTTGGTCCCCAAATACTTGAGTGTAGTTTCAGCCATCTAGAATAGACTTTCATTTGTCTATAAATTCTGTCTGTGTATTAGTCTCTGGTAGACTCCCCACAACAAGGATTCGATTTTATGGTTGTTTTTCAGAACTCATTGGCCCAATATCTTTAAAAGGATATAGCTATAGAAAAGTTCAGATCATGGATGCAGTGGTTAAAGGGAGAAAATTTGGCCCCAATCTTGCCATTTCCCTTTCTACTTTCTCCCGTGTGATTAAAAGAGAGCAGCGAATTCACTACACTCATTATAACATGAGTTCCCCGGAAAAGCAGAACCGGTGAGAATATTAGGATATTTCGGCACTCTGTGGGCATGGCAAGGCGGGCTGGAAGAAGTCTGCAGAATAGCCTGCAGGAAGCCCAGGCTGGAACTCTCAGGTGCAGGGAACAACTGTTACCCACAGGCTTAAAGATGTTCTTCTTGAAGAAACCGGAGAACAAATTGCAATCCAGAGATGAGGCATAATCGAGTGAAACCACAAGGTGTTTTCAGAGGAAAATTACTCAGAGATGAGGGAGGATATTTTCAGAATCAAAAGGAGTCTGATTTGGCATGATGGAGCACACTTATGACCCCGCTGAAGAACTTTAGAGGCCCAAGAAAGAGGCTCATACATTATCACAATAACAGTAATCTGTGCACGACCTTCCTGAGTAAGGGAAGCCAAGGACTATGAAGGAGGAGCCTCCTGATGCTGAAAATCATCCTTAGTCCACATGCTGCATAGAGGGAGAGATTACTCCTGTCCCGTTCACCTTACTTGATGCACTCTGATTTTGACTCTTTCTAATATTTTACTTTACAGTGGTCATTCTACTTTCGGACTTAAAATAATCTGGCTCTTAAACCTACAGGAATGTAGTCATAGCCACCTTCCAGAAAAATCAAAGCCTCACAGGACAGCCCTGCTGGATGAGGGCAGTTATCTATACAGCTGGTACTACACGCTGGAGTAGAAGAGATGAAGCTTGCCAGAGCCAGATTGGCCTCTCCACTGATGACAAGGATACACATTTCTGATCTAGACCAACCTGCAGGACCAGAGCTGAGGCAGTGACCACATCTTGAGCAAGGGCTAGGGGAGGGGAATAGGGTGACTGTGGGAGGGAGGGAGGAATGGGAGGATACAAGTGATGGGATAACAACTGAGTTGTAATCTGAATAAATTAATTAAAAGAGAGAAAGAAAGAAAGAAAGAAAGAAAACGGTCTTGTGACCAAACAAGACAGGTCCTCAGATCAGAAGTTATAGGTGAAAAAGTAGGCTTTCAGTCACCTTTAATTTTTTCTGATTAGGTATCATTTAAGCAGAAACCTAAAATTATGAAAAAAAATGTCAAACATTGTGTGGATTACATAGTAAGTACCAAATAAATTTTAAGGCTTACTGTTGGACGAGAAGGATCCTATTATTCACCTACATACTTGAGATACATAATAATAGATTTATTCTGAAGGAAAATTCCCTGCATCGTTAAACAAACAAGATAGAACAAAAATTATGAAATTTCACCAAGGAATGGCCTCTTTGTGATACCAACAGAGTGAAAATAGCTGGCTTCACAGACTAAGAATAACTCAGTGGAGAACAGGAAACAACATGCTGGTCCCCTAGCTTCCTTGTAAAGAGCAGTAAAGGTCAATCTTCAAAAAAAAAAAAAAAGTTTTCATTCCCAGTTGTCAGCTGTGCAACAGAGGTTGCTCAACAACAAGACAGGACAGAGGTCCCAGGGGGACGTTCTTAAATGCTCTCCAAACCACACAGCATGATTCCGATAAGCTGAGAGCTGGAAGTTTAATTCACTCTCAGTTTAAACTCAGACACTAATATTCAGTCAGTGAAGATGATGACACCACACCTCAAGTAATGCTTTATCGTTTAAAGTAGAAAACTTACTTTGTGTTGGAAAAATAAAAGGTGGGGTTGGAGAGATGGGCTCAGTGGTTAAGAGCACTTACTGCTTTTTAAGTTCAGAGGACCCGGGGTTCAAATCCCAGCACCTATATGGCTGCTCACAATTGTCTGTATCTGACACTCTCACACGGACATACATGGAGGCAAAACACCAATGCACATAAAATAAATGTAAATAACTAAATAAATAAAAGAAAGGTGACATTCATCTTGGGAATATAGTTATCTTTCAAATGGAGCCCTTTCTTTATAATTCTGACATGCTCCCTCCTGTACACCAACTCCATCTCCCCATCTTATCTCCGGCTTTGTGGCGGACCACCTGCTGCCTGAGGCTTCTCCTTCTTTTAATGCCCCTATTCCCAGTGGAATATGCTCATATTCTTCTCCTAAGCCTTCCTCCCTTACCTCCTCCCTTGGTCTCAGGTGTTAACACTTCCTAGCATCCACTGCAAGTCTGCTGGCCACACAGGTGGTCCTTACTCTCCTTCTTGCCCTAAGTACCAACCCTCATAGGCAGCCTTGTAGCAGACCACCGTACTGGAGCTTTACCTTCCTCCCTGTCCCCACTTCCAGGAGACCACTCAGACCCTTGCGGCAGACCCAGCTTCCTCCCTCCCCCAAACCCTCTCAGCACACTTCCTTCTGACCCATCCCCAATCCTACATTTTAGCTCTCAGTACCTAGAAACCCATTCGACCTTGGGGATCCCTAGTGACCACACCTGGCAGGGTTTCAGGAGAACTCCCTATTAGGCAACCCACAGCCACCACATTCTCCTAAAATCCAGAGTGCACCACAGAAACCAAGGAATACAACAGCCACCCAGCAAAGACAAGAGCACGCATGAACACCTAGAAACCCAGAAGCCTGCCAGCATAAAACACAATCACTGCTAGGACAGCATGTCTTCAGAAAATCTCAGCAACCCTAGTACGGTCCTGAGAAAGCCAAAAAAGCTGAATCACAAGTCAAGGACTCCAAAACACGTAATACGATTATCTTCAAGGACATTAAAGAACATTTGACCAAATCTACTAATGAAATTCTTGACCACACAAACCAACACTCGGGACATGAAAGTGGGAATGGAATCTCTATAGAAAAACCCAAACTGAAGGAAAACAGGAAATGAAAAATTGAGGAACTCAAACAGGAATATAAGAGGCAAACCTCACCTAGAGAGTACAAGACATGGAAAAGAGAATCTCAGATGTTGAAGATGAGGTAGAAGAAATGGATACCTCAAGTTAAAGAAAATGTTAAAATAAAAGCATCTAGGCACAAAAGATCCTGGAAATCTGGGACACTTATGAGAAGTCCAAATCTACAAATAGTAGGAATAGATGTAGAAAAAGATACCTGGGTCAAAGACACAAAAAATATTTTTAATAAAAATCATAGAAGAAAATTTCCCTGACAAGCAAAATGAGTATTTCAAGATACAAGAAATATATAAACAACACCATATAGAAGGGACAAGAAAAGAAATTCTCATTGCTCATAATAATCAAAATAATAAACATACAAAGAAAGAAAGAATATTGAAAGTTGCAAGAAAAAAAGACCAAGTAACATATAAAGGCTAAAATATTTTAGAATTACACTTTGCTTTTCAAAGCAGACTCTAAAAGCCAGAAACACCTTGACAGATGTTCCATAAAAGACCACAGAGGCCAGGCCAGCCTACTATACCCAGCAAAACTTTCAGTCTCAAATAGATAGCAAAGGAAAAATATAGGATAAAACCAAATTTAAGTGCTATTTATCTACAAAACAAACTCTATAGAAGGGTCTAGAAGGAAATTTCGATATGAAGATGTTAACCACACCCAAGAAAACACAATAAATAAATTATCTTAGAAATAAAATAAAAACAGATGGACCTACCCTACAACAACAAAATAATGGCAATAAACAAACGCTGCTCAAAGATAACTTTCAACATTAATGGTCTTAATTTCTTCAGTAAAAAGACAGAGATGAACAGATTGGATAGCAAAACAGGAATCATCCTTCTTCCTTCAAGAAACATGCCTTAACAGCAAGGATAAAAAATCACCCCAGGGTAAATGAATGAAAAAAAAATTCTAGAAAAATAGACCTAAGAAGCAAGCTGGTATAGACATTTTAATTTCTAACAAAACAGAGGGCAGACAAAACCTAATAAGGAAAGATGGCAAAGGACACTGTACATACTCATTAAATAAGAAATCCAGCAAGGGGACACTGCAATTCTAAAATTCTATGTACCAGACACAAGGGTACCTAATTCATAAAACAAACAAACAAACAAACAAACTACTGCAACTTAAGTCACATATTAACCCTCATACAGGCATACAGTGGGTGGCTCCCATATGCCATCATCACCATTAGGCAGGTCATCCAGACAAAAGATAAATAGAGGAATGTTGGGGCTAAATATCTTCATAAATCAAATGGACCTAACAAATATGTATAGTTTAATACAAACACAAAAGATTATACCTTCTCCTCAGCAGCTCATGGAACTTTCTCCAATATTGACCACATATTCAGATACAAAGTCTCAACAGTTAGAAAAAAAGTTAAATAACACCCTGTGTCACATCTAAACAACATGTATTAAAATGGAATATCAATATCAACAACAAAGACAGCAGGAAGATTTACAGACACATGGAAAGTGAACAACTCACTACTGAATTAAAAATTGGTTAAGGATAACATTTAAAAACTTCTGGAAAAAAATCTCTAGAATTGAATGAAAATGAGACCATCACACACCCAAACTTATGGGATACAGTGAAGGCGGTTCTAAGAGGCAAATTCATAGCATTGAGTGCTTACCTAAATAATTAGAGAGATCTCATATTAGTAACTTAACAGCACACCTGTAAATTCTAGAACAACAAAAAGAAATAACAGCCCCAAAGAATAGGTGGCAAGAAATAATTAAACTTGTGGATAAAAAAAAAATCAATAAAATAGAAACAAAATTACAAAGAATCAATGAAACAAAGACACTTTGACCAACTGTGTTTACTGCCACTCTATTCATAAGAGCCAGAAATTGGAAACAGGATAGAGTGGATGAATAAAGAACACATGGCACATTTATACAATGGAATTTTATTAGGTTGTTTAAAAAAATAAAATTTGCAGCTAAATTGGCAGAGATATATAAAAAAAAATTCATGCAGAATGAGGTAGCCCCCAAAGACAAAAGAACATGCTCTGTATTCACTAATGTGTGGGTATTAGCTGCTGATGTCTTTGATAAACGTGCTACAATCTGTACAACCGCAGTTGTTAGGTAGAGAGTGAGGGACTGTGGGAGAAGGAAGAATCTCCCTAGGAAGGGGAAATCGAATAGTTATGGAGGGAATTTGAATGGAAGAATAAGATGAGGAGGGGAAGAAAGAAGGAGGAAATGTGGAGAGTGACAGCTAAAAGCAGTATGGCTGGATCACATGGTAGACTTGTGTCTAGCTACTGAGGAATCTCCACGGTGATTTCCTTAGTGGCTGTATCGGTGCCCACGTAGACCAACAGTGCACAAGTATTTCCTTCCCCACATCTATGCTGGCATTTGCTATCATTAGTTTTTGTTGATCTTGACTATTCTGATGGGGGGGGGCGGAGTTAAAATGAAATCTCAAAGGTGGTATTAGTTTTCATGTCTTTGATGGCTAAGGATTGTTGAAAAAAAAATTTTTTTTAAATGTTTCTTCACCATCTTTTGAAAATTCTCTGTTTGGATCCATACCCCAATTTTAAATGATCTATTTGCTTTTGGTGTTTAGGTTTTTGTTTATTTAAGAAATATTGTTATCAATAACTTGCAAATAGAAGACATGATGGCACTAGGTTACCCTGACCCACAGCCTGTCCACCTCAATGGCACTGGGTTAACCTGACCCACAGCCTGTCCACCTCAGTGGCACTAGGTTAACCTGACCCACAGCCTGTCCACCTCAGTGGCACTAGGTTACCCTGACCCACAGCCTGTCCACCCCAGTGGCACTAGGTTAACCTGACCCACAGCCTGTCCACCTCAGTGGCACTAGGTTACCCTGACCCACAGCCTGTCCACTTCAATGGCACTAGGTTAACCTGACCCACAGCCTGTCCACCTCAATGGCACTAGGTTACCCTGACCCACAGCCTGTCCACCTCAATGGCACTAGGTTACCCTGACCCACAGCCTGTCCACCTCAGTGGCACTGGGTTACCCTGACCCACAGCCTGTCCACCTCAGTGGCACTAGGTTACCCTGACCCACAGCCTGTCCACCTCAGTGGCACTAGGTTACCCTGATCCACAGCCTGTCCACCTCAATGGCACTAGGTTACCCTGACCCACAGCCTGTCCACCTCAATGGAATTGCACGCAATTAGAACAGCCATTTTGAAGGTGTGGAGCTTCACCTTGGGCTTTATACTTTTATTTTCAAATCTATTGTGTGCACTTATCTCTCTCTCTCTCTCTCTCTCTCTCTCTCTCTCTCTCTCTCTCTCTCTCACACACACACACACACACACACACACACACACACACACACATAGTCTATGACAGATGAAGTCAGATGAAGTCAAAATCTTGATCAGTCCTTGGAGTCTCTGAACCTGCAGAAGGCGGGACACGAAACACCAGACCTTCGGCAGTCTGTCTGCCATCACTCTCCCGTCTGGGAGCTGTTGCAAATTTTCTAAAGGTTGGTCTTTGTGCACTCAGTGCAGGGCATGTTCAGACATCTCTTCTTGTTTCTATAATTTCAATGTATTCCCTTGCTTTCTTCTCAAGTATATTCAGGCTGGGCCGTCAGATCTCATTCTGAAGTCTTTGATCTATCTAGGGTTGAGATTTGTGCAGGGTCGGAGATAGGAATCGAGTTTCATTCTTCTGCGTGGAGCTACCCTGTTTGATCAACACCATTTGTTGAGTGTGGTGTTTTTTTCTGTAGAGTGTATATGTCCAGGTCCTCAATTCTATTCCTTTGATCCATGTGCTGTTGTTATAACTCTGTAGTATAACTTAAAATTAGGGATGGTGAAAACTCCAGCAGTTCTTTTATTGTTCATACTGTTTTGGCTATTTTGGATTTGTGTGTGTGTGTGTGTGTGTGTGTGTGTGTGTGTGTGTGTGTGTTTCCATATGCATTTTAAGATTATTTTTCAATTTCTGTAAAAAATTGCATTGAAGTTTTAGTGGGGATTGCAATAGCTCTGTATATTATTTTTTATGGTAATTTTCACAATATAGGTCTGTGAGGATGGAGAGTCTTTTCATCTTCTTCAATTTCTTTCTTCAATGTCTTAAAGTTGTTATTATACATGTCTTTCCCTCCCTTAGCTAGGTTTATTCTAATGCATTTTAAGCTACTGTTAATATTACTGCTTTTTAAATTTTCTTTTTCAGCATGTTTGTAACTAATATAGGCATATTATTGACTTTTTTGTTTCTTAATTTTGCATCTGATACTTTGTGAATGTATTTATAGCTGTAGCAATTTCCTGGTGGAGTTTTTAGGATCCTTTATACATATAATTATATTGTCTATATGGAACAGCAGGGAAGAGAAAGAGCATCTTTATCTTTTTTTTCCTTGATTTTAACAGAAATATTTTGAAGTTTTCCCACTTAGCATCATGTTGGCTGTGGGTTCATTGCATATTGCCTAAATTATCTTGAGATATAACCACCCCCCCATCTCCATAAAGTTTTTAGGAATCTTATCATTAAGGATTTTGTCAAAGGCCTTTCAGCCCTTAATGCGATGATCAGATGTTTTCTGTCCTTGAGTTCTTTTCTTATGGATTATATTTATTGATTTTGCATATTAAGTCAGAACTATATCGCTGGGATAAAGCAAACCTGACCATGGATGGTTGTTCTTTGGAATTCATATTACAAATATTTTATTGAGAATTTTTGCATCAATTTTTATCAGAGATCCTGGTTTGTAATTTTGATATTGTTGCAGCTGCACATTTGTCTGGTTTGGGTATCAAGGTAATACTGGCTTCAGTGATCAAATTAGGAAGGGCCTCTTCCCTTTCTATTTTACAGAATAATTAGAGGGGTATTAGTAGTATTTCCTTTTTTAAATTCTGGTAGAATTCTATGCTTTATGCATCTTTTTCACCATCTTGTCCTTTTCTTCCTATTTCTACTTCCTTTTAGTTGTGGTATTTTAAATCACTTTTTCTATCCCATTTATGTTATGAGTCTATTTAAATCATTCACTTATTCTTGAGTTAATCTTGGTAGGTCTTTTCTCTAGTTTATAGGACCATAATTTTTGCGGGGATAAGGGTGGGGTTGAGACAAAGCTTCTCTGTGCAGCCTTGGCTGTCCTGGGACTCACTATGTAGAACAGGCTGGCCTTAAACTCAGAGATCTGCCTGCCTCTGCCTCCTCAGTGCTGGATTTAAGGTGTGCACCATTATGCTTGGCTAGGAACATAAATTTTTAAAGTGTGCCATTGTGATTCTTTGAATTTTCTTGGTGCCTTTTGTAATATTTCATTTTATATATCTGATTTTATTAATTTGTGCCCTTTCCCTCCTTCTTTTTGGTTAATCGAACTAAAGGTCTGTCAATATTTTAAATCTATTTAAAGAACCAACTCTGTTTCATTATTTTTTTGCATTGCCTGTTTTTCCATTTCATATTTGTTACCAGCCCCTGGTTTTTATTATCTCCTGTCTGGTGTGTGTGTGTGTGTGTATTGTTTTTCTAAGGCTTTTAGGTGAATTGTTATTTAAAATCACTCTAGTTTTTTTTTAAAAAAGAATTTTGTATGAAAGTTCTCTATCTACATAATTTCCACTCTTCCCTGTCACCTTTCCAACTTCTTCTTTTATACTCCTAACTCCCTCTCAAATTAATGGTCTTTTCTTTAACTACTATTGTCACATATACATGCTACAACACACACACACACACACACACACACACACACACACACACACACACACTGTCTTAGTTATTCATAGTTTTTGAGATTTTTGTAACAAGAATTATTAGTGTCTTCTTTATTTCCTTGGGTCATTATCCATGAGTTTGCATTCTTTTATTTAGCTATTTATCAATTTTCACTTTATTAGGAAACACTTATAACCAATCCGGGGGGGGGGGGGGGGAGGGGCCTCAAAGAACCCTTTTAGATGGCCTCCAAGATGTGGAAACTTAATATTTCTTTTATATGTTCTTTAATTGGTTCTATAATAAAGACATTATCAAAATATGTTGGCAAAAACATTTTTCTTATCCTGAATGCTTAGGTCATTAGAGGGCTGTCTTGGCCTTTAAATGTTTGCCTAAGATTTCTCCCAACGTATTATCTGGGGACAAAAAAAATAGCGTTTTTCTTTCTAAGATTTTGTCAGGTTTTTGATGAGTTTTATTACTTGGGATGATGCTAGAGTCCACTCTGGACAATATTGACCAGTACCTGGATATGGGGCATGAGGCTGAAGAAAAAAAAAAAAATAGGAAAAGATAGAAAATATATAGGCAAAAGAGATAAGAAAAAAAGACAAGTATTCGGAAGGACTAACAGTAAATCCTGTAGCCCCGATTTTATTTTTCTCAGATCTTTTATACAGTATACACACGTGTGAACCAGAGAATTCTTGGAACAGAAACAAATGCTAACAATTACTTTAATTTATCTATATGCTTAGACTTCTTTCAAACTTTAGGCTAAAGTGTTATACCAAGCTCCACATCCTGACCTGGAATTAACAATAAACCTTCTTTCTTTTTTTTTTTTTTTAGGAAGTTAGCCAACATGAGTATCTTTGCAAGTCCTCAAGGCTGTGTGAGAGTTTGCAAGCCAAGGCCGGAAGTTTGCTCTCTGGCCTGCTTCTGTTAAGCATTCCAAAAAAATGGCTCCGGACAGGATGATAGACCCAGAGAAGCAGAAACGTACTGTGCGCTGAGCAATGTCTTATATAATGAAAACCTCTTTGCTACCTCAAGCTCTCTCCTCCTTCTTTCTAGTCATAGAACAAAAGTGCTTCTAACATTCAAATTATGTCTTTTGCTTTCCCTATAAAGAATAAATTTTATATGGCACCAGTTATCTTACAGCTACAACAGCTATAAATTATTTACTTCTTATCTGTAGGTGAATCTTCTTTAGCAAAAGTGGGAGAATAAGAAAGATTCTAGAATTTACACATTGGAGTACTAAAATAATACAAGATGGTAAAGCCTTCCTTGAAGACTTAATCAGGAGGAAATGATAAAAAAAATTAGATGTCTGTAGGTGGGAGTATAATAATAATAATAATAATAATAATAATAATAATGATATATAATAATATATAATAATATTATTATATATTTATATATATAATATAACAATATAATATAATAATATAATATAATAATATATGTTATATAATAATAATAATTTTTATTATTAAAATTATTATTATTATTATTATTATTATTATTATTATTATTATTATTATTATTATTTAACAGACCTTAAGAGAACCTGTGCAAACTTGCTGAATGGTAGAACAGAGAAACTTTTTATCAGAGGCGTCAGATAACTCTACCAACTAAGGGTAGCCTTAAAAAACAGCTCTCCCCTCCTTATGCCTCAGAGTACTTGATATACCTACATGAACAGACCAGTCTCTATCCCCCCTGTCAGCAGAGAACAATTCTGAGGCACTCAGCTAACTTAGCTAGGTCGGGCTTTGCCATAGCCTTTAATTTCTTCCCTTGATGTCACTAATTGTGGGCTGAGATACACAATAGTTCGGGTTTGCTTTCAAACAGGTGAAACCTATGCATCTTTACTACTGAGCTTTCTCCCTGTCCTGGTCTCATCTATTGCCCTGTGGAATCTATAGGGGGTTCCGGAAGAGCAAGCTTAGCTCCTTACATGTCCACCCCCAAACGTATATCCTTTTGTTTTTGGCCAGCTTTCCGCCTCTCCATCACAACGGGAGAATATCATTGTTTTTCAAGATATTCTAGCACAGCTGTGGTCCCCATCCCATCCCCTAAATTACGTTTTCTCATTAACCATTCTTCTCTTTTTTTTGTCTCCTTTGTCCTACTTGACAACTTTAAATTAAGTCCTTTTTCACTGAAATAGCAATGAAACAATGGTTTAAAAGAAAACCCAAATGTTTTCTTTTTATCTTATTTTAATTAATTTCTTAAAACTCTGTCTCTTTTACCCAAGTTATTTGAAAATGGTATCCTTTTTTGTTGTTGTTGTTGTTGTTCTTTTTTTTTTTTTTTTTTTTTTTGAGACAGGGTTTCTCTGTGTAGCCTTGGCTGGCCTTGACTCACTTTGTAGACCAGACTGGCCTCGAACTCACAGCGATCCACCTGTCTCTGCCTCTCAAATGCTGGGATTAAAGGCATGCACCACCACCGCCCGGCCCTGAAAACAGTATCTTGAAGACCTTAAAGTATGTAGATACTGTTCTAAAATTTTCTATATGTGTCAATCCATTTAATTATTATTATTATTAAATTCTTCCAATAGTACATTTATACATTAGGAAAATGAAGGCCAGTGTAATTATATGAGTTGCTTAAAGTCCCAGGACCAACTAAAAGTGGAGTTATAGACAAATTACCTCCAATACCCATCATGCCCAGCAAAGAAGTTTACGTCCAATGTCCCAAGGGTCTTGTATAGCGCTCCATCCCTCTACAATTCTAGGGCAACTATTTGTGTGTGTGTGTGTGTGTGTGTGTGTGTGTGTGTGTGTGTGTGTGTGTGTGTGTGTGAATTTCTACTTCTTGAAACTAATTGAATACTTCAAGCTTACCTTATTTGTGATCATGAGTAGAATCTGACACACTGACATTTCCATGAATATTACTTAGTTTACCTATAACATTTGGTTATATTCTGAATTTCTTATTTAGTATTTGTAATACAGAACTTTAATGAAAGTTTCCATAAAGTTTTATACTCCCAAAGTTTTATGTGAACTCAATAGTTGAATTATGGATAATAATGAGGACATATATATCTACACACACATTAATTTTCTTTTTAGTCTTGAAATCTTAGTTTGTGAGGTTTTTTTTAAACTAAGAAACTTTAGATGTAATAATCTAAATTCATTTGTAATTCAGTTGGTCAAAAACTATATTAAGCACTCTTATTTTCTATTTATTTATTTATTTGCTTGTTTTCTTAGTAAGGCATGAGGAAGTCCTGTCTCATCTATCTCTAGGCTGCCCAGGATCATGTCAGTTCGTTAATTAGTCTGTCATCAACAGTGGTAACATTTGTTGAGTCCTACATATACTATGCTAGTGTAGGCCTGAACACAAGGGACCCTCAAGGCTATGTGAAAGCTGACAAGGCAGGCATCTTGTCCATGTCCCCCTAAGTCATGATGCATACACAAGTACAGGAAAGCAGGGCAGTAAAATTGCAATTGCATGCCCCAGATACAACAGACCTGAGCAGCAAGCCCTGAGGAGGTCCATTCCTCAGATACATATGAGCAGAGTAGAATTGTCACAAAAACTGATTTGGTTTTCCCTCTAAGGTGATGTTTTAAGACGATGGTGAGAAAACAGTAGAAAATAGCTGTTTCACGTAACAACACATTTCCTTACTAACTGTTTTTTTGTTTTTTTCAGTGCACAGAAGCATAAAAGATGTTGCTTTTTTCCATTTAAGTGGGCAATTAGCCATTCCATCTGTCTGGGCTGGGGAGAGCTAACTTCTGGCTGCATCCTGGTGAGTGAGCCTCTGTAACCTTCCCTCCCTCCCTCCCTCCCTCCCTCCCTCCCTCTCTCTCTCTTTTTCTCTCTCTCTCAACTTTACTCCTGAATCTAAGTTAAGTTTCCTTATCCTTATTACATTTCAGTTTAGTACTTTGGAATCCACCATAATGACACTGAAATATTTATTATGTTAACTAAACAAAACATTTTGGAAGTTAGCATTTAATAATGATATTACATATCCCCTCTCCTTTTCTGTCACTCTCCCCCTGTCCCCAGAAATTATCTAATGATGGAACATTAGTGAGCAAATACTTCCTATGCTTATCCTAAATGAGCTCTGTCTCACTTCTTTCCTTCTTTGTTTTCTATACTCTCAAAGTATCATTTGATATCACTTCCTTGAAGGAGTATGAAACTTCCCAGGGCAAACAGTAAAATGAGAGATGATGTTGCCATCACGATGGGAAGGCTAATAATGCTTGTCTACACTAACTTCATAGCATTCATTTTGAAGGAGCTCTAAATATCCTTTCATAAAATTAAAAAATTTAAGTTAACATACATAGTTATGGACTACATTGTGATAGTCCATAATGAATATACTATGTAATTATATTTCAGTATAAATAGCATATCAATGTCCTCAAAAGCTTGTGATTTCTTTGTGCTGAGAGGCATTCAAACTCTTCTGTGCCAGCTATTTTGAGGTACTCAATTAATTGTTGTAAACCATAGCAATCCTCCTGTGTCACGAAACTCTTGAAGTGTCCCCTCCCATCCAACTGATCCTCTATGTGTCAATTTCTCTTTCTCTGTATCTTTCTTTCTATATCCTATAGCCCTGCGACACCCAGAATCTAAGAACCATTTTTGTACTCTCTAGTTGTAGGAGATCAGCTTCTGAGGCTCCACATTTGAGTATCACTATTTGTCTTTCTGTCCTTTACTTATTTCAGTAAGCATTATGTCCTTTATGCTCAGCCATGTTACTGCAGATATGCCTTCATCCTTTATCCATATTTATGTCCAAATAATATGCCATTTTTGTCTTCTAGTGATGGATACCTAGGTTGATTCTATATCTTTTCTATTATGACCAGTGATGGCTAAAACATGGACATATTGACATCTCTGCAAATTCAACATATTTACCCATCAGTTACAACACTTTCTGTAGGAATATGCAGGTTGTGCATATATAAGACCCCATCATCTGTGAAGACAGATGGTTTAACTTTTCCCTTTCCTATTTTAATGACCTTTATTTGTTTTTCTTTTAAAAAAACCATTGTGGTCAGGATCTTCAGTATTCACTATGTTATATAAAGGGGGTGAAAGTGGTCATTCTTATCTTATGGTACATTTTAGCAAAAACTCTGGACTTTGCCCAGTTAAGTGGGATATAAGCTGCATTTGTACAAAGATTCACTCTGTGGCTTAACATTTGACCTGCCCCAGAGACTTTTCCATCTGTAGTTAAAGCACATGTGTATTGAGTAGGCAGGGGATGGGTGGATACACTCCATTTCACGGGATGATACAAGTTCAGTACCACTTTGTTGAATTTCTGCCCTGTTTTGAATGTGGAATGTTGATGCTCTCCCCTTATTCAGCTGCAGCTCATTTTTCATCATTGGGTCCCAACAATTATTTTATTTTATTTATTTATTTTTTTTTAGGTTTTATTACTTTTGGTGCTCTAGCATTTCATTTATATGCACATATGGGCATAATTATTTGATCCACTTGCTAAATTGGTTGCTTTACAGTTACAGGAGTTGTTTTGTGTGTGTGTGTGTGTGTGTGTGTGTGTGTGTGTGTGTGTGTGTGTGTATTTTGACAGGTTTCTTACAAAATCTGTTTTATTTTACCAGCATAGCTATCATGACCTGCCAGTGACTGTTGCTGAGGAATTGAAATCCAATCATGATTCAACAGAATCAGGGGACAATATGGGTTGCTACTTAAGAGCCCTTTAGTGGTGCCTCTGAAGCTTTGATTCCAAGATAGCTCAGGGTTCAAGAGGGGCTGAGAGGCCATGTTAAACATAGAGAACATTTCTCATCATGATCACCAGACGTACCCAGGATAGAGAAGGTTTAGTGGGCAAATGGGGGCCGTCTGCACAATGCCCTTGTGTGTCTAGGCTGCATTGCAGAGGGATAGGGGGAAATATATTGCCTTTTGTACTCCTTGAGTAGGTGAAGGCAATCTTCCCAGGGGAACAGACAAGTGCTATGGGAACAGGGCTCACACAACTGTACAATATAGGAAAGTCGATTTCATGCTTTTCTGTGAACACATCAAGAGCAATACAAAGACCTTACGATATATAGAGTTCATGAGGCCTAGGAAACTGCAGGGGAAAATTAAAGCCGAAGTTACAATACCTGCCAGTGGTCCCAGAAAGGGAAGGAACCAAGAAAACCAATTACAACAGCTACACCAGGAGGAGGTCATGATTTTATTGATGCCCTTGAGGAGTTGATGCAAGTGTTGTGGGACCAGTGGAGGGAGAGTACCAGTAAATATTGAAGAACACATATAAGGAAACTGTTCACAGCCAAAGTGATGTTTCAGAAGAAAATAATCAATGGCAGCTCATTTTTTTGTTTTGTTCGTAAAACCAGTATTCAGAGTTCCTTCATTTTCTTATCTAATTCTCCTAAGAGAGAAACCATGTCACTGGCAGTGTTGCTGAAGACGCCAGCTGATTGGGAGATTGGCTGCTGAGGGGCACCATTGGTCCTGTTATTGGAAGCTGGAAAGCAGCTACCATTTTGTTGCAGGGTATTTGATCCCATTGTGAACCTCGGGAGTGTGAAATGTAAAGACCTGTTTCTCACTTGGCATAGCTCAGCCCTAACGCACACCTTTACTCCCAGAACTTTCTGTTAATTGTAAACAGATGATTCTGGTGTGGTTCAGCTCTAGAGAACACCTTTAATACAAGAGTTTTCTGTATGCAAGATTTAACAAAGCCAACTCCGGGTCAAGAGGTGGAGCTAGAAACCAGATGACATGGATTAAAGAGTAGGAGGGACTTTTAGTTGAAGGGTATTTAAGACTGTACAAATAAGGGCTTTTTGAGCTTTGAGCTAGCAAGACTTTGGCCTTGGGTTTTTTGGCCTTTTCTTTCTGGGCTGTCAGCTGGGCTAGTGAGCCTTTTGGGCCTTTTCCATTGGGACATGAGCTGAGTAGGAAGGTCAGCTGGGTGTTTTCTCTACCTGTCTGAGCTAACAGGTTTTCACACCAGCATCTGGCTCCTGAGTCTTTATTGGTCAAATAAACCAATTGCGTTTTTCTTTTAAAACAACACTGACCTATGAGTATAGTAGGTTGTTATGAGTCATTTTCCTGCTACCTTCCTTCAACAGAACAGTACCATGACCTACCTAGTCTCAAGCTCTTGGCCACACGAGCTGTATCGGACACAGATCCTGCCATCTTGGTACTTAAGTGAATCCAGTGTCTTCTTCAGGTCTGCATCCTATAGCCTCTGAGAGAAAGGCACAGAGATCAGTGTAGGAACTGATCCTAGTGTGTTCTTGACTTTGGAGAAGTGATGGCATCACCTTTAAGGAAACTGTTATTCATTCAAATATTAAATGAAGTGTGCTAATTCATTGTCAGTAAGACATTAGAAAGATTTATAAAAAAAAAAAAAAAACAAACAAGGTTTCAACAATCTTAGAGTTGGAACTTCATACAAGAAAGCAGCTAGATTGTCCAATAGAAACACTTTCCTTCCCCCAGAAGGGGATCCCCTCCCATTTCTCCTTCTCTTATGTTTATTTACTGTGGTAATTTGAATTTAAAAATGGACACCATAGGCTCATATATTTGAATTCTTCGTCACCAAGGAGTGGCACTGTTAGGAGGCATGGCCTTGTTTAAATAGGTGTGGCATTGTTGTAGGAAATGTGTTACTGGGGTGGACTTTGAAGCTTTGCAATTCCAAACCAGGCCCAATGGCTTTCTTTTCCTGCTGCCTGCAGATCTGTGCAGAACAGTCAGCTATTTCTCCAGCCCCATGTTCGCCTGTGTGCTGCCATACTCCCTGCCAGGGAACTAAGCCCCAGTTGAATGCTTCCTTTTACAAGAGTGGGCTTGGTCATAGTTTCTCTTCACAGCAATGTAACAGTGACCAAGACATTTACTCATACCCCTATGCAAATATATATATATATGTATAGAGTGCTTACCAAATATAAGAAGAATACCTAAGACTGTTTTACTTCCTGAAAGGTGATGCTGGGGCTTCAGAACTCTACAACTAACCTTATGAAGCCGATTTCAAGGATATTTCATTAAGAGATTCTTCTTAGAGCTGTTTTTTTTTTCCTAGGGCTTCAGGTTAGAGAAAGCATGACAGGGTGGGCTAAAGGGCACATGCAAAGGGTGGATGAGTGCTGGGCCTCCAACTCAGAAGTGGCGCTGTAAAATACAACGTTAGCATAATTTACGAGGTGGATAGAATAGATCTGATCTGCTATTGAAATGAGAGTTGTGCTGTGGATACTAATTAAGCTAGAGCGGCCACATCAGTGGGTGGGGGGGAAGGATGTCCAGAGTAAGAAGAATCCTGGCATAGGACCTATATTGCAGTCTAATTGAAGTTCTGACAGTGAGCAACGGCAGGTATTCTTTGCCACTCCTTTGGACCTTCCTGGCTTTGACTTCAAGGGGAACAGTATTTTGTCTTGTTGTTGAAGTTGTTATTTTGTTGTCTTAGTAAACAAACTTCTTATTGTGTTAAGATTTAAAAAAAAAATCAGTAACACAAGCCAAAGCAATAATAATAGATTTATCCTTCTGTTTCTTATTCTTTGGTCTGACTAAGTTTTAGGAAAGACAGGACAGTGTGATCAGCGTTTGGTGCCCCAACGTCTTACAAAACCTAATGAATGTTTTAAGATGCTGTCAGGGCTGTTTGACAACATGTTGAGCGATTCAGAAGCCTGACAGAGCACTTGTAGACAAACAATTTACCAAAAAAGGGAGAGATTTCTTTAATGTTTACTATAGCATTGGAGTCAGCCATCGTGTCTTGAATTTGACAGAAAAGGAAAGTCAAGCTAATAATATAGATGCACAGTTCAAAGTAGGAAAACCAGGTTTCCATAATGCACCTTTGGAGCTGTGAGCTTGAGCAAGCTGCCCAGCTAGCAGACATGGTTTCCTACGGCTCTTTGGAGGAGTTATTCTGGTTTTCCCGAAGTGGCCCTGATTTGAATGAGGAAGCAGACAAATGAAAGGCTGGTAATTCCTAAGTCCTGACCTCTACGGCCTGCTGCTGGGCATGTGTGATTGACTCCTGCTGGCAGATAGACTGGCCATTATCCATTTTTATATTTATTCTCTCAGCATGCAAGTAGATAGATGCAGGAAGGTCTGTTTCACCCTGTATCCTCTATTCCATACTTAGCAATCGGCTTCTGAAAAGAGAAAGAGTGAGATGTTGGTTAAATTCAGAAAAGGAGTTACATAAACTTATTTTGACAGCAATAGTGCTGAACACATCATGGGATGAGAATATTAAACTCTCCTTCGTGTGGGTGGGAGGGAAAGAGAAGCAGGAAAGGTCAGAAGTTCAACAACAACAACAACAAAAAAAGAATAATTTATAACTTAAAAAAATACAGTTCTACAGTGAGTCTGAGAAGAGTTTGAATTCCAGGTTGGAGAGCCAGAACAGTTCAAAAGCAGAAGTCAATAAAAGTAGCCAGAATAAAGGGATGCGAGCATGGGGCCATCACATCTTCAGTGTGTGGCTGACTCTCTGCGCTCAAGACTAAGACTATCCGTCTAGGTTTCTGAGATGCTGTATGTGAACAAGTGGGAACTCAACGTCTCTGCTGATAGGCGTCTTCCTGACGCTTACCAGTTCTTTGTTACAGAAAGAGCAGAAAGATGAACTCAGACTTTAGACACACACACACACACACACACACACACACACACACACACACACACTCAGCCCTGGGGTCCATCCCAGCTCTGCAAGTCAGTTCATGCATAAAAAGAGAGGGGCCTGGTCTCAGCATCATAATTTCTCAGCTCACGGTGTGCTAGAGGCAAAGAGGGATCATTCTTCTTGGAGGGAGTCTGGAGACAAGAGATCCACTGGGTCCTAATGCCTGCTCTTTGTAAGTTTCTCCAAGCCTGTTTTTCTATGTTCTTTCCCTCCTTGATGAATGCATTCGCTTCTATTCTATCATCCCCTGAGAACCTCTTCTTTTGTTTTTCCTTTGCTGTTGTTAGGACATAAACAAGCTGGAAGAAAAAAGAGCATTCCAGACTCTCTAGCTCATGGGTAAATTATTCTAATGAGTGCTTACTGTGCTTGCTTATAGATTATATATGAGAGGGAAGGAATGAGTGGGAAGGGTAGTCCAGAGGGCTTTATGAAGGTGGATCTGACACAGGCAGAACAAAATTAGGAATTCATTAAGGCCACTGGCTTTTGAAGAGTCAAATGAAATTAAGGAGGAAGAACTTAAGGAGAATAAATGCCTGAAAGATGCCTAAGAAAACACAAGCATAGGCCAAGAGAAATGGTGAAGACAGTCCAGGACGTGAGAATGCAACTCAGTGAGGATATAGGAACACTGAAGAGGACCCAACTGAAAAGAAGATGGAGACAAAAAACAAACAAACAAACAAACAAACAAACAACAACAACAAAAACAAACCCAAAATCTCAAGTTAGAAGCTCAAAGGAACGTCTTACATGTGGAATCAGTCAAGTAGAGATAGAACATCGGGACTCCATGTAAAGTAGAAGATGTGGACCAAATAAAGAAGAAATATGAACTATACACACACACACACACAAAAGGAGAATACAGGAAATGTGGGATACCATGAAAAAAAAAACATTTGAAATATAAGTACAAGTGAGGGAGATATTCCAAGTCAATTGAACAGACCAGGTCTTCAACAAGCTCACAGATGAAACTGTGCCCGAACTAAGAAAAGACAGATCTGTGCAGATGCAAGAAGCGTGAAGGACACCAACAGCACAAGAACAGAAAAGAAAAATCCCATGAGCATGTCATAGTTAAAACACTAAGTACACAAAAGAAAGAAAGTGCACTGAAAGCTTTACGAGGAAAAAACACGAGCCACATACAAAACAAAGCCCTTAGGTGTGAGAGTGAGTTTCTTCATGAAAAATTTGAAAACCAGGAGAGGCTGGAACAATGCATTCCAAGTCCTAATGGCTATGATAGCCAGCCGAGACTACTCAGAACAATTACCTGCCATAGTTGAAGGAGAAAGACTTCCCACAAAATAAATAGCCTTTAAAACTTTATACCCAACAACCCAAACCTAAGGAAAATGCCAGAAGCAATAGTTGAGGCTGAACAGAGGAATGAGCATAGCATATGTCTGTGGTCCCAACCTTACGTGAAAACACACTTGGAGGTGACAGAGCTAAAACAAGGCAAGTTATATGTCACTTACATGGAACCTCTGTTTCAATTGTCTCAGAGGACTACCGCCTCTGTCTGCTAACCTAGGCCTGGTCCTGGAAGCTTCTAGCCTCCATACAATCTAACCTAGGCCTACAATGTTTTCAGCCTCTGAGATTTACTACTTAATATGCTCACCCTTTCTTGTTTTCACTGAGCTCTGGGATGGCTGGTTCAACTCAACTCTTCTACTCAAACTCCTCTCCCAGCTGACTTATTCAATCTGGCTTCTCTCTTGGCCTCTGGATTGCTCTGCTTGGCCTCAAACTAACTTCAGGATTCTGCTCTAATCTTCTGGTTCCTTCTCATTCTCTGCCTCATGCTACGTTCACCTGTGTCTGTAAAACTCTCCTGGTGAAACGGCCTCCTCTCCCAGGTGTATTGTCACTTAAGTAGCTTCCTTTGGTGTGTCCTATTCCATCATGTCTTTCTCTTGATTTGTCATTTTTTTTTCTTCCGCTCAATTAGACATCACTTTCAAACTTGGGTGCTTCCTTCTATACTGACTTCACCTTCATTGTTTGGGATTAAAGGCTTGTGCCACCATACCTAGACCTAAACTTTTTTTTTTTTTTTTTTTTTTTTTACCTAAAATTTGCTCTATATCAGGCTGGCCCTGAACTCATATCTTCTTGCCTCTGTCTCCAGGATTAAAGGCAGGTCTGTATTTCAGCTGGATCACACAGACCTAGAAGATTTTTGGATGAGATCTCTTGCCAGAGCAGCCATGTTCTGAAATAAAATTTCTCTACAACAGTAACATGGATCAAAAACCCCGTCCTATCCATGTGACTGTAATTTTAAAGCATACCTCTTGGCAATGTGTACCCAATGTGCGAAAGTGTAACAGGTCACATGACTAATAAAACACAATTGTATTGAGTCCATTGATTCATTTAAGAATTAGTATTTTTATTATAACAGCTATAAAAGAACACAAAAGGTGGGAGGAACTGTGTTAACGAATCTGAAAGTCCTTTTCTTGTTTGTTTGTTTTGTTTTGAGACAAGATTTCTCTGTGTAACAGAGCCCTGGCTGTCTCGGACTCTCTTTGTAGACCAGGCTGTCCTCGAACTCACAGAGATCTGCCTGCTTCATGCCTCCCAAGCACTGGGATTAAAGGCGTGCGCCACCACCGCCCAGCTTGAAAGTCCATTTAAAAAGTGGCTTAGCAACATTTTTTGCTGCGATAAGAGTAGTGACCACGGACATGAACTGGATTCTGCCCACCTAGATATTCTCCTTTGAGAACAGACTAGAGATAGTTTGGTAAGAAACCCTTTCTAAGGATGACATTGCTACTTTGGAGTGGGTTAGAGCTATTAAAGGAGATATTTAGCATGGCTAATTGGAGGTGATAGATGCCACATTCAATAGGAAGGAGGCAGGAAAGATGTCTAGTCCGGGAGTTGCGGTATGTATGAACCGGCTTCAGTTGCCATAGCAACGAAGGAGACTATCATGTCCACTGAGACTGATTGGAACAGTTTATGGAAGATATAAAGGGGACACCTTTACACAGGAAATAAATTTGTTAGAGGTCACTATACAGTAGTGACATTCTAGGTAGAGATAATAAATTAGCATAAAGTAGATTCACATAGAATGCTTTGGAAATTCTCCCAAATTATAATATTTGTTGTGAATGAATATTTTACAGTGGTGATTAGAAATAAAGAATATGACCCTACTTATCATACTTGTATAGCAAAGTACATTTTTCCAAAGGAACTACTAATTTATATTAGCCACTAATATGAATAATGCTTTGGACTGGGTATGTCATTATAAATAAACATATCCAAAGACATTTCTAAGAAGTGAGAGTTCGAGGCTAGCCTGGACTACAAAGTGAGTCCAGGACAGTCAAGGCTACACAGAGAAACCCTGTCTCGAAAAACCAAAAAAAAAAAAAAAAAAAAAAAAAAAAGATATGCGCATGTGAAAATGTCAAGACACTGAATTTTGAAAAGAAATAGAAGAGTAATTACTCTACACCAAGGCTGCCAGAACTATGAAAGAAAGAATGAATGCCAAAGGCTGCTTGCACAGATGCGTGGAGACTCAGGCAGCTCTGCTCACAGGCTCCCTGGTAGGCCAGCTTGCCTCAGAGAAACCGGCCCCCTGCATGCCCTCTCTGAAGAAGCAACTGGTTCTCGGAAGATGGAAAGATCTAAAGCGGAAAAAGAACTATTGTAAAGAACGCTTTGTCTGTCTTACCAAACTTGCTCACGTGACTTTCTCTCCCTCAGCCCGCCCCACCCCCGCCCCCCGCCCACTGCTCTCATCAGTGGCATTCAAGGACAGCGCCTCTTCATTTGGCTCAGGAGTAAGAAGCCTCCTGGTGTCTTTTTGATTTTGTTTTTTTTAAATATTTTATTAATTTATTCATATTACATCTCAATTGTTTTCCCATCCCTTCTATCCTCCCATTCCTCCCTCCCTCCCATTTTCCCCTTACTTCCCTCCTCCATGACTGTGACTGAGGGGGACCTCCTCCCCCTATATATGCTCATAGGGTATCAAGTCATTTAAAATGTTGAGTATAAGCTGGTCTTATTTTACAATTAAGGCAGTTGAATAATATCGTCTATTCTTACTTTGAGGCATTCTATCCAGTAACTATAATTTAGAGCTGTCAGGAGATGGAAAAGGCTTCATCAAAAATCCACTCTTTCTTTTGATTGTTGCTGGCCAGAACAGCCTGGCAGTATAGGGCTCATTGCCACTCAGAGAAGATTAAAGGGAGAAAAGAAGCAGAAGATAGCAACGGTTCTTCCCATTCGGGGGCTGCCAGGACCGGAAGCCCTAAGGTCCTGAAGACACGGGGAAACTGAAGTCTGACCTGCTAGGGATTTTCTGTGAAAGATCAGATCATTCATGGAAAAAGTAAATGAGTAGGGTGCATGAGACCGAAGAAGAAATGGTAACGAAACTATTTTGAACACAACACTTAATGCTACCAGGAGTATAGTTGCACAATCAAGTGAACAGATTTGAAATTGTATCTTTTATAGTAACTTATTGTCTGTGGCTTGGCATATAATATAGTTCAGTGATAGAGTATTGGTCTAGGATGAGCCTAGGGTCTTTAGGTTCAATTCCCCATGTTCAAAAGAGGATTGTTCTAATGTTAATCCTATGCTTAAAATATTAGTGAATTCTTACTAATGAAGTGTTGAATTGCAGGCGCCATGTAGGTCCTCAGCACTAACTATGTACCATTGGCCAGAGACTGTGTTAACCCTCTCAAATGAACAGCAGACACAATCTAGATTCTAGGAGCATATAATCTCTCAGAAGAGATAAAAGGGTTATAACTATGGTGTACTAAAATGTATTATTATACCGTATTTTTCGGACCATAAGATTCACTCCCCCCTAATGTGTGTGTGGGGGATTAGGGTGCACCTTATGGTCTGATTGCTGTTTTTAGTGTTTTTCTTGTTTTACTGCTCTAAAAATTGGGTGTGTCTTATGGTCAGGTGCATCTTATAGTCCAAAAATATGGTATATTGGGCTTCTAAAATCAACTAATACTCCTTTTGGGGAGGAATTTCACCTTCCTTTTTATTTCCCAGTGCCTGGCAAGGGCTTACTATGTAGAAGGTAGACAGTGTATATTAAATAAATAGTCCGATTGTAAAGAGAGGCTCATGCTGGAAAAGCAGTTCAGAGAGAGATAGATGACACAAAACAAGGAGAAAGAATCTAGGCTTCTGCTCACTGGTAATATGTTTTTGTTTATTTTATGAGAGTTTTACACATGCATACAACGTCCTTTGATTATACCCACTCCCTGTTCTTCCCTTCCAACTCCTTCCAGACCCTGCCAGATCTCCCACCATCATGCCCTTATCATGGTGGATATAACCTAGTGAATGCAAATAATGTTGCTCATATGGATGTTGAACCATCCACTGGAGCATGGGCACATAAATATGTTGTCAGAGGATAGTTTGAAATTATACGCATTTAGCAAAATAACAGTAGGAGGTTAATGGTAGGGTTATGAGTTCTAGGTCAGATATATAAAACCGAGCATAAGTTTCCTCCTGTGAAACTGGCTTTAGATCCAACCAAAAAGTAGTAAGTTACTGTCGTAACATTCTTGCCACTGCTGCACCCATGCTCTTATCTCCTGACTAGCCACTGTTGTAGCTTGGAGAGTTCACAGCGAGGTAAGAATGCTGATGAGCTCCCTCTCCAAGCAACCTTCATGAGCACCGTCCAGGACTGTGAAAGACAGGAAGGGAGACACTTTCAGGTTAGTGCCACGTTGATTTCTCCACGTCCTGTGTCCTAGGTGTGTGTTTCCTCAATAGGGTCTTACCATCAAGTTATCTTGGGAAACCAAGGACGATGATAACAGTCTTCACTGTTTTAGTAGGCTATGGGATTCCCTCAGATCAACAACTTGAGGGGAGGTTCGATGGCTGCCCTTGGTTGTTAACTTGACCACATATGGCAGTAACTAAAAGCTAAATGGCTGGTCACACCTGAAGGGACTTTTTCCTAGTTAAGTCCTTTGAAGTGGGAGGACCCACTCCTTGTCTGGATCCTTGGGGTGGGGAGGTTCACCTTTAATCTTGGCCACACCCTCTGCTGGCAGCCAATAGAAAGGCCCTGGAAGTAGGAAGCTCTCTCTGCCTGCTTGCTCTTGCCATCACTAGCAAGTCTATTCCTTTACTGGCGTTAGAGCTCACTTATTTGCAAGGTATCCTGTGCCTGACACTGGGCTTTAATACTTAGCAACTTTTGCTTTCTGGGAGGAACATTATTCCCCATGTAAAATATAAAATAACTGTATTTAAGTGTATGTATGTGTGTCAAATGGTAAATTTCCATATGGCTTTTTCAAACATCTTTAGACAAACAACACCATATGCTGTCTCTCATGTGTGAATTCTGGCATCAAGTCTTTAGATCTTGTTGCTGTTGTTGTTTGTTCTGTGACTCTGCAGATCCAAGGCATCACATCTTGACAACAGAAGCACAGATTGTCTTTTCACTTCACTTAATTTCCAAGCATCTTCATCTAATAAGAAGCTTTCAAAGATAATGTTTGCAGCCATTCTCACTGCTCAGTAAATATATATATAAAATCACGTTTGCTGCCCATCCGAAAACATTCAAGTCCCCTGGTCTTGGCATCCTTCTGGAGTCCATATGTAGACAAATACATGCCATAAACTCACAATTTAAAAGTCTAATTGAGTTTTAATTCGTAGATGCTTGGTAAAACTAAGACCTAAAGAAAAGCTTTATATTTTAGTCCATTTGTCTAACAAACTACTTTGGAAGAGACAGTTTACAAGTAACAGAAATTTCTTACAGTTCTGGAAGCTATAAGTCAAAGATCAAGGTGCCAGCGGATTCTGTTTCTGGTGAGGCTGCTCTGGTGCTAACAGTGCACTTTCATCCCACAGCCTTGCATGATTTACAAATGATAATCCTGTTTCCTCAAGCTGTTTTACAGGAATATTAAGTTCCTTCCTGAAAGTGAAGCTCCTGCGTGACCCAGTCACCTCTAGAGGCCCTCCTTCCAAACTGCCATGCCTTCTGCGGTTGTGTTTCTGTCTCAGTAAATGAAATGTCTAAAGAGAAATATTCCCTTTCCTTCTGAATTTATTTATGTACTTCTGTCCTACTTGTCACTCTCTATTCATACCAGCACCTTGAAATACATTTTAAAGATGATAATAAAAATAAAAGCCTTTCCTTCCATAATGGTAATAAAATTCTGGACTTTGCAAAATTAGCTTACATTCAGTTAAATGCATCTGTGATGAGAATCAGGAAGGCAGTTGGAAATGAGTTTTAAAGGGATAGAGAATATCTTACTTTGTAATCTAAGTGGATTCTGGAAATGCAAAGTAATTGCTGCCCACTCTCCTTACCAGGAAGCTTCCGGGTATGCGTGGGCTGGAATAGTTTCCATCCAGTATCTGATGACCTGCTGCAAAGAGCCTCCCAGCGTTGCTGAAGACTGTCTGACCTCAGGAAAATCATCTTAGACTCTGTGTCTCCCAACGTATAAAACCAGGATAATTTAATTTCAGCTGCATATATTTTTTAAAGAGCCAGCATCAGCAAAGTCTAGAGATGAGAGTTTCACCAGCCCTGCTGTGAACCTTGCCTCAGTCAGTGGCTCCCTACTGAATCCTTTTTCTTTGTTTCTCAACTATAAATCTATGAAAATGGTATCCTTTGCCATAAAAATCTCACTGGCACAGATCCCTATGTGTCACTATAAAATGATGTTATTTGGTGGAGTTGCAACTCTCCCACTTGAGTCCTGAGAAACCAATAGAAAGCACTTCTGAACTAACAGAATATGATATTGCTGAACTTAAAAGTCTTGTTTAAAATTGAGCAAATGTATATAATTCATGATGAACAGAAAAGAACTTGTCATTCATCACAGGCAAGAACCTCTTACAAATATCTACGGAAAAGCTAACTAGATGGTAATAAATATACGCATGCCATTCTAGGATGTTAATATCAAGTATGTTTTTTATTAGGTTTTATCATAATTCATTTTCTTATCTCTATGTCTGAACTTGCTTGGGTTAACTGTGCTCGAAGTTCGGCAGGACACATTGACTTTCAGACTATAAACGGTAAATGTGCTTGCTGGCGAAAGTGCCAGTTCTAAACAACAGATATGTCTACCCTAGATACTAAACATAAGTTGTGCCTCAGGATGCCTTCTAGTTCCTGAACAGGAGAGTGTGCCTGTCTTTCATCAAACACACGGAAGTTAAAGATTAAACTCTTAAATAATTTTATGTCCCCTTAAATTAGACATGATGTGCTTCTCTCTGACCTCTATATTGAATCATTTATGGCAAAAGACAAAGGCTGTAATAACAAGAAATTACATCGATGTCTTCCAAAAGTAGGTTTAAGAGCTTCTTCATTTGCCTCTGACAAAGTAGGGATCCCTTGATGAGACTGAGCCCGTGTGTAGAGCTAAAGGCAGCCATGACTGAAAACCACCGGAAAAAGTCTAGTGCACACATATAAAGTGCAATTGATTCTGAGAAACTCTTCTGGAATTTTAGGGTGGAAAATTTAGTTTTTGCAGCCTTAGTAATTCATTATGTTATTCAATGTTAGCAATTCTCTCTCTCTCTCTCTCTCTCTCTCTCTCTCTCTCTCTCTCTCTCTCTCTGAAATTTTTAGTTGTGTTTACTTTAAAAGCATCCTTTGATCAGCTGTTGTAGATTCTATCAACATATTGTGGAAAATATTGATAGATTTTATAGGTTTGCTTTTAAAAATTTAAGAGAATGCACCAAATACTATAATTTGGTCGTGAGCTAGTTTGCTTTCTATTGCTGTGATAAAACACTGACTGAAACCAACTTAGGAGGTAGATTTATTTCACTAACAATTCCACACCACGGTCCATATTTGAAGGAAGTTGGAACAGGAACTCAAAACAGAAGTCTGGAGGCAGGAACTGAAGTAAAGACCGTGGAGGGATGATATTTACTGTTTCATGTCCTGGCTTATGCCTTATGCTCCTTTCTTCCTCCTTCCTTCCTTCCTTCCTTTTTTATTTTATTTTATTTTTACATCCCATCTGCAGTTTCCCCTCCCTCCTCTTCTACCCCCTCCCCCACCCTCTGCCCTCACTCCCTTAACTCCTCCTCTGTTTCTCTTCAGGAAAGGATAAGCTTCCCATGGATAGCAACCAAACATGGAATATTAAATTGCAGTAAGACTAGGCACCTCCCCTCATATTAAGCCTGGACAAGGCAACTGAAGATGAGGAAGAGGGTCCTAAAAACAGGCAAAACAATCAGAGACAGGCCCTGCTCCCACTGTTAGGAGTCTCACAGGAAGACCGTGTTACAAAATTGTAACATAGGCTCAGAGGGCCTAGGTCAGTCCCACGCAGGTTCCCTGCTCATCAGCTCAGTCTCTGTGACCTCCTATGAGCCCAGTTAATTGATTCTGGGGTTTGCTTGTTGTGTTCTTGAGCCCTCTGTCAGCCTGCTTTCTTATACTGCCCTAAACTTGCTGAGGAATGGTACTGTCCCCAGGAAGCTGGCCTTCCCACATCAATAATCATCATCATCCACAGATATGTCTACAGGCCAATCTGATCGAGGATTTTTTATTTCAGTTGATGGCCCTCTTCCAAAATGACCCAAGCTGGTGTCAATTAAAAACAACAAAACCCAAAACACTTAAACGAGCACACAGGTAACTTCTTCAAGGGTCCTAAATAACTAATTAATGCAACTGTATTTGTCCTGTACTAAAAAGTGGTTCAATTTGCCATCAGAGAGTTAACTGACACAGCTCTATTGTTTCTAGCCTTTTACATAAAGCATTAGATAGCTACCCATGCCCAGTGTTTCTTGTGTCACATACTTTTCTTTATTTACAGTATACTATTTCCAGGTATTAGGTTTCTAAAGTTACCACAGCTATTGCATACATATAATTCACACACAGCTGACTGTTGGCGAGATGTAACTGCTGTTTTAACACTCCTCATGTCTGTCAGTTCAGAGCAATGTAATCTTTTTTGAGGTCTGGACCTCCACAAGCGCTGTGCAAGTTGCCACGCTTCACGTTCCTCATACCCGCTGTGTGTAAGCAGCTCATGTGCTGGCCAAGAAGACTTCACAGGAGTAAGGAAAGTGTTTTCTTCAAGATATGTGTCAAAACAGTAGCAGAATAAACCCAGTTTCCGTGGGAAAGCAATGCACTATTTTAGTTCAGGATGGGGGAGGGGGTGTTATATTTACATAGATCTTTGGTCAGGGTCTCAGGGCTCTTACAGTGACTTGTGTATAGGTTTTCGTCGTGATTTTAATCTAAAATGTATGCATGCTAGCAACTGGGCACACGATGCCTTCTTTTTGTTGCATAAAATGGCTAGAGCAGCTCAGAAGAGGGAGATTTGATAGAACTTGAGCCTATATAACTTCTGAAGTGTTGAAAGCAGACACTGTTAAAACTAATGCTATAACGTGCATAAAAATACTACTGTAGAAACAGAGGAAGCAAAAACCACGGTTGTTTGTGAGTCTCTGTCACGGAAGCAGGCTCTTTCAGGTGCCCTGCACTGCTCTGTTTTGAGCACTCTAAAGGCAGGAGACAGTAGTGAGTGGTGTCAGACTTCAGAGAGTAAAGAACGGCAGGGCAGCCTATGTTCTTGGTGATATCTTGGAAGAAACTTCATCAACAGCAGCAACAACTGGAAGATGAACCGGGACATAACCCATCGGAAACACTTCACCTGCTCACAGGCCTGGAGCAGTATGTTGTTCATTCTGGGCAGGAGCTCTTGCCCTTTACTGTAATCTGCAGCTGTGTAAACAGCAATAGGGGTGGACACAGAATCAATTACAGTGCTGGGAAAGCAGGGCTAACATATTGAGAGGGAGACTTCAAACTTGACTAACCTAAGAATCTGTCCCCCGAGGTTGGAAAGTGTAATAAACATGTCAGGGCTTGTTTCAAAGCCCAGTGTAGGAAGCAGCTACATGTCAGGGCTTGTTTCAAAGCCCAGTGTAGAAAATTGCTGACAGCCCAAAAAGCTGACGTGTGACCAGATGTGTGAGTGATAGATAAAACCTTAGTAGTAAGTTCTGACCTAGGAGCAGCCACGACTGCAAGTTGGTGATAAGAGTGCCGCAGAAAGCTAGATGTGTGAACTAGAGAGGATAAGGTTAAGTTAGTATAAAAACCCTGAGAAGAAGCAGCCAGCTCTCTCTCTCTCTCTCTCTCTCTCTCTCTCTCTCTCTCTCTCTCTCTCTCTCTCTCTCTCTCTGCCACCATGATCACCTGAAATGCTGCCAGCCGACGGGGCGCTCTCCCAGGACAGAGCAGACAGACATGCTGTCAGATAACAACCCGAGAACTGAATCAAGTCGCAGCAGCGAACCTGTTGACAGAACTTATACCCTAATGGCATAAGCTCCCAGAACATTGATATGCTAAATGCTACTCCTATTAGAATTAAGATAGTTTTAAGAGTGTAATGAAATGGTATTGGTGGCTTGGCCTTGGAGCCTTAGCTGCTGCCCTTTGCTGTAGTTGCCTTTGTATTGCTAATAAACCTCTCTTGCTAAATCGTACCACTTGCTCTTGGCCTGCCTCCTTTGTTCAGGATTCTGAGTGTAAACTCTCTGCTCGGGACAGAAAGCTAATTAGACAATGAATGAAGGATTTGCAAGCAACGTAAAAACAACAATAACAACAAAAGCAGAAAGACCCACCGGACCCCTCAGGTCAAAAGAGCCATTAAACATGAACGAGCCAATTAGAAATTAGAACTTAACTTTATACATTTTTTTCAGAATTGAACAGCAAATTGACATAGTTGAAGAGCAAATTGTTGAATCTGAACGAAATAAATATGTTAAAAGATAAGATATCTGGGAGAAATTCAGAGACATTGTAGATTTCATCTAACAGGAGTTCTAGATGGATAGAAGCCATGAAGGAAATCTGTAGTGAGAATTTTGGGATGCTGGTTTCTTTAAAAAACACAGCAATATTATAAGATTGATTTTGTTTTAATCGGGTGTGGGGATTTGGGGCTGCTTTGTAGGAGCTGACTATGGTTTGTCCCGTGCACAGGCACAGGCATGATTTTACCAGCTGCAGATAGTTTCTGTGATTGTGTGATGTTTGGAATTCTGGGGAGTTTTCGGAAGGCATATAAGGGCTAGAGCCCTTTCAGGTCAAGTCAGTGGTTGTTGGCTGTTCCGGGGGTGGGGGTGCGTGGGGGGTGGTGGTGGTAGTGGTTGGGGGGGTGGTAGTGGTAGTGGTTTGTTAAGTAGTCATGCTCAAAAGAAGAAACAAAAAGATAGAAATTAGATATCCTGATGTCAAAGATCAAACTTCCCCCCAAAACTCGAAGCTCCTAATCAGCAGAAAGTAGTCTAATGGTAAAGTCACCCCCTTCTGATCCTTGACTTTATTCAGGGATCTTTCCTTTTCTCACTATCTTTGCTCTCTAATCTAGTGTTAGGGGGTTGAAAGAGAAAATGTGTGGACAAGGGTGGAAGAAAGAAGAACTCACGGAGAAGCAAACTCCAGCTCCAGGGTTGTGTTCCCTAAAGAAGGACAGAAACAGTTTACCCATGGGAGAGAAATACAAGAGTGTTATACTCAAAGGGCTTATGTATTCTGAATGGGATACATTTAAAACCAAACAAAAATAAAAATAACATATGAATACTGACATCAGAAAATCTTTGAAGATACAAAGGGAGTTACTATTAGTAAAGGAGCAAGGTCAGACCATCATTTGTATTTTTTTCTTTAATCAGCCACAATAGAGGCAAAAATTATGACAATGTGTTCTTGATTTGAAGTTCAATGTTTTATATTTAGTTAAGAAATCATTCAAATGTATGTGGATAGGAAAAGATTTTATGTAAAATCAGAAAACTAAAAAAAAAAAGTGTTAACTAACTTCAAATTTCTTAATCATTTAGAGAACAGCCCTGCCATCCTTCCTCTGCATTCTGACAATGTTTTTAAGGCTCATATCCATTGGAACTGCCAAACATCTATCTCATTACATAAAAATAATAAAAAAATGTCAAACAACTATGTATACATCCATTAGGAAGAAACCGTTTCTTCCTTTGTTTTTGATTAATGCTCACTGTTAGCTTTGGCTGGCAAAGATAATGGTGGATGCCTACATCACTGCTGTACGAGGAACACTGATGGGTGTGCAACCACTAGGACGACATCAGTGCTTCCAACACCAGAAACAAATCACCAGCTAGGCAGATAGTCATCTGGACTCTCACTTCCTCGGCAGCCCCTAAATCACAGCTTCCTTTTGTAAAAGGAGTAAGGGGAAAATGTTGGCCATTTGCAAAGGAAAACAATATTGCAAGTTTCTACAAGTGGCTACCTTGACATCTATGATTAACACCAACACACAAACACTGCCTAAGAGTGGTTAGCGCAGGAGGGCTAAGTTGTGCTCACACTTCTTCGTGGTTGCACCACTGTTTGGTAGGAACCTGATTCTTCACATTGACTCCTTAACCACCTAGAATGAAGCCTTTCTCAACATATCCAAGAATGTCTTTAATAAAATTGAAGTGATTTTTTTTTATGCTAGCTGATTCTTGCTCATTTCAATTCATGGAAAATGACCTTCTTTGACTTAAAAATAAAGTTAGAGAAAAACATATTTAAGGTGTCAGAGGTTTCTGTTTAAATTACCCTACGTGCTAACATATTTCTCATACTCTCTGTTGAATTGAAAGTTTCTTGTTATCATTTACATAGAGTTGGAGTTCACAGAAGCCTTATAAAAGTTCAGATTGTGTTGCCAGAGTTTTATGTCAACTTGACAGCAGCTTAAGTCATCTGAGAGGAAGGAACTTCAATTGAAAAAAAAAATGCCTTTGTAAGATTGGGCTGCTGGCAAGCCTGTGGGGGCCTTTTCTTAATTAATTGATGAGGGTCGGCCCATTCCATTGTTGATGGTGCTACCTGTGGCATGGTAGTCTTGGGTTCTAAGCAAGCCGTGATGAACAAGCCAGTAAGCAGCTCTCCTTCACGCCCTTGGCATCAGCTCCTGCCACCGGGTTCCTGCCCAACTTGAATTTCTGTCTTGGCTTCCTTCAATGGTTGTATAAACTGATGGCATGATTGCTCCATGGTATGGCTAAGGGGAAGGGTTTTTTTTGTTTTTTTTTATAGACACAAGAGAGAGAAAAGCCAGAGGCATCGGGAAGAGTCCATAACAGAAAGAGAAAGTAGTAGACTGAACATGGCCAGGTGAAGCAGAGCATAGAGGAAGACTGAACAACAGAGAGGGAAAGTGTGGGGGGACAATAATAGGGGGAGGAGGTAGACAGAGGAAGACAAAAATAGAGGGCAAAAAAGGAGTCTAGTTGAAATAGCAGGGCTATAAAGAGGATGTAGGAGGTGGGAGGGAAGCTGAGGAAGTTTAGGGTAGGGAGAAGATCTTGAATACTAGCATGGACTTTAAAGTGTGCAACACATACTTGTGATAGTGAGAGAGCCTGGAGGCCAGCACGCCCTGTGGTGTACTAATAGACACCACAGATAGCCCTTTGTCTGTTTTGAAGCTGATAAGGAAATAGTTTCTTTTGGTAGAGGGGAAACAGTTTCACAAGTTCCTGAGAAATTCTGCCTTTTGTCTAACTGCCAGAATTTGGAGAAATGGAAGGTTCCTTTGGACCTGACAACAGTGAATAGCCATCTGGCAGTGTAAACACAACAAGCCCTTTCCTTCCCGAGTTTCTTTGGTCTTGATGTTTCATCATAGCAATAGAAACCATGACTAGGACAGAATATTATGGCCGAACTTGACTGAGTTTTGTAATTCTCTAGGCTGTAATGTTATCTTTTCTGCTAATGTGTGTGACCATGTACTGGTGCTATCAAAAGAATGTCAGTTTCCTTGTTTGTTCCTCTAACTCTTAGAAGATGCTCGAGTATAGTGTTTAAGTTTATGTGCTAATGTGAGCTGAAATCAAGGAGGCTTTCTTGGGCGTCCAAATGTTATGGGGTAGACACCACACACACACACACACACACATACACACACACTCCAACCCTACTCATTCCAGAAAGGAATCCCAGAACATACCAAAATAATTATTGTACCACAGTTCAACTGAGTGAAGCAATGAGCTTTTACTGAGGCTACTAACAGGAGTATGAGTGAGGGGGTCACTTGTAGGAACAGGGATGATAGAAAACCACCTGCATCACTGGCAAAGCTCACCCCAATATGGGTGATGACCCACAAAAGTTACAACCCTGGAGCTCTGTCACAGCTCCATTGGCTATTTCCCATGCCCATCAGTTGCTTACTCCTTTCTGAAGCTGGAGATGGGCCTTTGAGAATCTTATAAGCTTCAGCTTTCTCAGGCATGTGACACTATTTCCTTCCCGAGTTTTATGAACCTTCACTCCCACCTAGGGGGAATGTTTCAAATAAAAGGAAAGTCCCACACAAAACTGTATTCTGGGTCAACTTAGGACTATCAAAGTCATAACAGTCCAGGGACAATTGAGTCCCCTGTTTAGGGAACTTGTCTGAATTTGACAGATGAGTTTTAGAAAGGAAGTTTATTATAGCTGTGATATATTAAAAGAAACAGTTCCCTAGGATGTGTTGCCACTAAAGATATTTCCTTGTCTGGATGTTAACGCTTTACTGAGCTGAGGCATTAAGCTGGTCAATCCTATAATCCCACTGACAGGGTGTTCATGCACTCCTCCATCACAGGGTTTGGACTTGAGTTTCAAGGGCCAAGAAAGTACCTGGTTACCCATAATGTCTAGGCAACTGTGCTATATTGGTATGTAAGAGGAGAAAACAGATAAAAATGAGTAACAGGAAGATAAATGGGTGCCCCAACAGAGATTTGCAATTCTGGGCTCTAGCCAGGACAGATAGAATGACAGAACCAAGATAATTTCCAGTTTCTGGCCAGGACTGACCTGGTTGTCAATTATAAGGAGCCTATTTTTGAGGTCCCTGTCCAAATTGTCCAACCACTTTTATTCTCCACTTCTTATTAGTACCATACAAAAAGAATCACTACAATAATTTGACCCAAACCCCATTTAAACTATTTTTTTGTTCAGACAGTTGGAGCATTCATTGACAGAGCTGTTATATCTAGAGGTACACTGTCATTGGCTAATATATTTCTTTCATAAATAAATTAAAATCCTAGAGATATTATACAGGGCTTTTGTTAGGACTCTACTCTCCCATTTATTAGCTATAGGACAGTTAAGATTTTAGCCAATGAGACCCACAATTTTACAATTTTAAGGGTGATAATTAACCAATACTATGAGGGCATTTTTACTATCATCATTACACTAAATCTTGAGCATAAAGGAAAAACAATAAATGGAATAACCGCTATCAAGATATTTTGTTTTTATGCCACACATTTAAAGCCCTTGGTTGATTATTCAATAAATATTTAAATTTGCCTTATCTTTGGCTATGAAATTGAACTTGATGACATTCTTGTGACTTCACATGAGAATACTTAGTTCTTGCATGGAGGTTTGGAGGGCTGAGTAAATCACCAACAAGATGGAAAGAGCAGTAAGAAAGAAATTAAAGTGTAGGTGACCCAGAACTTGCAGAATGCATAGAAACAAGCCAAAGGTCTAGCTTCTGGTGAGTGGGTGCCCACAATATGGATTGTGTACAGAGTGAGCATAATTTAGAATGGAGAATGACAGCTGGTGTATGGACAAGCACTGAAGGTGTTGTTGCTGAATGGAACAAAGCCTGATACAAATTATTCCAATGAATTCCATGTATATAAAATAACCAGGAGAGGGCAAGCTTCTAGGTATGTAAATCAGTCAGTTCAGAAATTTCTTAGTACTGTGAGTTTAGAAGCAGAGATCGGCTGAAAATCAGCTCCAAGGTATTTTTTTTTTTTTGAATAGTGGAAAATGTTAATAAGAGAATTGAAATAAGATTTGCACAACTCCTCCCTATAAATTGGTAAATTTTACAATATTTACACTAAAACTTAACAAATCTGTTAAGATTACACATGTTCAGCAAAGGAATTTTATATTTATACAAGAACAAAATTAGAAACTGGAATCATATTTTTTCTATTTAGTAACAGAAAAATATTTGAAATCATCTAGTCACCATATGCCAAAGCATACCTAAATATTCATGATGAAAATTTCACATGAACCATTTGTTTCATACACCTTTGGTTAGTGACCTAGTTATCACACACACACACACACACACACACACACACACACATGAACTACATAGATATTTAATGTAATAAGGGATTGCATGGAAAGTTTTACAAAGTATGTTGTTCAATATAAAAAGCAAAACCTAAAATGTGATAAATATAATACAGGAAGAAAAAGAATGTGAGCACAACACATCACTGTGCACTCTGGGATGTGGCTCTACTACTTTTACATGATGACGGATCCAAACATTGTTTCTTGTCATGAGAAGGATACTGGATTATAGACTTTCACAGATTTGGCTTCCAATATACAGTGACATGATGTTTAGCGGTAAGAATATGCTCTGAGTAAACCATAGTTCATCAAGAATTCATCACTCTATGGCAGTTATAGACTGTATCTCCACAAACTAAGATAGCTGTGGTTATCAGACTGCTTTTACATATATGAACCCTCATTGGCCAAAACATGAACATGTGTCATCTTGTAACTTTGTTTTTTAATATATTGTGCATTTTACTACCTTACTCTACACAATAAACTTGTAGTTGAAAAACTATTAATTTTTTCCTCTGGCTAGTGTGTATTAATTGAGTCAGGTTTGTTCAAGATACCTGCAGGTAATAGCTAGAAAAGGTAAATATATTATGAAAATCATGCTTTGTTTTTTGTTTCTTTGTATCAGGTTGGGAATGTTTTTTGGTTTTGATTTTGACTGTCAGAGAGCTGTGGATGTTACAAAGACTGAAGGTCTAAATTCCCACAGGAACAATTGTTCAGCAGGATGAATGCACAGGCCAGCTCTATTATTCCTTGAGGATTTTGCCATTTCTCAGCCTTAGAAATGACACTGTCAAAAGGCAGCTTTTTGGGAGAAAGATAAATGAACACAACTTTAAGTAAATATACATGTCTAGAAAGCAAAGCTAGAGTCGACACATTTTAAACAAATGCTGACTTTCCCTAAATAATTTTGATGAATTATGAGGTTGTACAGAAGGTACAGAAAATTCACTGAAATTGCTTAAGAGATTAGTATACAAAACAAAGTCTAAAAATATTTAAAAATCAGAGCTGCACATCCAATGTATCCAATGTTTGGAAACTATCTAGGCTTCCTGCTAAATTTCTAGAGCATCATGGTATATTTGTATGGGCATCCTGAGGAAGGCTGAGGTCACCAGGATTTCAGTCTTAGCCTGTGATAAGACTTAAGTGATCAACCAAATCTGCCTAAGGGAGAAGATGAGTTACACTTTCAGATGAAACTGGGGGAGTTTGGATGTAGTTATTAGACTGTATTACTCAACAGTTTTAATATCTGACTTGTGATGGTTTATAATAAGCATGATATTAAACAAAGTGCTGTTATTAACGAGTGCCCAGAAAGCGATAGTTTCTTATTTTTTCATAGAATGACTATATATTTCCACAATTATTTCTATATTTTTCCAGAAGACCCCTTAAACAGCAAACCAGAAATTCAGTGAAATTGACCTCAACTTCAGCCACTAGGACCAAAAACCTTGAAACATTCTCTGGTGCATTTTTCTCTGGGAATATCTCAAAGTGGAGTGATGAACAGCCAAGTGATGTGAAGCCATGCAAAAGCCAAAAATGAAGCCTCATATTTATCTCCTCTCAGCGTCTGTGCCGAGACCTTTATCAGCTAACAAAGATCATGCCCCGAACTCCCCTCGTGAGGCAGTTTCTCTTCTAGTGGACAAACGTCACATGCTTGCTCACAAGTCTGTTTCATATACCACACTTGGGATCAAAACAAAAACATGTTTACATCATTACAGGGAGTCCTAGAAGTACAACTTACTGTGTAGTTTATTATACCAATCCTGGTGAATGAGTTCATTCCCCATGCCATTTTTTTTCCCCTTCTCAAGTGAAGTAAGGTACGAAGGAAGGGATATTTGAGATATTTACACTACTTGGAAAAGGCTTTATGTCCCAAATAAAATATAAAACTTTAAAAGTTAATATAAGCAAGGAAGAGGATGGACAGTAGACTTGAACTTTGTTTTAAAAGTTTATATATAAAGAAAAGCTCTATAAAATGCACAGTGTCCTTAGTAGCTAAGAAAATGTAAATTTCAACTTCAATGAAAGAATAAAATACAATAAAATTCCCACTAAAAGGCCTTAAAATGAAAATTGTAGTGAAAGGCTGACAACGACAGCAACACACAGATGCTCACACAGTTCATGAGAAAGCATATTGACATAACAGCTTTGAAAATCCATTTAAGTAACGTGATAGGATTCCATACTATTTTAAAAACTGTGTTTATTAAGCTTAAAAATGTGTGTGTGTGTCACAACCCAAAAACTTAGATAGAACAGAAGATAAAATAAGAGTGTGAATCTATAGAAAGAATCATAGACAAATAGCAGGAAAAAAAAAGAATCTGAAATTAAGGGCTAAATGAATGAATTTATAGTTGTTGAAGTACAACTAGTGATATATTAATAGAAAATCCCAAACATACACACACACACACACACACACACACACACACACACACACACACACACATTTTAAGCTGAATGGAGACACAGGGAGTAAGTAAGTAAATGTGGAAAATAGTCTCAAGATTTTACACAACTCCTATAGAAGTATAGGAAAAATATCGGGTAGAAATATCACTGAAATAAACAATGGCAGATAATTTTCAACTCATTAAAGAGCTTATAGATACATGAGTCAATATATTATACTGTAATAATGACAAGGACTGGGTGGGAGAAGAGATGGGGGGGCAAGTGAAGGTAGGGATCAGGTATGAGGAGAGTGGGAGTTTGGGGTGAGAGAGCTGGGTGAGCGAATGGAAAGCCGTGGGAGGGCATTTGTGTGACAAGCTGGAGACCTGTGACAGGGTAGGCTCATAGGAGGACATGAGGGCGACTCTAGCTGAGACTCCTAGTTATATGGAATATGGAGACTGAAGTGGCCACTTCCTATAGCCAGACAGGACTTCCAGTGGAAGTTAAGGGGATACCAACTCACCCACAAAACCTTTGACCCAAAATACACCCTGCCTACAAGATGTGTAGGGATAAAGATGGAGCAGAGATTGAGAGAATGGCCAACCAATGACTTGCCCAACTTGTGACTCACTCTATGGGAGACAGCCAAGCCCTGACAACACTATTAATGGGGCTCTGCTAGGCTATCTCTGACATGGACTCCTTTGTCCACTTTTGGGTCACTTTTTCCTGGTGGGGCTGCCTCGTCTGGCCTCAGTGGAAGAAGATGTGCTTAGTCCTGGTGCAATGATGTGTTGAGGCAAGTGGGTACAGGAGTCTCCCCTCTTATGAGGACAGGACAGGGAACGGGGGAAGAGGGTGGAAGGGTGGGCCCAGTAGAAAAGAAGGGAGGACCTGCATGCAATTGGGATTTAAAGTGAATAGATAACTAATGAAAAACAAAGAAAAACACATAGCTAGAGATGTGAAAAAATAAAAGACAAGGTAAATTATAACATGCTCTATTGCCAAAGTTTTTTTAAATAAAAAAAAAAAGAAAATCATAAAAGTAGACATAAAAGAGGTGTTGCCTCCAAAGAGGTGCAATTATTACTGACATTTAATGTCTTCATAGAGACAGAGGACTCAAGAAAATAGACACTTTCAACATGGTAAAGGGAAATGAATAACTATTCTTAAATAGAGATGGAACAAGTTATTTTTGTATAAACCTAAAAAGCTTCTAGGGAGCCAGTAGCTTCAGGGGCTTAATATAATCAGTTATTGGTTTTAAGTGGTATGCTACTCCACCACCATAGCAGAAGACTGAATAGAACCTGCAGAAAATCCTACCTGAAATCAGAGAAGATAGAATTCAAGCACAACACTGAAAAATCCTACTTGGATATGGAGAAAATGGAATTCAAAATGACCATTGAAGAATCTTATATGGATAAGGAGAAAATGGAATTCAAGCACACCATTGATGGGAGAATAAATTTCTTAAAACACTTGGGAAAGAGACAGTTTCTATTAATGGTGTAAATTCCTACTTTATGAAAAATCAGCTTACTTTTAGGTCAGACCCACTAGAGAAGATCACAGTGCTTCTATTAATGGTGTAACTTCCTACTTTATGAAAAAATCAACTTACTTTTAGGTCGGACCCACCAGGGAAGATCACAGTGCTAACCCGTGCAGCAGAGACTATCCTGCTTCCACAGAGAGCAGAAAGGACAACCAAATCATATTTGCATAAAGGGGTCATTACAGTAGCATTATTAAGTAACTCCAGCTACACAGAAGATAGGGATGACTCTCACAAAGGTGATATTTAGCAAAAAGTCCAGAAACCAGAGCAATCCATGGTTCCCATCATACCTGAAGGGAAGCCACTCTGGATGTTGATTATATGTGTATTCCACACCACAAGGGCCTGTGCTGTATGGGATCATTCTGGGTGCTGGCCACATGTATCTGCTTAGCTTCTGGAAACAGAATTTGAGAGAAGTTTATCACGTGCACATAATACTTCACAAAAGTTAAGAAATTAAAAATTCATGTTAAATAATTAGCTTCTTTTAATAAGTGATGAGAGTACATTAAAGATTGTGATAAACAAAGACATTCAACAATATCAAACGACAAACACTGGATTAAAAGAAGCAACTGGAATTTCCGACTTTATTTAGCACCAGTTACTCTCAACAGCGGCACTCCCAAGATGGCTGCAGCCTGCCATCTTCTTGAGGGAGTAGCTAAGTCAGCCTCACAGATGGTAGATTATATGCTGTATATCTAAGGTACAAAATGTGCAAAAAGCCCAATACGTTATGTTCTGGAGCAAGCAAAGAATGAAGTACATTTGGTACAAAACAGTCATGTGAAATTGTCAGCAGTGTTTAGCCTAAATGAAGGAATATCATGTGGTTTCCTAACAACGGGGACACTCTGTATATTGCTGTTTCTGAATATACTTTATAAGGGCTCAACCCAGTCCTGGAAGTCTTCTAGTTACAGTCCAGGCTATGTAAGAAGATCTAGAACTGGATTCATACAATCAAAGATTTTCATCTTGAAATACTGAAGGTTGACCAGAAAACCAAAATCATCTGAATATGAGGGAAATTCTGTTTTTCTCATATGAATGTGAAATTTAAGATTTAACAAACTATTTGTTAACCAACTAATTCAGTTCTTCTTCTTCTTCTTCTTCTTCTTCTTCTTCTTCTTCTTCTTCTTCTTCTTCTTCTTCTTCTTCTTCTTCTTCTCCTGCTACTTTTTTTTTTATAGAGGAGAACCTCAGAAACAGAGTACTACTGCTTATTTTCTCTAAAATGTGTATAAATTGCATTTCCATTCCCAGAAACCTTTGCTCTTAGCATGGAAAAGCAAGCTTGAGAGAGGTATGCTAGCCTACACCTGTGATCCTAGCTGTTGTAGAGCCATGGCAGGATTGCTGTGAGTTTAAAGAGACTCTTGGGTATGTAGTAAGCCCTGCTTCACCCTTCCCTGCCCTACTGCTCCTAAACTGAGGAAGTGAAGCGAGCTGAGCCTGGATGAGCTTCACTGCCAGTCTTCAGACTCACTTAAGCAGAACGTGGCTGGAGGCTAGTGCAGGAATCTCAGTAGGGTGCTGACTTATGCTGTGCTGTGCGTGCGGTCTTGTTGGAAGCGTTGGGGTAAGTCATTGCATTTATATCTGAGGGAGTCCCATGGCCCACTGCCATAGGAAGGGATGAAGGCTTGTTTGTCTTTTGACATAACGTCAAATTGCTGATTTTGTCTGGAAAAGATAAAAAATGTTTGAGTCATAGCTTATCCTGTGGTCAATGGAGCTATTCCAAATTACCCAGTTTATCTGAGATTTTTTTCCCCCCCACTCACGTCATGAGCCTTCCTTAAGGGATAGTTTATACTTTAAAGGCCTTACTAGGAACAGAATAGGTAAATCTTGCATAAGATTCTGGGCTGCCAAGTGAAGCCTAGGAAAAGAGGTGGCCGTTCACAGGACCTGACAAGCAGACCACACCTCTTCTTTGTCATGAATTGGCTGTACAATATCAATCAATTTCTTAGTTACTTCCAAAACTGAACTACAAGCATATAGAAAAATAAGCAGCCAAATCCAGTATAAATCCACCGGACAGGCCTGTGCTATGGAGCTAATTGATGGGAGCTAATGAGGAGCAGGTGTCCTGCACAGCTGTTGCTCTCAGCTGGGGGTCCACGGCAGGACCATCTAAAGCCTTAGAAATGAATTTCTTGATCAAATGGGCACAACAACAACAACAACAACAACAACAACAAATCAGAGATGAAAAATTCCATTGGGGAAATGTCTGGACTCCACTTGAACAATTAATGTTGGATGGCAGACTTTTAATCAAGTGTAAGTAGATACAGCTGTCTCAGGTTGGCCGCTGGCTTGGTCTGTATGCGTACTAAGGAAGTCCCTTGGTGCTGGTGGCTGGCTAAGGAATCTATGATTTTGTAAGTCTTGGTAGGACAGTCAAAGCACACAGTTAGCTGCATGCTGGTCCTGGGCATAACACCAAGTGGCTAAAACCTTAGACAACAAACACATTTTAGCCACCAAGTAATCTTTTGGTTTTTTTTTTTATTCAGGACTTAAGTTGAACCTTCCCAGGGCAAAGCAAAGTTTATTGCACCAGCAAACATCTGGTCGCCATCCTCGTGACTACTGCTTGTTTATAGACTTAGAGAAATCAGAGGCAGTAGGAAGAGCAGAGTTGTGTTTGCTTTTAATTCTGAGTGCTGAAGGGACTGAAGTGGCCAAGCACCCAGCTGAGAGAATGCTTCTGTCTACGCACCAGTGGACAAGAAGGTTTTCTTTTCTATATTGTTACACATACCGGTTTGTTCTTTGCCTGGAGTATTGCCTAATTTAATGCACAAAACTTAGAATATTTCCTATTACAGATATCCTGTATCAAACATCTTTGTGTTGTATTTGTTTCTTGTGGCTGTGGTAACAAGACATAAAAAGGAGATATTCATAAATATAAATGCACACATATTTATAAATTATGTAATCATTTATAAATGTGTAACTATTTATGTGTAAAATCATAAATGTAAGAAACGTAAGGAGAACTGACAGGGTTAATCATGGTTGGGTGCACTGCCCTGGGATAGTATTGCCTAGGAACTCAGGTCGTGTTAAGTGCTGTATATTTTCAGGTCAGCGTGACTCTTGGGATCCCCAGGAAACTGAAAGGTTACAGAGAAAAATCTTAGAATGTGATAATTTACTTAAACTATCGCTTTCTCCAAAGCTTATTCTATTGTGTTTTGGTTTTCCTCTTTGGCAGTTATAAATGCCAATTATTTCTCTCCCAGAAAAATATCAATATTAGTTAAGCCAGTAGGCAGCCTTGTCAGACTCATCTTGTTTTCTTCTGGAATCTTGTTTCCAGGCATATCCCAAAGCCTAAGAGGCACCCCGTCTCAGTCACTGCTCAAAATTACTTGAAAACAAAATGATTAGCCTCTAGCTTCAGTCAGTGCTTTGGTATTTCTGCATAAGTTGTCCAAAAGATAAACACAGAGTGATATTAATTATAACAAGACTTCTTCTGAGAGCCCAAATCAAGTGCTTCGTAACATCATTCAAATTCATCAGCTTCGGTTTACACAGCACAAAAGTTCATGCAGATGTACGCTACTCTAAATAATGTCATGCTCAAGGATGAGCAGGAAGCCTACTGTACAGGGATTTAAAAATATTTGTATTAAGTCTTTCAAAATTTTATAAAACGTATTTTGAAGCTATTGACAGCCCTCCCCTACCCTCCTTCCCTTACCCCAGGCCTGAAGTGGAAGCTTCTGTTTTTGTTTTTATTTTTGTTGTTGTTGTTGTTGTTTTTTTTAACTTAGTTGTATCATGTGAAGCTGGATGCTTCTTGTGAGAGGGCATGTGATGTTTTGATGAAGGCAGACACATGAGAGAGCATGTGATGCTTAGGGAGACTATAAATAGAGCCTCACAGACGGTAAGAGGATGGTTTGGCATGGCTATGCCGTGCAACACTTTGCTGGTCTTCTCCTGTCTTCACTTTGTAGACAAACACCAGAGACCCTTCTTGTGGTACTCCAGCTGCTTCTGGCTGCTTCCGCCGACTCTTGACCACTCAGTGATGCCTTGTTGTTTCTGCTGGATCCTGCCACTACTGCTGACTCATGTTGCTGTTTGGTGTTTGCTATTGGACTGGACTGCTGGTTTCCTGACAATGCAGAGTGGAATTACCCCAAGGAACTACTTTTATTTTTATTTATTTATTTTTAAAGATTTATTTATTATTTTGTATACAAGGGTCTGTCTGCATGTACACCTGCAGGCCAAAAGAGGGCATCAGATCATATTATAGATGGTTGTGATCCACCGTGTGGCTGCTGGGAATTGAACGCATGATCTCTGGAAGAGCAGTCAATGCTCTTAACCTCTGAGCCATCTTTCCAGCCCTGGAACTACTTTTAAATAGGTCCACAATCCTCTTTTCCTATTCACCTTCTTCCCTCCCTCTGGTCTGTGTGTTAAAAGGGAGATAGAAGGGTCGAAAAACCCTAGATAAAGTAGGTTTTGAAAAATCTAAGCCTACACCTCCCCCACACATCCCCAATCCCTAGAGGGAACATCAGTGGCAAAAGATAGAGAAAACAGTATTATACAGAACCTAGGGGCATATTCAATGAAACAATTTTTTAAAATATTGATTAAAATGCTATAAATAACCACATTTAGCATTATCTCATCTCTCTGGGAGTACTGAATGAGAAAAGATAAACCTATATTTGATAAGATAATGCCAAATGTCAAGTATTTATAGCATTTTTTTATCATTACCAGAAAATGCTTTGCATTTTTATGAGTCATGGATGTTTAAAGAACATTTTTTTTTTCTTCTAAGTGACAGCTGCTCTTGGAGAGAAAACTGCATGAGTGGCTTTTTCTACTGACAGATATTCGCACAGTTTTCCTGTTACCCAACATATGTGCGGTGCGCACAAGCCCACATGTGCCGTTTCCAAGCTGATTTTTAAGGAAGCAATGTTTGTAGCAGCTATTCTTAGACTAAACAGGAGAAACAACAGGATGGGAGTTCTGAGTGGAAAGAGGCAGGGATAGGGTTAGTCACTGTGTGATAGAAACTCTGTGCTAAGTAAATGCCAGGTGTTAGCCACCCCCAAATCAGAGGCAATGGCTCTATTACTTAGAGAAATAATAGGAAAGCAGTCAATTTTAGAGGCTTTTAGTGAATCTTAAATATACAGCTAATTAAAATTCAAGGATAGGGTAGTTTTTCTACTGCCTGTATTTTTAAAACATACCATGAATGTCACTGCAAAAACAGAGAGCTATTACACAGAATCCTTTGAGTGTCACCATCATCAGAAGGCAGTGGCTGTCATTTCATGGTATTCCTTTTCTGCCTGTGATTTTACAAGGCAGGCAAGGTTTAACAACCTTATTTCATTCATCAATAGGTCATGAACAACTTTACTTTCCTAGATCATTATAGCATTTGATTTCATCATAAAAAATTGAGTCGATTATATTTGAATAAATAACAATCCAATGAAACATTTAGAAAAACAATCATATCTTGGATTCCAGATTTTTAAACTTATGGTTGATATTATTTGCAACTATTTGGTTTCAGTTGTAACTTAATTTTTTCTTGAAAATATTAAATGTTAACTAAAATTAATTAATTAAAAAAAAATAAAAAATTTGTATTCTCTTCATTCAAAAAATTGTGAGACATTTTACGGAAGAACAGTGATACTATAATTAAAACCCAAACAGTAAATATTCCAGATGTACAGAGAAAAGCAAACAAACATCGCTGTTATTTTACATAGGCCTAAGAGTTTGAGATAAAATAAAACGTGGGCATAAAACCAGAAAGCTGGATGACAGTAACCATTAGGTGCATATTTCATGAAGGACCTAGCATATTCTAGGCAAGAGCTCTGCACTGAGGCACATTCTGCCCTCATTTCTTATATTTTATTTGAAATAGTTTTTCCAACCACATATGGGAATATCACAGATTGATGTACTGAATACATCTCACCATTATGAAAGCACTTTTTCTACCAGAGTGAAGGTGGAACCTCTCCCCAGTTAGGTGATGGGATTATTAATAAATGCCACAGTGACATGTCAGAATTGGAATAAAGTAGTACTTTAGACATTGTAATAAGTGAGTATTCCCATCGTGACTTTTCAAATCAAAAAACATTTCATTTCCTAACTGGATAGGATTATTACTAAAATTAAGTTGCATTAGGCTTTAAACTGCCTGCATGGTAAAGACAGTGGGTGACTCCAAGTAAGCAGAGTCTGCCGGACACAGCATGGCTGATGCACGTATGAACTCACAGAAACTGTGCACAAGATCTACAGATATTCAAGCTGGATGAGTTTTCAGCCCTTAGAAGGGGAAATATGAGACTCACCTCTGACCAAGAAGCTACTTGCCGTGGATACCTGCCGGGAACGAGGAGAGCATCGATGTCTAATAAAGTGTCCCCGGGTCTGTCCACACAGTCCAGGGCATGCCCCTTGCGTAGGGGTAGTTGGCCAACACCAAACGGACTTCTGTTTTGTTCACGTGTCCTTTCTGGTTCATTTTGTTTGTTTACTCATTTTTGTCTTATTCCTTTTCTATTTGTTTTGAATTTTTCACTCTTTGTTTTTGCTCAGAAAGAGAGAGAACATAAGGTTGGGTGGACAGGAAGGTGAAGAGGACCTGAGAGGAATTTAGGAAAGAAAAAAGCATGATGTATTTTTAAAACCCTTAAATAAACTTACTAAACAAATAGTAATCATTTGGAATGAGCACGATTGCAATGGAGCAGGCTATAGTAAGAGCTGGGATAGAGAAGACGTGGATTTACACCAAGTGTGTACAGGCTGTTCATAAGGAGGCAGTTCAGCTCCTTACATCTTTCCAGACAACTCTGTGGAGAGCTGCGGTTTGACGAGAGATGTCACCATGACATTTAAAAAACAATCCAAAATAACATGGGCTATACTGCAGATATTGGTTGTTGTTTTTTTTTAAATCGCTCAACAGAAGAAAGTTCCAAAGTAGAACACACACACAAACAAAAACCCAAAACCATTTTAAAAAATCGCTCAATAGAAGAAAGTTCCAAAGTGGAACACACACACACACACACATACACACACACACACACACACACACACACACACACACACACACACACATACACACACACACAAAACCACAGAGATACTGAATAATATGCTAAAGAATAATAGAGTATGGTCATAGCTAAATTGGGTGAAATGGGCAGCAATTTGCCAGCAGAGTAATCAAGGACAACAGAAAAGGCAACAGCAACACAAATACAGTACCCTTGACCGTACCTATGACCAGGTCTTTCTGGAGGATCAGTGTCTTTATCTGAGATAATTTAACTGAGGGGGGAATAGAGAAAAGGACACTGCATTTCTAACCTCATCTGTAGTGAGTTCTGGCGTTTTGGTCTGTTTTGAAAAAACGCAGAAATATTGTAAGAATATGTTTTGTCTTAATCCCAGGTGTGGGGATATGGGGCTGCTTTGCAGAAGCTGACCATGATTTGTCCCGTGCTCTGGAGAGGTGTGATTTTTGCCAGTTGTGCATAGTTTGTGTGGTTGTGTGATGTTTGAAAATCTGGGGACTTTTCAGTGTGGAGGTAAATTCAGAGCGGAGGTGGGTCTGTTGGCTGTTTGTTGGTTGCTGTTGGTGACAGTTTGTTAAGTAGTCATGCTCAGAGAAGAAACAACAAGAAGAAATTAGCTATTCTGATGGCAAAGATGAAACTTGCCCCAAGTAGCTCAATGCCCCTAATCAGCAGGAAGTGGTCTAACAATAATGTCACCCCCTTTCCAACTCCTGACTTTACCCAGGGATCTCTTTCCTTTCCCCTCCATCCTTTTCTCTCTCTTATCTAGTATTGGCTGGTTGAAAGGGAAGAAGAAACGGGATGAGAAAGAGGGCGGGAAGAAGAACCCACAAAGCAGCCAAGCCTGACTACACCTTACTAACATTCTGGGTAATGACAATTATAGGAATTGGTTGACGTTCCGTGCTTATTAAGTCGATTAAAGAACCAGAGCAGAAAAATTTAGAATCAGGTCTGCTTTGTTGCATGTATCCTGACCTAAATGTTTGTATTGAGTTTTGAGGCTAGGCTCCGTGCACATAAGGTGAGTGTGAAGACCATTGTAAATAGTGTTCCATGGCACTCTGTGTTTCCATTACCCTGGGAACTCTGGGGGTTAGGCAGGACTGACATTCAAGCCCTCAGATTAGGGGGTGGGTGGAAAAATCACTGTTCAGAGATGTTGAGAGGGTTCCACATCTCAGGATGTTATTTTTTTTAATGCTATGTATTGTGAAGGTATTGCTTGTATTTTATATTTGTATTAGTTAATTTCTCTAAATATAAACAGTCTATCTTGTTCTATGTTGGTACGAGCTTCTTTGGTTAGGCTTCCATCTGCACTTTAAAAACATAATACTAATAAAATGTGTCATGCCCTCCATTAACAGTGTCTGCAATGAATATTTCATAATTTAATTTTTGGATTTATTGATTATTTTGTTTTAGAGGATAAGACACATTGAGATCCATAAAATCATATGGTGGGTACTTTTTTTTTTTTTTTTTTGTAAAAATTGAAGTCCCCAGTCATCAAGTCCAAAGCTGTGCACTGACAATTTCATTGAATCCTTAAGTCACTCATGGACCACTGATACTCCACTTACATATGAGAGAATTGAATTACAGAGGTTAAATAGCTTAGCTAAAACCATACTAACAGAATTTAAACTGGATTATATACGCCAGCTTTCTGCTGCTGCCACACAAACACATGAGCTGAAAGACTTATCAGAAGTAAAGGTAATCTGATGGGGAAGTTGGAAAGGGAGGTAAACACGGAAGAAAGTAAGAGGAAGGTAAGGGGGAATATATGGAAGGAAGTTAAGGCAGAAACTCAGGGCAGGAATCTGTGGCAGGCGCTATAGGAGAAGCCACAGAGGATGCCGATTACTGGCTTGTTCTTCATAGATGCTCAAACAGCTCAGGAGTGGGGACGGCGCCACCCACCGTGATCTGGACCCTCTCACATCAATCATCACGAATATGTCCCACAGACTTGCAAGCTGTCCATGGGACAAACTGGTGGAGGCATTTTCTCAATGGAAATATTCTCTTCACAGTCCCTTGTCTGGGCCAAGTTGACAAAAATTAACTAGCACACTACTTTCAGTGAGCATTAAGATCTTCTATTCGGCCTTTTATATCAGGGATTAAAAACAGCTGTGCGTAGTTCACTTGTTAATGACCAAATCTTCAAGTGGTATTTTCAACACTTTAATTGGATGTAAAGTGCTCATTCTCCCATCTGTCAGAACTCTTCAGTGTGATAGTCATCATGGTGTTATGGTTAAGAGAGCTTCCTCTAGGTTTGAACTTTAAACTCACTACATGCTTGTTTATGATTCTTTTTTTTTTTCCAAAATAGAAATAACTACTAGGCACAGTACTACACACGTTTAATCCCAGCACCCAGAAGACAGAGGCAGAAGAGTTCTGTAAATTTAAGGTCTGCACTGGAGAGCTCTAGGCCAGATAAGACTACCTAGTGAATGCCTTAAAACACACATACACACACACACACACACACACACACACACACACACACACACACAGAGGGGGGAGAGAGAGAGAGAGAGAGAGAGAGAAAGAGAGAGAGAGAGAGAGAGAGAGAGAGAGAAGGAAGGAACGAAGAAAGAAAGAAAGAAAAGACAGACAGACAGAAAGACTCCGAGCTGCTTCTTTGGATAAATTTGAATATTAAATGTAAAAAAATACATCGCCAAAAATAAGACCAACATAGTCAAGCTCAGCACAAAGCGGAAACTCTAGGCATTTACCTCCCAGTTCACTGCTATTTGTGTTCTCCCTGATTTTCACCAGCAACGCAGATTCCTTCCGGTTTGTTTTAATCTTCTGAGCGGTGACTACAGGCGGACATCCAGCACAGCTCTTTATTTTGTTCCTTTACCCTTGCTGTGTGTCTCATTCAGAATGCACCTTCAGGGGGTGGGTGGGTAGCTATGGGTTTTAACCGGTGGTTAGGTCATTAGTGTTTCCTGACTCCTGACCAGATAAAAGCAAGCAGTCCACACACACAAGGTTCACTTTGCTTACACTTTTGTCCTTGTGCCATATGAATGTTTGGGAAGAAGATTCCATGAGATGCCTGAGCCTTGACGTTGGACATCCCAACATCTAAAAACATACTAAATAAATTTTGGTTTTTTAAATAAATTGCCTAGTCTGGATACTCTGTTACAACAGCTAAGGATGGACTAAGCTGACACCCACCTTTTAATAACTTATGGTTATTCTGTATTCCAGACTTGGTTGGAAAGCCATAAAAAGCTTCTTGTACAATCACTGCTGCTCTGAGTTTCCTGTTTCATGCATTCACCATGCTGATTCTCGAGTGCTCAGAAGTACAGCAACGGTCATGCTTTCTAAGTTCTGCCCTTGTGGCAAGCTTCGAGCTGCCCAGAGGTGCATCTAATCAAGGGTTAGGTACCGGCTATCTGTGGGCAAGTGCAGTTGTCTAGACGCCATGTCCAGAATCTATCTTTCATTGGTTTTTGGAAATCAAAGGGTCAAACATAGGATATAGAAATCCCCTTTCTTAGAGATTTGTCATACATGGTTTATAACCCTACCCCCAAATCTACAGAGGGCCTACCAATCAACATAAATGGTCTATTAGTATGATTTCGCCTACCTTGGAAAGAATTGACTGGCATGTCTAAAGGTAATATAATATGTCTTCTCTGCCTTGATTCTGACACCAATAAAGGAACACCCACTGACTTGTCTTTGCTTTGGTAATAGCCCAGGAATGGAAAAATGAGCAATTTGCACAGCCAAGTTGACCTATGTCTTCTCTGTCGGTGCATATGAAAGCAGCCCTCAGTCCCTCTTTCTTGCCAGTCCTCGGTCAGCTGTCTATGGCTACTCACTAGTATTTCTTGCCAAAATAAAATAGACTACACGAGATTTTACCAAGATGCAGCCAATATTTGAACTCAAGTTCTTGAAATTCTTTCTACCAAGCAGTGGCAAGGCAAACTAGTTTTCTGCGACTTGGATGCTGCAGTTTGAAAATGAAGATAATGATCTCCACATGAGAAGACTGACCGGTGGCCGTCTCTAACCCTGGCCTCTTAGTGAGACCCACGCCACGTGAGAAGACTGACCGGTGGCCGTCTCTAACCCTGGCCTCTTAGTGAGACCCACGCCACATGAGAAGACTGACCAGTGGCTGTTGGTGAGACCCATGCCACAGTTTTCAGTTGTAGCCAAAACTCTCTGGTCAGTCTCGCAGTGGCCTATGTGGGTGAAGGACCTTGCCGCCCTAGTTCTCATGCCATTACGATCAGGAAGAAACTACTTCTCATGTGATGACACCACACTGTACTCTCTAGAGACCAGGCCCCCTGTGCAGTCTCACTTCTAACCATGTCTGTGACCATGTCTGCCAGAGCAGGTGTGACCATGTCTGCCAGAGCAGGTGTGACCATGTCTGCCAGAGCAGGTGTGACCATGTCTGCCAGAGCAGGTGTGTTAAGTTTCCACAGAGAAGGGAGACCAGCTTCTCACTGTGCATTTTGGCGATTTTTGAATACTTTTTCTTGCTTCTCATCTATTTTGGTTGGAGAACAGCAACTGAAAAGTTAGACATTAAAAAGCCAGCGTTAACCAGAATGAAAAATAAACTTCCAAGGAATTAACTCTTAAACTTTAATTCTTGTTCTATTTATATCATCTACATGAACTTTCCATTGGAGGGTGACGATTTTAGGCCCACGATCTTAGCTAGCTCACCTGTTTGGTATAGCCAAGAGCTGATGAACTAGCAGACAGTTAGGGATTAATTTATGTTTAATGATTGATTCCTTCTGCTTGCTATTTCACTCAAACATTGCTGTGAGCAAATAGGATTCTAATGTTTCCGTTATCTTTAACATCAGTAGTTCATTTTTATTTTCACGCAACTCCTTTAAAACTTGCCAAGACTGTGGCTGATCTTAGAATCCAAAAAAACTGTAACAGACACTGAAAGGAACACAGTTGACTCTGGATTATTAAACTAGAGTTTGCCAGGAAGGCTGTCTCTGTGCAGAGCTGTGGGGCTTATGCCAGGAAACCCATCGAGGGAGCATGTGTGCCTCCTCAGTCTCTATTTTTTCCATGTGAACAAAACTCCTGACAAGAAGTTGTGCCTGCAGAGACTAATTGGCTAGAGATTGAAATGTTGAAGGTTCACAGACTAGTTTCCTTATCTTGGGGGTAGTTCTAGCCCTCAGGAACAGCCATTTCCTGCTCATCTCTGTGTCCAAACTAACATCTTATGATTAATAGAAAACTTTTGGAAGCTATTAAGTTAGCTGAGTCCTAGCTTTCACCAATCCAAGAGCTAAGAGTGTCCTCAGATCCATCTTGAGCCTATAGAAATGTTTGCCCATCTCACTGTTCCCACTTCTCTGATGTACCTGCCAATGCAATTAAAATGCGTCTCGATTTATGACATTCTTTGTTCTGAAAACTATAGAAACTTCATGAAACCATTTTCACATTGAAACATGGGAGTCTGAGGTAATGTAAATCTGTGTTCCTTGGCCATGGTCACTCAAAATGACTCCAGAACAAACCCTCACTCACTATTCCCTTTATGATGAGAGCTATGCTTTTTTGTTTGGGCATGCTAAATATTTTCCTTCATCTCCGCCCCACCCCCCACCCCCCGCCAAATCTATAGCTTACATCTAAAAGAAGCCTTAGCATTTTGCGAATAACGTACATGTGGCCTTAATTCTTTTTATGACTCACTGAAACAGAAACCCAAAACACCGATTCTGCCCGTTGGTATTTGAGGACTGGCAGCTTTAATCACACCCCTCAGAAAGCAGCGGCTGCATCCACTCTGGCATCAGAATTATTCCGAAGGGTTATAATTAAAATGCAGTGGCCAGCAGGCTGCCTTTGATTGCAGCAGGCAAATCAGAGTGAGCTTCGCAGCGTGACATGTGAAAGGCGTAGCTTGTAGCAGTGTCACACTTCTCTCCGTGTATCTGAGTTCATATGATTGGTATATGTTGACAATCACGACAGGCTCACTAGCCGGAGAAATAAAGCTGTACTGTAAGTTCCAAAAGGAATGAGTATAAGGGGGAAAAAAGGAAAGAAGGAAGGAAGGAAGGAAGGAAGGAAAATTTCCATTGAGTCCCACATTGTTCTTACACTCACAACTTTCTTGAAACAACAAACAACAACAACAACAACAACAACAACAACGCCACAGTTCCACGTGGGAAAATGACAAAGCATACATGCATGCGTTTAGATCCAATCATGATTGTTACTTACGATAGTAATTTGAGTCCTTTGGACATGAAGTATTTAAAGAGACTTTCTGATTTTCAAACATATTTTGGAAGCATGCTGTTTTTGCATATATCCCAGTGTAATATTTTGAAACACACAAGTGTATCAAACCCACAGAGAAGTGAGAACATTATGTTCTTTCCTGAGCTCAGCTTAATCACTTCACCTGGAAAAGCAAGCAAGTGAACAAAGAAACAACAGCACTTCCATCTCACTGGGATGCTGGAATGTTGGACAAGGATTTTTTTTTCTTTCTCTTCTTAAACACATCAATGTTAACATGGATGAAAACTTCAGCTGTTCTCTTCCACCCTTTGAGAAAAAAAAAATTCTATTATGAAGGTGGCTCAGGTTTTAATTGACTCTGCATTATGACTCTAAAATGTCAAGAGGAAAAAAAAAATCATGGTTCTAAGTAAAATCTACAGCCACTGGGACAGGTGTCTGCCTTGGGAGCTGTCCTTTTAAGCAAATGTTCAAAGTGTCTTCTGAACCTCTTTGTTTTGTTTCTGCTGCCAGCTGCTAATTTGCAACTTCTTTCTCCTGCACTTGAACAGGGTTCCCTTCATTACTCCTGGCTTAGTAAAGACTTACACAGACAGTGCACACTAGTTTCCATCCAGCTAGCTTGCATGAGAACATTCCGGTCTGCCCGCAATCCCGTCTGGTTTCCAAGTAGTGTTGATGAAGCTCAAACCAGGTGTGACATTTTCGAGTATTGCGCTCTTTTTCACGTTACTCCTGGTGTGCTTTCGAAAGGTTTTCCAGTCTCACCTCTCCTGGGAGTAGGAAAAATATGCCCTCCCCTGGTTTTGTGTTTTGTTTTTTATTGATAAAATAGTAAACCGAGGATTAAGACAAACAGATATTCTCAAAATGCAGGTGGGATTCTGAGTGGCCATGGTAGTGGTTAGGAAGCTGAACTGGCATTTTATCAGGTCACTTTTTTTTTCTATTTTTATTTTATTTTATTTTTCTCCTTTATTAATTCATTCTTGTTACATCTCAATGGTTATCCCATCCCTTGTATCTTCCCATTCTTCCCTCCCTCCCATTTTCCCCTTATTCCCCTCCCCTATGACTGTTCCTGAGGGGAATTACCTCCCTCTGTATATGCTCATAGGGTATCAAGTCTCTTCTTGGTAACCTGCTGTTTATCAGGTCACTTACACCTTCAGCCTTCAGTCTGTTTTGAACTTCATGTCACAACCCTCTGTTTTCCATCCAAGTGAAAAGCTGTACGTACGGCTTCTTCTCCCAGCTTTTGGGTTCAGCGCCTCACATCAGGGTTGTCCCTCTGAGCTGCTTGCACCGGCATTGTCTCCCTTTCATTCTTTCCGAGGACGGTGACAGTTTGCTCAGACAATTGAGCTGGGAGCTCTGATCTGTGAAGTGCCTGCCCTTCCTGTAGAAGTGACTGCTTGCTCTTGGCAGGAGGCTTGCCATGAGGTCCCTGCTGCTGCAGAGTCCTTGTACTTGCTCTTTTCACTCAGCAGCTGCGATTCTAGGTCATATGGAAGGTTTGTTCTGCTTCAGAAGCTGTTTACAAGCAGCCCAAGTCCACAAGCAAGTAGCAAACTCACCCTAAAGACACATGAGCAGTAAAGCAAACATCACTAAGAAATAACTAACATTTTCTAGTTTCTTGCTACAAGCCAAACTTGTAGCGTGGTGTTTATTTAATGCTAAGTCATTTTATCGTCATCATATTAACTGAATCATGTATGTTAAAAGATTGCATACATATTTACACCCATGTGATCCCGTGTGGGCGCGCATGCATGTGTGTGCATACACACACACACACACACACACACACACACACACACTTCATCCAGAGTCACACTTAATCATTCTCTTCCTCTCCAAATCCCAGGACATCCATGAAGAAATACTACAGACTCCATTGCTACTGTAGTGGTCCAAATGACCAGATACCTTCTTCTGATCAATGCACTCGACTACACCCTTTCTCTGTTCTTCCCATCCCATTTACTTCCAGTCCCACCTACCTGAAGCATATGACATCTTCCAAAAAGAAGAAAACAAAGATCAGGTTTTGTTTCTCAAAGTGTCTGTTTTACTTACACACCTCACAATGTCTATCGGGTCCTGTGTGATAGCGGACCCTAGCGAGCCTGCTGAACCATCCACCATGTACACACCAGAGACTTAGGGATTTCCCTTCAGCGGTCTCTCCTTCGGAACATTCCGCTTGCATCCAGATATTCACTTGCCTAATGATTGCTTTTAGGTTCTTGCTAATTTTTACTTCTTTAATATAGCTACATATTTTGCAGCTCTTATTCATCATTAGGTTACATATCTAGAACCTGTCCATGGTTACAGCCTTATTAACAGATGGGGGGATGTAAGACTCAAACTTGTTGTCTGTTTTCTTCATTTCACATGTGGAGACAAAGAAAAGGACTCACATAGAGCTTTGAGCCTATCAAAGCAATGCCGTTTGCGTGGCGTCGCGCAGCCCTGCATGTCAGGACCATGGCTTTCTGTAGGCTCCTTATGTGTCTAAACTGAGCTATTCTGGAGGCCAAGGGGATGATAGCTCAGTGAGCAAAAGCATTTGCCATGCATAACGAGTTTGGATTCCTGCCTCAGGGTTTCCAGTTCTGCAGTGAACGCCACGGCCAAAAACTACTTGGGGAGGAAAGGGTTTGTTTCATCTTCCGCTTCCTAGGTTACACTCCATCCCTGAAGAAAGTCAGAGCAGGAACTCAAGGCAGAATCCTGGAGACAGACACTTAAGCAGAAACTATAGAGGAATGTGGCTTACTGGTTTGCTATTCCTCATTGGCTAAATTTGTTTTCTTTTTACATCCCACACTACCTGCCCAGGAATGGCACTGCCCATAGTGGGCTGGGTCCTTCTACACCAATCATTACTTAAGAAAATGGAAGCATTTTTTTTTCCCATTGAAGTTCATTCTTCTTGGATGACCCTAGCTTGTGTCAGTCGATGTAGTCCTCCTAATCCATGCAGAAAGCCAGAGGCGGTGGCTCACAGCTATAATCTTAGCATTTCTCTGTTAAGATGGGAGATGATGGAGACAGGAAACTCACTGAGAAGCTCCCACTACATGAACACAGAGCGAGCGCACACACACACACACACACACACACACACACACACACACACACACACACACACAATCTTATTGCCCTAATTTTGGAGACATAGAGCACTAATTCCAAACATATCTTATTTCCATTGAATCATAAGAAATATGAATATCTCAGGGTAAAGCTCTGTAAAGACTGTAAGTTCCTTTTTAAATTTTATTTTATTAATTTATTCTTATTACATCTCAATGGTTATCCCATCCCTTGTATCCTCCCATTCCTCCCTCCCTCCCATTTTCCCCTTACTCCCCTCCCCTATGACTGTGACTGAGAGGGACTTCCTCCACCTGTATATGCTCATAGGGTATCAAGTCTCTTCTTGGTAGCCTGCTATCCTTCCTCTGAGTGCCACCAGGCCTCCCCATCCAGGGGACGTGGTCAAATATGAGGCACCAGAGTGCGTGTGAAAGTCATTCTTAAAGAAAGGCTTTGACATAAACCTAGCCAATGTTTCTAGAAAGAAATTTAAAGTTTTAAAATAAGGACATTTTGAAATAAGATTATCATTGAAGTCCAGATTGCATATCACCGTTTGTAGACAATTTTTTCTAGCCATTATTGCTAGGGACATATTTCTCTATGTATCTATCTCTATTGGAGATCAATTATGAACTGTTGATTTTTAAATCTTCTCAAATTGATACATTGAAGCCCTAACTCCCGACGTGTAGTATTTTGACAAAGGAAGGTCAGGCAGGTAGTTTAGGGTTTAGTAATGACATAGATAGTTCTGTGTGACCTTCCAGAAAGCTGACTCTAGTGCAGCTGCTACAAAGCCATGGGCATTCGGTTTTGTAAGTCAGCTTGCTTTCCTGAAGGTTTCAGAGACACATAACTTCATTTTCCTTTTCCAGATCCTGAGGGGGCAAAGATACTTGCTTTTTCATCTGGATCCTGAGGCATGTGTCTTCCTACCTCAAAGGTCCAGACTAGAAGTGGATCCGCCTAGGAAAAGCTAGTCTCTCGTGGGTGCTCCCTCCATCCTTGGATGGCAGTTCACTCCAGATGTGGTCTCGCTGGTGAGCCATCGTCACACCTCCGCTTCCATCTCTTTTCTAAGGTGCCTCCCTCACACTCTGGGATTTCTCATTTTTCTCTCTACAGTCCCTCTTTGTGTGATGGAGTTGCTTTTCGGCTAAGTGACTATTTACCAAAACCTTCAGGCCTAATTCAAAAGAGCACACCTCCCTCTCTTCCTCCTCAACTCCTCCCTCCATGTCAGCTGCCGGTATTTACATGTTGCCCGACCTAGGAGTTTTCTTCTAAAAATGTAGTGACACTGTCTAGCTCTCTTCTGAATCTATTCTTAAATTATTATATTAACAAGACTAGAGACCCTAAGAATGAGACCCAGCTTCTCCGTTACATGGTGTATCTGAGGCAGGATTCCACAAAAAAATTGACATAACATTATTTTTTGTGTGCTCTGAACAACAGAGGAAGAAACCAAATAGTGAAAACCATTGACCTTTAACATGTAACTTGCAGAACTGTGAAAAAATACACCTCTGCTGGTTAAGCCGCCCAGTCTATAGTATTTTATAATAGTGATGTGCACAGCTTAGAATAGCCTGTTACAAATGCAGGCAATGTCTCCTTGTATTTGTTCATGGTTTCTCACACAGTACCTTCAAGTGAGTGAAAATGGACAGTTTATTGTCCTTTAAACGTAGACATAGAAGTATTAAGTATCTCTATTTCTTGAATAATGTCCCTTTTCCTTTTAAATAAGATTTTCCTCCCCTGCCCCCGTCTGTCTTCTCTTGACATATTAAATGATATTTTCTTTATTATTTTTAGCTGTGGAAAAACAAGTATTGGTGTCCCTGGCATCATGAAAACTGCCGTTGACCTTCCCCAGTTCCTGGCTGTTTCTCTCATCCCTAATTCTCCAGAGTGGATTAGAACTGTACAGTGCTCAGAACACAGGTTTCAGGTGATGCTCTTAACAGCTTTGGGGTCACAGCCCCTTTGAGGTTTCCATTAAAGCTTGTCACCTTATGAAAATGGGCTTGGGCAAATGCAGCTGAAGTCATAGGCGCTGATGGACCTCGTGGAGGCCACTGAAAGGCTTTCTTAGGTGCACTTGAATTAGGAGATAGACGCAGTTAGGTGATGGGTTTTCGTCGTGACAGTGTAGGAGTTCACCTGAGCCCTCTCTAAAGGCATGGCTGTGGTGATGATTCCCAAAATAGCCTGAAACTGGAGTTGTACGTTCACAAACAATCCTCCTCCTCACGGAGGCTGTGGGGCGAAGCTGTGTCACCTCAGATCTTGAAAAATGCAGAGAGCTGACTCAATCCAGGATTCCCGGAAGCTCATCAAAGGGCCTGCTATTTTCCTGCCAGGGACAGACAGCGCTGTAGATGGCTCATGATGTTTTAAGACTTGTACGCGGAAAGTTTCCAGGACTGACCAAACTACGAATTAGAATGAATCATGGAATAGCCTGTACTTTTAGCCACAGAGACAAACAGCCTTAACAGAAATATCTCTGGAAATGCAGTTTCGACATTCTGAGGCACGACATGTTATACTTCAAGAAGAAAAGGACCAGGGAGAATAAACGTGGCTACTTGAGCCATTGCCTTTGCAAACTGCCCCTGGAGTTTTGTTCATGGAAAAACTGCCTGAGATGCTAATACATTGGGTTGTACCAGAGCTGTACACCTCTTCCCTGTAGGCCTTGCCCATTAGCTCCATAAAGGAGGAAAACAGAACGTGTAAGGTATTTGTTTTTACTGGAAAAAAAAAAACAGGAAAGCGTGTAAAGCTTAACTTCCAATGATGTTGTTTTGGTATAATAAACCAACCCATCATGGAGAGAGAGAAAAAAAAAGGGGGGGAGGGGAGCCCTTTAAAGTGTACTTGTAAGTTAGAATGGAAGAATGTAGAAAAGTCCACCCATAGCTGTGTTTTTTTAACATTAAATGTTAAAAAGAATAACGGCAGATGCATAGTAGGAATGAGTGACGCACATCCAGTTACTAACATCTGCCTCTTTGTTATGAGGGTCTTTATCCTACCATGGCTTTGTGGTTGGATAAAGTGTGCAGTCTGGGCTATGAAAATATGTAAAGGGTATTTTAGTAACACGGACAAAAATTGAACTGTACTCAATATTCAGAAGAAACTCGTTTTTAGCAGAAAACAAGGATTCAGGGGCACTGGCTTTGGTGCTGCTCTGGCAAGTGCTTCCTATGTGGTTATAGCAGGAACCCCTTTCCTGGAGCCCTACACCGCCTACGCCTGCCAAGAGCAAGCACGCTCCCCTCCCCAAGTGCCCCTGGAGCACAGTCAGAATGCCAGACTGGACTGTGTGCACCCTAAGCAAATTCCTTAGCGCTAAATACCCTGACACACGCAGCAATCCACTGCCACCTCCCACAGCCAGAACACCCCTGGCTGTCATGGCTACCACCGTTGGGAAAACCCCATTATGTCCAGTCACCTGGCTCCCGTTCCTAGCTTCAGTCTTGAAATACCTGTTTGTTCATGTGAATACAGCAGACTTTTAAGTACTGTTCAGTTTCATTTGCTAGTTCACCTTTTAGAGATTCATACAGTTATGTTTCACATTTTTCTAAGTTTCAGTGTGACAGGTTCTATAGAAAGGACCCTATTTTGAATTCAATCTCGTGGTTGTCTGATCCTGGAAAAGCAACCTAAGCTTTCTGAGCCTGTGTGCTCATGTCTATAAACGGGAGTGAGCATCACTGTAACACACACATTCGCTGTAATGGTAAAAATTCGATGATGTGGAGAAAGTTATTGATAAGCCAAGTGTTGCTTTTAAACATAATAATCTCTAGTGATTATTTCTCTAGGTCATAACTCTTTACTGACAAGTCAGCTCAAAGATCACCTTGACTTGCTGCCCGCAGTGACATTTACTTGCGACACAATACAAAATATATCTCTCATGTCCATGTTCATAATGTTCATGTCTTGTTGCAGAGGATAAAAAACCTGGCTAGGTTGTAAGCTGATGTGACCAAATGCCACTGATCTGGGTTGTTCATGAACAATTGATAATTATTTTTCTCATTTATTGATTATCCAGGGCCACTAGCCATGACTTCACATTGTGGAATGACCAGAGACCTCTCTGAGCTTGTTTTGGTTTGTTTTTTTTTTTCCAAGACAGGGTCTCTCTGTATAGCCTTGGCTGTCCCGAACTTGCTTTGTAGACCACCTGGCCTCGAACTCACATCAATCCACCTGCCTCTGCCTCCTGAGTGCTGGGATTAAAGGTGTGCGCCACCACACCCGGCTTCTGAGGTTCTTTTTCATCTCTGCTTTCGTCACCCAATTTTTTCCCCCAAAGACATCTCAGTATGCTGTGCTGTCTAGGTAGAATTAGACTTAGGAAATTGAGGAGGCTGTGGAACAACATAGAAAGGGGGCAACAGGGCAAGCAAGCGATGAGGATGAGGACCAGCACATATCTCCATAGAGTAAAGCCTAATGGGAGGAAATGTAGCAATTTACAGAAATGTGTTAGCTGTGTGCAAAATTGGCAGAATTCCTCAACTAGAACAGTGGTTCTCAGCCTTCCTAATGCTACGATACAGTTTCTCACGTTGTGCTGACCTTCAGCCATAAAGTTATTTCTGTTGCTACTTCATAACTGTAATTTTGCTACTGTTAGAAACCATAATGTTAATATCTGATATGCAGGCTATCTGATAGGTGGCCCCTGGGTGGGTGGAGACCCACAAGTTGAAAACTACTGACATGGCAGGAATAGTTTGCACAAAGCCCCTAAGGCAGGAGTATGCCTACCAAGAGTAAAGACATCAAAGAATTCAGAGAAATTGGATCAGAGAACATTGAAAAGACACGAAGTCAGGAGACGACTTCTTGCTAGTTCCTGGAAGGTTACAAGTGGAGGTGGCTAGAAGTTTTGCAGAACAGAATGCCACAGCTTCTGTGTTAAAATACTCAGCATGCTGTATTAGTGGTGTGGTCTGGTGCTGTGAGGTCAGGGCAATCAGTGTGGGGAGCCATGCTAGATTCAGCCATGTTAGAAATCCTGTGTTTAGGCTACATGCTGTGACCTTCGAGTTGTTGACCTCTGCTGAAGGAGGTCTTGTGTTTAGGCTATCTGTGGATTGTTTACCTTTGAAAGAAATAGGGAAGTTCTTACAGGGAACTACCCAGAGAAATAGTGAAGTTCTTATAGGGAACTACCCAGAGGATTAAGGAAGTTCTTACAGGGAACTATTCAGAGGATTGTATCCTTTCCTGGGGGCTGGGGGAAGTGAGATTCCCATAGAGCTTCCGGTGACCTTGCTATATAAAGTCTACTCGCCTGCATTAAAGTGAGTCTTGATCAGAACTCTCCAGACTTGACTTGGTTTTTCTCGTGTCTCTGTCCCCCATTTTCAATTCCTCCTCTTCTTCCAGGGAGCCATGTTCGATTTGTCCCATGGGCTGGGACAAATCAGGCCCCTGGAAAGATACCTGTGGGCCTGAGGTTAGAGGTGATGGAGTTTTGGGTCAGGGACAAGAGCAGAGATAGTAGTAAATGTTTGGGTTGGGGATATATTTTGAAGGTAGAGCCAATAGAATCACTGCATAAATTGGACAGCACATGGGAACAAAGTCTGTGAGCAGTTTTTTTATAACACCCTACTTCCTTTTTTTGGGCCACAAAAGGCTCCCCAAAGAAATTACTTAACCTGTAAAGATTTAGGAGCTTATAGAAGGCTGGTGGTGGCTAACTATGGTTATTATGTGGTCTTTCCAGACACCTGGTATTTTGAGAAAAGATTACAAGAGAAGGATTTTGTGAAAACTAGAGGAACCGGTCTTATTTGTTTCATCTGGTGGCTTTATGGCTTAGAGAATGCTTGGAGCAGAAGGCAGCTACACACCGAACAGAAATGTGGGCTCTCGAAAGGGGTGAGGCAGTAATCTGCTGGCTTGGTGCAAACTGCAGAACCAAGCCACTTACAATGTGAGTTCTGCCCGGATCTTTACTATTTTCAGTTAGCGTGCAAAAGGAACATGGAAACCACATGGTGTTATAAAGATCAGCTGAATTCCTTCATGAAAAAAAAAATGAGAGCAGTACTGAGAAGTCAAGGCAAGGTGTAGAGGGTTTTGTGTGTGTGTGTGTGTGTGTGTGTGTGTGTGTGTGTGTGTGTGTGTGTGTGTGCTGGGGAGGTTGTTCTATATTGTCCTTTCATTACTGATTTATACTGCCATTACTCAACTAGTTTGCGTAAGTAGTACATAATTTAAGAAATCTCTGTTCAACAAGGCAAAGTGAATTTTCTTCATGAACTAAAATAATGTATTTATTTTCTCTGAAATCAATATTGGCAAAAGGACCTAGGATATATTTCAACATAGATTTCTCCTGTATAATATTCTCCCAAAGGAGACACCTGAAATGAGTATCAGAGACATAGCTCAGATGTTGCACTCTCCTGGCTTGTGTGAGAAGCCAGGTTCAGCCCTAAAATAAAGGAGGAAGTAGAGATGGTCAGAAAACAAATTGCAGTCATATTTCTCTTCTTGGCCATCTCCACAACAACAGGCCTAGCTCTGCCCCCTCTCTCCCATCTCTACAAACACAAGTCTAGCCCCAGATCATGGCCCAGGTAGCAGCTTTGGCTGGACTAAATTCAATCAAGAAGTTCCTCCAACAGTTTTACCTGGCCTAGTTCTGGTACTGTAGCTCTTGAACTGGCCGAATCCAAGCCAGGTTAGAATCTCACACGAGACATACAACAGAAGAAAAAAGTCCATATGCCCAGATCATATTGTAATGAAGAAAGCAATATCAAAGGCCAAAACAGCACGTGTGCAATCAAATGCACTAGTCCTAAAGAAATGTTTCTAGTGAGCAAGGGCAAGAAAGCAAATGGATGTGAATGAGTAGAAGGTAGGGAGGATCTTAGAGGAAGTAAAACCATAACCAGAAGATCTATATTCAAGAAAAAAATATTTTCTTATATGAACAACGGGACACAGAATTTAAGAGAATAATCCCAAACTTTATCAAAGGACTCAGGGAATTTAAAGAAAACATAAACACACTGCTGAACTTCAAGGGGATAACAATAAACACCCGAATGATTACCCCCCCCAAATGCAAATATTTGACCGAATGAAATAAGGAAGAAATTTCAGGCTCTGAAAACTGAATTTGGTGAAGAAACAGCAATGTTGAAACAAATCAAAGCTGAAATGAAGATGGAACTGAAACACTCAATAACTCAATTAGAAAACTAAGGGGAAAGTGTAGTGGACTTAAAGTTTTTGTTTTGATCCCAAGTGTAGGGTGGGAAACAGACTTGTGTGAGGGTGCGCAGTGTTTTCCCACTAGAAACAGACTTGTGAGAGAACAGGTGATGTTTGTCCACTGGACAAGGAACCGCCTCTTGTAGGGGCATGCTCTTTGCCAACTGATAAACATCTTAATACGGACTTTGACAGGAGATACATATGAAACAAGAGGCTGGGCGTTTTGGTCCTGGCATCATGGCCTATTGTTTGGCTATACATCGCTCCCCCTTTGAGACACAGATAGAGAGAAGCAAATAGAGAGAGCCTTTCTAGAGAACACTTCTAGGTTCCAGCTGTTGCTCTGGGTTCCAGTTGCTGTGGCTGCAGTCACCTTTGCTGAACTGCTGGTTTGCTGTTTAACGGGTCTGCTGGAATCCTTTTGACTACACCAGTGGAATCGCTCCAAGGAACTGAGTCTAAAAACACCTACGTCTCCTGTTCCCATTAACCTCTTTTCTCTCCTATCTAGGGTAGGAGAGTTGAAGGGAGGTATAAGTATCAAAGAACCCCAAATAAAGTATCTTTGAACAAGTTCCGAGCCTAAAGAAAAGCCTTGAAAGTGAACGGGTCAAGTCAGAGACAGAATATCAGGACTTGGTGACAAAATAGATGAATCGGATACCCTGATTTTATACGTTTCTGATCTATGTGATGTTTTCAATCATGGCACCCCATTCAGACATTATTGCATGTTGGAAAAATAGAAAGATACTACCACAAAACATGGACAAATCCTTCCATACCAATAAGAAGACTGACCTTGTCATTGACAAATGTTTATCTAGCACATGTATGTAAAACTTATCCTGTGAGGCTGTGGGCAGAATTTCCTACCTGGAAAAGTAAAATAAAGGAAAATAATGAAGACATCTATCTCATCTCTGTGAAAGACACAGAGATTGTCCTCTGAAAAGTTAAGAGTAAATCATAATTTAATTTCAGAGCTATATGTTTGAAGTTCCTGAGAGTCATGCATAGCTAAGCAGTCTGCTCAGGCCTGTTACTAGGCTACAGAAACATTTTATGGAAGAGAGAAAAGCTGCCCCAGTCCTTTCTGTTATTTCAAAATAATCTCATGCAGTTGAAAAAAGTAATTTAAATAATATTGATTCATAAATGGAGTTTCTAAGACTATGTAAATATGTATGCCAATAAGTATATGTAGACACATAAGCCCTTGTATATGGGTGTCCTGTCTGTCTAAATTCTGCCTTCACTAATTCAGGTGTGAATAGTGGAATTCATTTCATGGAGTTCTAACACTGGCAATCTATAGGTTACAAGTCTTCTGTTTCAGTTACTTTTCTATTACTGTGAAAAGACACCATGACCAGGGCAATTCTTGTAAAAGAAGACATTTAATTGGAGGCTTGCTTACAGTTTTGAGGGTTAGTTCAGGATTGTCATAGTAGGAAGCAGATAGTCATCATGATGGAATAGTAGCTGAGAACTTTACATCCTGATTGGGAGAGAGAGAGAGAGAGAGAAAGAGAGAGAGAGACGTGGACGGACGGACAGACAGACAGACAGACAGAGACAAAGAGAGACAGAGAGACAGAGACAGAAAGAGACAGGGACAGAGACAGAGTCAGAGACAGAGAGACAGAGAGACCCTGGTGTTGGCTTTGGAAACATCAAAGCCCACCTCTAATGACACACTCTCTCCCAAAAGACCGAACCTCCTAATCCTTCCCAAACAGGTCAATTAAGTGGGGTTATGCATTCAAATATATGATTCTATGGGATCCATTCTGGTTCAAACCACCATACTTTCTCTAGACACTTGGAAATCACTATCTTATTATTCAATCAAGTTTAAATGAAACATGTACGTAAAAACCATGTGTAAGGATGTTTAATATTGAGACTCAAAACAAGAGGCTTATTAAACATCAAGCAGAATTTTAGTGTAAACTATAAAAGATACAAATTTTAATAAGAAAATAACTCAGTGAGTGTTTCATGAAAAACATTCTTAAAATCTATTAAGGGGAATATATATTTGTTTAAAGACCTATACTTTATCCTTGTTAAGGAAAAATCATACCATAAGTATACAGCTTTTTAAAATTTCTCAGAAAAATAAAAATTTAACAGAAATAACAAAATTACTTCCCCCTCCCCCCATTAGATAATGTCCCTTACATATTCCCAGGGACATGTTCTTTTTCTTTGGTTTATAAAATACACTTTACAAAAATCTCACCAGCTAAAATGGTGCATTACTGTGGCAAATAAAGATAGAATGAGCTGACTTTCCAAAAAAACAGATTATAATGGTTTTGAAAATAGTGGGTACAGACTTTTGTCTAATTATTAAAGTGAAAACTTCTGGAAAGAGCACCAAAGAGAGACCTGAGGCTCAATCCATTTGAATCTAGCTTGGTGAATAGATGGTTTTAATAAGAAACTACTTAGTAAGAATTATGAGTTTAATATGAGCTCCTTGCAGGAACATGAACAACTGAAGCGAACCTTTCCATCTTCTGCTCCTCAGGTAAGGGGAGGTCCTGTGAGTCCCTCCTCCTCCTGCAGTGATGGGACCTTAATGGGTCCAATCCTGCTAAGGTCTCATGCATAATCACAGCCCATTTTGTAAAGAGCCGTAGAAGCAGACATTAGCCGCGTCACAAATGAAGCTGTGAATCATAGATGCTGGGGCTATAATTCTACAGCACCATGGTCTGATGCAAAAGGAGCTAGTTTGATTTTGTATTTAAACTGACACCAAGTATTTAAAGTCTCCAAGTAGAATTTCTTTCTGATACCTCTTGAAAAGTTCAGACTTCACATTGGGGCCAAATTTACCCTGTGCTAATAGGGTATATAGTTCACTTATTTCATTAACTTTTTTACAATTAGACCTTTAATGTTGCAGTTTCTCAACTGAAATGTGTTGGTTGCTATGTTTTATGTAAGTTGGAATGTGTGCCCCCTAAGTTTCTTTTGTAAAGATGCTGTGCTCAGGGAGGCGGTGTGGAAAGACGGGGTGGAAAGATGGGGTGGAAATGTCAACTGATGGGGGACTAGTGGCAGAGGTTTAGTTAATTTAATATATGCCTTCAGAGCAGGGTGAGGTGGTGCACACCTGTAAACCCAGCACTTGGGAGGCAGAGGCAGGTGGATCTCTGTGAGTTTGAGGCCAGCTTGGTCTACAAAGTAAGTCCAGGACCGCCAAGGCTACACAGAGAAACCTTGGCTCAAAAAACAAAAACAAGCAAAGGAAGATATGCCTCTGGAAGGGCTTGTGATACCATTCCCTTGACTAGCACCCTGTTTGGTGGTGTGGTCTGTTTCTCCCACCCATAGTTACAGTGCTAATATCTGCCACAAGGTACACAGATAAGTAGGCCTCTCACCAGAGCCTCACTATGCCCTCTGGACTTTTAGCTTCCAAAATTATGACTTAATTATACCACTTTTCTTTATAAAGACTGTATGCCTCAGTTTGTTATAGCAGTGAACAATCAATTAATATACTAATCAACTAAAGATATAATAATTCAAGCCCAATCAATACTTCTACAAAACTCAGATATATCATGCTTTTGTCTAGAATGTCTATTTTTTTTTCCATTTGTGATTGTTCTATGATACCAAGTCCAGGAGCAGCAACCTGTCTAGTGATTTTATCATATAAAGCTATTTAAGCAAATGCCTTTGCTGTTTGGTCCTGGAAATATGAAAAGATGGTGTGAACAGGTTTAGTTGTTCAGGGCAAACTCCAGCTTACCAAATGCTTGGCTTTTGTGTATAGAGAAAGTTCCCAATGCCATTTTTTTTCTGTCTCATATTTTTCTAATCCCTTCTAATTTGCTGCAGTATATAAATGTTGGATGGAGAGCAAGCTATCAATTCAATCTTATCAGCAACATTTTCAGTCTCCTGCTTCTGTTCCCTAAGCTATGTATTTTATTCTGGGGATTTTTTTTCCAAGTAGCAACAAAGCTGGCTTTATATTGGAAATCTGTCAAATTGTGTTAAGAAGTTCTTGATGGGATTAACTGTTTCCCTGACTCTGGCCTGCTCTCGGACTGGAACTGCTAAAACTGCTCAGCCGGTACCTTTGCAGGTGTGCTGTACTGACAGAAACTTTCTTTGCTCCAGCCATGTTTGGAGATTAAACTTTTCTTAGGAGGATTATGATGAAAAAAAAAAATCAGTGACAGCAACTTAGAGTTTTACTAATCTAATGGGTTAGCTTACACCCGTGGCCAATCTGGTCAGAGGCTCAGCAAAACTGAAAACATGGTTGTGGAGTCCCTGGGTCCAGGAGAGGAACTATGTGGCTTTTGCACCCAAGGATTTGCCTGGTGTTCTTGCCCTGACTTCCTTTCTTGGTAGATACAAACTATAAACTGAAATAAACCCTTCCGTCCCACAGATAGCTTTTGGTCATGGTGTTTTATCACACCAATAGAAACTTATCCAGGATGTCCTCCTCTACAACACACACCACACACACACACACACACACACACACACACACACACACACACACACACACACACACACACGGAATCCAACATCCAATATCATTTGAAACAACAGCCTTGTAGATTAGCAGCTGTTAGTGCTTATTATCTGATCTACAAACCAAAGAGTGATAACCAGCATATCGGAAAAAGAATAAATCATTCAAAACTAATGGAAAGACAGTAACTTATAAAAGAACTGCTCAAGCAATGAAAATGATCATTAACTATAGATGAGATAAAGAAGGTCATATGATTCACACTGAGGAGTTAGTTCTTGTGCGCTTTGGGTGACTATGAGGGCAAAGATTCTCAGATGCTAGCCTCTGTGGATTAAGAAGATCTACAACAGTGTTTTCTGCCTATCTACTGAATGCTGTGATACTTTAATACAGTTCCTCATGCCACAGAATTATTTTGTTGTTACTTCATAACTGTAATTTTGCATTTTGGAATCATAATGTAAGTATCTGATACGCAGGATTTCCAATATTTGACCCCAAAGGAGTTGTGACCCACAGGTTGATGTTGTAGGTGATTTTTCCCTCCTGATGCCAAAGTCTTAGAACAACGACTCATGAGACTTAAATATATTTACAAATACCTAGACCATATAAATAGGCTTTTCTCTGACTAGCTCATAACTTAAAATAACCCTTTAATACTAATCTATATTCTGCCACATGGCTGGTTATCTGAGCTCAAACACCATTCGACCATCTTCCTGACATCTTGCAGGCTGAATCTTGCATGCACCTGTCTCTGTCCCATAATCCCTCTGCCTACCGGATGTTCCCACCTCCTATTTCCTGCCTAAGCTATTGGCTATACGTTTTTTTTTTTAACTGACAGGTGTTACATCCATACAACACACAAGAGATTCCTTCTACAGGCTGACAACTTCTGGTCATGGAAAATGTAAAAAATAGTAGAAGGCATGGGGCAGATCCAAAAGAAAAAAGTAATCCCTACATCAAAGCCTCAACTCAGCAGATGACTTTTTTAAAAAAACCTTCAAGTGTGGGTTTTTGTTTGTTTGGTGTTTTTGCTTGACAATTTTGCTTTTATTAGACACTGACATAAAGGTATTCAATCTGTGAACAGACAGATTATAAAAGCATCCTAGGAATAGTCTCTTTATAACTGATAGGAACAGGGAGCAACGTCAGGAAATCTTCTTTATGCATTGGATTCTTGCCACCAAAGTACCAGAGAATACAAAGCTGTGGTCTCAAAAAGAGACTAATGTCTGAAGGAGAAACATATTGATTGTGCATATGTCTTTGACCACATGAAGAATGTTAGAACTGTGAAAACATTGGCAATCTATGGCATTGCTCATGTGCTGTGAAGAAGCCTAATGAATGATTATTAAATTTGTTGGTGTAACCTTCTACAGTCAATTATAAAACACTGCAAGTGGCTCCTGGCTTACAAAGATCACCAATAAGCACCGGGCATATTAAAAACATTGAAAAAACTCTATGGTACTATTAATATATAATATAATAGGAAATGAGAAAAGCTTTCAATTTATTCTCTAAATGAGATAAGTTGTATAATTCAAACTATGGAAATTACATAAAATATATTGTATCTCTCTCTCATCTACCTAATCTGTCTTGATTTGCTTGCTGATTGGAAACACTTGAGTGCGTTAACATACCATTTGCCATAGCCTATCTTATGAGAATAGCTCTGCTTTCTTAGTTTACTGCATTGTTCCATTTCCTCAAGTGTGCCACACTGTCTGCTCATTAATTTACTCACACTGCTCCTTACGTCTGGTACAGAGTGGGTTCTACATTCTTTGATTGTCTTTCAAAAGCTATCCCAAGCTATGTCTTCTCTTAACACTTTCCTGGCTCCCCGTCACTGGGATCCTGGTTTACCCTTGCATTTTCCCTCTGACGACCAAGTCTGTGGTATATGACATCATAGTCCTAGAACAGTAGTAATAAAGTTGAGCTTAGTCCAAGCACTTAGATAGCTTCACTATGGTTAGAGATATCCTTATCTTTATCACCGTGGTGGTTACCATAGTAACTGTAGAAAGTTCCGGCTCTTGAAATGACTTGAGTATAATTAAATTCAATGTGGAATACGTACACCATGATCTGTACTCATTTCCAAGAAAAGTACAGCTTTCACATGACAGTAAAAATGTTGAAGTTCTTTTTCTTTTTCTTTTTTTTTTAATTTAAAACTTTTTTTTTATTGTTTATTTTTTGTGATGGTATTTCTCTTGTAGTCCTGGCCATCCTGGAGTAACTTTGTAGACCAATCTGGCCCCAACCTCACAGAGATCTGCTTGTCTCTGTTGAAATGATTTTTTATGAAACTGTGTTTGTTTCTCTTAGGTTGTTTCTTAACCCAGCTATCACACAAATAATTGAGATTCTTTTATGATTCAAGGCTTCACAACACAATATTGAGTAGTTTAAGTCTGTTCTTAACCCTCTGTGCTATTTTGTCTTACTCCCAGCAAACATCCATCCCAGTGACACTTTTACTTTGTAGTGTTCCTGAGCTCCAGCTCCTTCCTCCTGATCATCCTTGGACCTCTACCCTTGTTTTCATCCTCTACTTCCTCTCCTAACTCCTAGGTCTCTGGCTGGCAGGAAGTCCAGCCCTATTCTCTTCCCTGCTCATTGACTGGCTATAAGCTACTTTATTGACATATCAGGGGGATAGTTGGGGAACAGAGTTTACAAAACATTTAGATAGGAAACAAAAATTTAAACTACACAATAACCTTAAAACTACAGTAAAATTTTTACTTGACAGTGTCAATATATAGCCAAAATAATTACACACACACACACCCCCCAAACCCCCCTGCTCTGTAATCTCTGATTCCTGATTCCCCAGGGCCAAGGGGTTAGAAGAAAAGTGTGACAAAGAAGGCATGTAAAAGAACAGGAAAAATAAAATAAACCCTAAACTTCCTCACTACAGGAGGAAGTGAAGTTTGGTCAACATTCTAGCACCATTGATGCTAGAAAAACGGGTTAGAATAAAGAGAATAAAAAAATGCCTAATGGAACATTCTGGTCACTGTGTGCAAGATGCAAATACCTCTAATTGAATAGTCATCTACAGAGATTTCCTAATTTGAAACATCTTCTGCCTCAGACTTCTTTCTATCGAACACGAACAAAAGAATAATTTTGTTTCTACCATCACAACTACTTGGAAATATTCGTTTAGAATTGCACAGGAAAGGAAAAAAAAAGCTGAAATCAAACCAATTAAATCCTACAGTTAGAAGATGTATTTTTGCGTTCCTAATGATTTGTGTCTTGGTTAGATTTTGTCAACTTGACTCAAGCTAGAGTTACGTTGGAAGAGAAACCTCAGTTGAGAGAACGTCTCCATCAGAGTTCCTGTAGGCAAGTCTGTGGGGCATTTTATTCATTAACAATCATTTAGGAGGGCCCAGGCCACTATGGGAGGTATCATTTCTGGGCAGGCGGTCATGATTGGTAAAGCTCTCTGAGCTAGCTATGGGAAATAAGTCAGTAAGGAATATTCCTCCACGGTCTCTGCTTCGGTTCCTGCCTCAGAAGGTTCTGGCCAGGCCTCCCTCCATAAAGGTTTACAACAATAAGCCGTAAGACAGAGGAAATAAAACTTTTCCTCCTCAAATTGCTTTCGGGTATGGTCTTTATTACAGCAATAGAAACTTAACTATGGCATCTGCAAATGAGAATAACTCCCAGTAAGATTCAATAACCACTAGTGTCCTTCTATCACGTGTCTGTGCTCTAGCCTCGCACACTGGGAAACAGAACACAGCAGACACTTCTAGAAGTACAGAAGCTGGAGCAGGCAGGATGGAATATTATGGGGGGAAAAGCCAGATTTGTGTATATTCCCAGGTACGGCACCCAGTCAATTCTGGAGCTAAAGGTCTTCTCTCCAGCTCTGGGAACGCCCCCTCTCCTCCAGTCCCTGTAGTGAAAGATGATGCCTGAAAAAGGAGATAGAAAACACGTTTTTTTTTTTTAAAGAATGGGAGTCCCCTTTTGTTGAGTCATAGGAGTCGTTTTCAGCTTTTGACACTTTGCTGTCTGGTGTCTGGAGTCTGGTTCTGGGGGTAGCCTGGTCTAGAAATTCAGAGAACCTGAGGAGGTCTATGCATCCTTCTTACACTAAGTCCAGAGCTTTCTGGTCCGGAAGGACTACAACCTTAGCAGCAGGGTTTCCCAACATGCAGAGAGACCCTATCTGAAACTAAACAAAACTAAACAAAACTAAACAAAACAAACAAAACCAAAAAACAAACAAACAAACAAACAAACAAACCTCCAAGACAAACAAATAAAAACAGGAGAAGAAATATTGTAAAATTATTTCTCTGATGGCCACACATTTGCAGAATAAAGGAATGAACTATATTTTTAGGCAAGGAAAAGGAAAAGGATTCATTCCAAGGTACAGCAAAGTAAACATTAAAACCAATGAACTGTGTTTTTAGTTTTATTTATTCATTTATTTTTGTATATGTGTGTTTTACCTGCATGTGTGTAGATACATGTACAACAAACATAGCGCCCGATGTCAGAGGAGGTCAGAGTGTGTTGGAACAACAAGAAGGATACTGGGAACCAAATCCTGGTCCTCTGCAAGAGTAACAATTGCTCTTAATTACTGAGACACCTCTCTAGCCATCAATTAGCATCTTTTTTAACTTCTAGAAAAAAAAAAAATCAAGCCATAAGGGGAGAAAAGACAGAACAGGAATGGATCTAGTTGTCCCATCTCGTGTAAAACAGCCAAGTATAAAATTAGAATAAAACTTTCAGAACCCTGATCTCAGAGTTTTACCTCCACCTGGCCCTGCTTATAAAGCAGGAGGATGGGCTTCATGAAATGAGAGGTGCAAACCAATTTAGAGGAAGACATAGGGAGTAAACGATGAACACCCACAGAGACGCTCAGGAAAGGCCTCCCACAGAACCATCTGCTTCCATTGGGGAAGAATTTGATTATTGTCAAGGCAAAGAAGAGGGCTGGTGAATAATGATGTGTTAGTGATTCTTGTTTTCTGTAAACACAGTCATTAATCAGCATCTAAACCTGATTAACTCTGGAGTCTTAGGTCAAGTTGTTGTTGGGAATTATAATATTTGTAAAGACTTCAAAAGCAAAGTTTGTTTCTGGCCTCTCTCCTCCAATCTATTTCCTCTCGTTTTGTTGTTGTTGTTGTTGTGTTGTTGTTGTTGTTGTTGTTGTGGCAGATTATAGACAGGAGAATGACTTCTACTTTTTAACACAATTTTTAATCACACACATGATATTAGATATCTTTGGAGCATTTTAAACTTGGGTCAGATGTATAGAAAATTTCTTTTTTTCCTGTTTTGATATAAACCTAAATTTGCTCTAAAAGAATTAAAAGGAACATTAACCTGGGAGCTAGACTTTCCTGTTTTATTTGAATTTGTTTCCTCCTTTAAACTTGGATAAATTTGCATGGAATACTTTTTCATCATGATTGTCAAGTAAAATGATGTCATTTAATAAAACTGTTTCTCTTTAATCTTTTTTTTTATTATTATTTTATATTTTGAGAGAGGGTTTCTCTGTGTAGTTCTGGCTGTCCTGGACTCGATTTGTAGACCAGGCTGGCCTTGAACTCACAGCCATCCACCTGCCTCTGCCTCCCTGAGTGCTGGGAGTACAGGCATGCGCTGAACACAACACAACATACACACACACACACACACACACACACACACACACACACACACACACGTGTGTAATTTTACATGTTTTTAGTCACCTTAATGAAATAATTTAGAAAGTGACTCAGAAGGAAGATCAAAGACCAAGACCTTTTGTTGTTGTTGTTAAGGCCAGCAGCTGCTGGGGGAAAGGAGACATAAGAGGAAGAGAGAAAGCCTTACCCCAGGAAGCAGGCAAAGGTGGGCATGGTGGTTCTTGTCTTTAATCCCAGCAGCACTCAGGAGGCAGAGTGAGGAGAATATCTGTGAGTTCAAGGCCAGTGAAAATGGCAAGAATTCAAGGCCAACCCAAACTACACAGTGAGATCTTGTCTCAGGGGGAAAAATGCAAACAAGCAGCAAACAGTCACAAGGCAGGCAAGCAGCTGTGTGATATATTTCAGAAAAAGCAGTTTTAAAGGACTGGAGTATCGAGAAAAGCATGTGCAGGCTCTGTCCACTGGAGAAAGAAAGAAAGAAAGAAAGAAAGAAAGAAAGAAAGAAAGAAAGAAAGAAAAGGACAAGGACTAGGAGAAAAGATAAGAAGGAAAGGAAGAAAGGAGAAAAAGAAAGAGAAAGGAAGGAGGAAGGAAGGAAAAGAGCTATGTAGGTGTACTTTAAAAATTTTTTTATTTAAATAATTTATTCAAATTACATCTCAATTGTTATCCCATCACTTGTATCTTCCTGTTTCTCCCTCCCTTCCTTCTCCCCTCCCTCTTTCATCCTATCCCCCTCCCCTAGACCTGTGACAGAAGGGAACCTCTTCCCCCACCATATGATCACAGCCTGTCAGGTCTCATCCAGGTAGCCTGCTTACCCTTCCTCTGAGTGGCGCCAGGCCTCCGGTCCAAGGGGAAGTGGTCAAATAGGGGGCACCAGAGTTCATGTCAGAGTCTGTCCCCGCTCTCCACACAACCATGGAGAATGTACAGTTCATTGGCTAGATCTGATTAGGGGGCCTAGGTTTACTGCATGCATGCATTGTCTTTGGTTGGTACAGTAGTTTGTGCAGGCCCCCATGGGTCTAGATCCGCCAGACTTGATGCTCTTCTTGTAGAGTTCCAGGACCCTCTGGTGCTGGAATGGAACTATTTCTCCGTTCTCCCATATCTCTGTTACCAGGAATCCCAACAGAAGTCTCAGCATCTGTCCCAATCCTCCGCTGAGTGAAGACTCTGAGAAAAATCTATTTTTATTTTGGGTTCCTTAAATCTCCTTCTCCCTACTGCACCCCAGTCCCTTCTAACACCCCAACACCAGGTAGGAGAGAGAAGGTTAGTGCAGAGAGTGGACATGTTCTCCTTAGCCACTTCCTGCTGTTGAGGGACCTTGAGTTCCTTGAGGCAAGTCCAGTCCTCTAGAAGGACATCTTCAACTTCTCATCATGCCTCATCAACAGCGACCAGGAGCAGCAGGGGGGAAGCATCAGCACCCTTCTTCTTTCTCAGCGAACCCAGTCTCTCTCTGGACCTGGCATTTATTTCCACTGGCAAAGACCACACCCCTGCCTGAGATAGTTCACAGCTGACAAAGACCACATGCCCTCTCGTGAGGCAGTTCTCAGCTGTGGACAAACTGGAGCAGCCCCCATATCCCACACCTGAGATGAAAACAAAATCATGTTTCCATATAAACCCAAATGTCCACAACAGAGCTGTTTTAAGGCACTCAGGAACACTGGCAGTCTGTGGCGTCATCCGACTGAAGCTCTACGAGGCACTGAACAGGGGAGGGGCTTCTGGGAAGGATGGGCATATTACCTCATTAAGACAACTCTTATTCCTCCCCCTGCAGTGTGGATTCAGGTGAATCAGAGTTCCTGAGAGACGATGTCCTGGCCATGTGATTGTCAGGCCCTAGATTAATACATGCAGGAAAAGACAGCGGTATGTAATTTTCTAACCTATGGAGCTGATAAAAAAATCATGTCTCCCTTAATAGACTATGGCAAAGCCTTGCTAGCAATCCTCAGTGGCTTTCAAGGTTACTGTAGCAATTTCTCCTATAGCCAGACATAAATCCTAAGCTTATTTTTAATATTCTACTGTCTATCTGCCTTAGGCTTGCTATAGAGAAGTTCTCTGACCACTTTATCAGAGAGTGTATGATCTCGCACTCTAGGAAAGCGCTTGTCCATTCCTGAAGGGAGGCATAGATGAACGTGGCATAGATGAGTCTGAATAGACAGAGGTGCTCGGTTCCTAATCTAGTCTGTGTCTATCAGATCCCGCTGGTAACAACGCAGATACTTCTCTGTGTCAGTCTGATGGTTTCACGAAGTGATTCTCTATTCAAATGGTTTTCTCATCCATTAATAATTAAACAGAAGGTCTGACATCCATTTACATCTGTACGTCAATGATGACTTTTCAGCTTGGGGAACTTAGTCTTTTTTCAGTGTGATAAATTATTTTATACCTTCTTTTTTAATTAAAAAAAAACCCATGCAATATATTCTGATCACATTTCCTCTTATCTCACTCCTTCCAACTCATCTTCATGTACCTGACTTCATTCTCCCCCCCCCCCTCTCTCTCTCCCCCCTGGGGCCACATCTGGAAAGACCCTGTGCAGGGGCTGTGCATGTGGCCACCGTCTCTGTACCTTCGTATGTGCATCATTTCTGGTTTATCTGGCAGACACCATCTCTTTGGAGTTATCCGTCCTCTCTGGTTCTTATAATCTCTCAGCCTCTGCTTCTACATAGGGCCCTGAGACCTGAGTTGGAGGACTGGAGGAAGATATCCTACCTAGGACTGAGCATTCCAAATTCTTCTCTCTGTCTTCACATAGCCAAATTCTGGGACTCTGTGTTAGTTCACATCTACTGCAGGAGAAATCTCCTTTGACGGTGGCTAAATAAGCGCTGATGTACGGGTATAGCAGAATATCATTAGGAGTCTGTTTAGATAAAGTGTTATTGCTGTGAAGAGAAACCATGAACACGGCAACTTTTCTTTTCATTCATTCATTAATTTATTCACTTTATAGCCTGATTGCAGCTTCCCCTCCCTTCTCTCCTCCCAGTCCTTCCCGCTCACCCCCTCAGCCTCCACCCGCTCCCTTTCACCTCAGAAAAGGGGAGGCCTCTCATGAATAACAACCTACCTTGCCTATCAAGCTGCAGTGGGACTAGGTGCATCTTCTCCTATTGAGGCAGCCCAGTAAGGGGAAAGGGATCCAAAGGCAGGCAACAGAGTCAGACACAGCCCTTGCTCCTGCTGTTAGGCGTCCCACATGAAGAGCATGCACATCTGTTACATATGTGCAGAGGACCTAGGTCTGTATCACACATGCTTTCTGGTTGGTGTTTCCGGCTCTGTGAGCCTCTATAGGCTCAGGTTAGTTGATTCTGTGGATTTTCTCGTGGTGTCATTGACCTCTCTGGCTCCTTCAGTCCTTCCTCCCCGTCTTTCACAGAATATCCTGAGCTCTGCCTAACTTTTGGCTGTGGGTCTCTGCATCTGTTTCCATTAGTTGCTAAGTGAGGCCTCTCAGATGACATTTATGCTAGGCTCCTGTCTGCAAGTATGTCAGAATATAGTTAATTAGTGTCAGGGGCAGTCTCTCTCTCTTATGGCCTGGCTCTCACATCGGCTAGGGATTGATTATCCGTTCTCTCAATTTGTGCTCCATTTTTACCCCTACACATCTTGCAGGCAGGACAAAATGTGGGTCGAAGGTTTTGTGACTGGCACGGTGTCCCCAGCTCTCCAGTGGGAGTCTTGCCTGTTACAGGAGATGGCTGTTTCAGTCTCAATATCACCCATTTCTAGCAGTCTTAGCTAGGTCACCTGCTAGCATTTGTTTTAAAATTGTGGGTTGTCATTTTCGTTTAACAAAGCTATCACCCCAAAAGTTGAGACTGAGCAATATAAGTCCATATTAACCTCTAAACTGGTCTCCTTCCTCTTTGCCAAAATCCCTGAGATAACTTGGTTTTATAGCTTTCTCTGGTCCAGCTGTTCTCTTTCACGTCTCCTGGGCCTCTGCCCATGGCTGAGTTCCCACTTCCTCTCCCTTTCTTCCCCTCCCCTGGCTCTATTCTCTCTCCTGCTCAGTGATTGGCTGTTAAGTTGCCTTATTGACATATCAGGGTACAATTGGGGAGCAAAGTTTAGACAGAAGATTCTCAGAACAAAGATTGCAACCAGATGGGGGTGGCACAGAAACCAGCATTTGAATCTTTATACAGTGCACAGTAACGTTATGCTGACAACAACACTCATAGATTACTGGAAGTTTCCATTGTTCCTGGTTTCTAGCTCCATCCAGAGATTCCTCCCACCCCCCACCCCCACTGTTTCAGTTTTCTTTCCCAGTTCTGTCTCCCTCTGTCCTCCCCACACTTGATCTATCCCGCATCCCCACCTAGTTCCCTGTTGATAGTGCCACTCCCTATGGGCCAAGCATTCAGACACATGAGTCTATTCAAACCACCAGAGTCATGTCCCTGTAGCATAATAGTTATGTGTTTTTTCCCCCCTAGGTTTATGGTCTATCCAGTATAGGGATCTTGTACAACTAACCATTGTTAGGCATGGGCTCCATCTCAAGGGGTGGGCCTTAAATCCAATCACACTTTGTGCCATTTTTATACCAGTGTATCATGCAAGCAGGTCACCATGGTGGATCCAAGAGTTTGTAACTGGGTTGGTGTTTACCTTTCTGTTAGCATGCTAAGTACCTTCCAGTACCATGACCACTAGGTACCAGGCTTCTTTTTTGTTCAATTAGATATGTAAACGTTGCCCTCAGTAGTAAAGCCTTACCACCAGGGTGTGGAGAACAGACAATAGCATTAGCAGTAGGCTGAGATATTTGTTGGGTACTAAAGGACCCCATTGGACAATGACTCAACTATGTATAGCCCATTCTTAGCACTGGAAGTTTCACTTAATAGAGAAAGAAGTCTCATGGGCATTTATCTCCTTACTATTTGGTTACTTCATTTAGTTTATTTTTATACATGTATGTGTTTTTAAGAAGCATCTACAATAATAGGTTTCTGTATGATAGACATCTAAGTGGCTTCCAATTTCTGGCTCTTGTAAGTAGAACAGCAATGAACATGGACAAACCAGCATCTCTGTAGTAATGTAAAGCATCTTTGGGTATGTGATCAAGAGTGATACAGCTGGATATTGAAGTAGATCTATTCCTGGGATCCTTGGGAACTGCAACGCTGATTTCAATAGTGGTTGTACAAGTTTACACTCCCACAAACAATTAATGAGTGCTTCCCTTTCCCCACATCCTTGCCAAACATGAGCTGTCATTTATTTTATTGATCTCGGCTATTCTGAGTGATATAACAGGAAATCTCAAAGTAGTTTTGATTTTTCATTTTCCTGATGACCAAGAACAATGAACATTCCTTTAAGTGTTTCTCAGAAATTTGTGTTAATTTTTTTTGAGAACTCTCTGTACCTGACATTTTAATTAGATTATTTGTTTTCTTGTGTTTAAAAATTCTTGATATATTTTAGATACTAACCATGTGATGGATGCATTTATCAGCTGTAGAAGTTTTCTGGTGGAATGTTTAGAGTCTTTTAAGTATGAAAATAATGTCATCTACAAATAAAGATACTTGGACTTCTTTCTATATATTTGTATACCATTCATCTCCATCACTTGGCTTTTTGCTCTATCTAAGGCTTGACATAATAAATTGAATAGGTATGGAAAGACTGGATATCTTTCTCTTGTTCTTGGTTCTAGTGGAGATTTTTTGGGTTTTTCTCCATTTAGGTTGACGTTGACTGTGGACTTGCTGTAAACTGCCTTTATCATGTTGATATATGTCCCTGTATCGCTAGTTTTTTTTTTTTTTATCATGAGGGAGTGTTGGAATTTGTCTAAAATCTTTTCTGCATACAATGAGATGATCATGTGGTTTTTGTCTTTCAGACTGCTTATGTGGTGGATTACATGTATTGATTTATGCATGTTGAACCATTTCTGCATCGCTGGGATAAGTCTACTTTATTATGATGTGTAATGTAGTTTTATGTGTTTTTGGATTCAGTTTGCAAGTATTTTATGCTCATAAAGGAAACTGACATGAGCTGTTCAGATAATGTCCAGAAAAGGGCAGGTTGTTGAAATTACCCACCATGACTGTGTGAGGGTCAGACGTGTTCTAAGCTGTAGTAGTGCTTTTTTTTTTTTAATGAACTTGGGTGTCCTTGTGTTTGGTGCATAGATGTACCATTTGATGTAACCCAGAATGGAAGGAATCCCGGACAAAACCTGCACTCATACACTGAGTGTGTGTAGCCCTGGTTGTGCTTCAGTGCCAGGTCACCTAGTGACTCTGTTCACCTCAGAAGTTCCCAGAGTGTTCCTAACTAAGGACAGGGGGGAAAAAAAGGTCATGAACTCCAGTGTCAGCTAAAGAAGAGAGCTAACAAATACCAGACTTTGGATTACAGCTCTTTACAAATGCTACTGAAAAACAAGCCAGCTTTCCATATGAAAAGTAGACAATGCTTTAGAGAACCTTTGGAAAAGAGTTTACTTCTCTGATGACTTTGCCCCTGGTGACATCAAACTGTCCTTTCTCGTGTTCAGTGGCATTCACTTCAGAGCTCAGTATTTTCCGTTCCCGATAAGGCAGAGAAAGAGCTGTTAAGGAGGTCACTCTCTGCCTGCAGTTTTGTTTATTCTCAACAAAGAAAGAGCCCAGTGTGACTATTTTACATGGCAAATAGCTGAAGTCAGATTTTCCCAACAGCCTGAGATCATCTAACCTTACCAAGAGCGCATCATCGCGCGCAGTGGAAGATTACCGCACCAGACACTGATGTGGAACAAGGCTGCTGCTACTTTTCCACAGGCCGCTGTATCTCAAGGGAAGAGCATTCTCGCCACGCCCTTCTTGCTGCTGCTCACATACAAAAGGCTGCCTGGATGCAGAAAAACTTTCTCAATGCTTTCTACCAAAGGAATTACTTCTGCATTGTGTGTCTGTTCTTTAACCTCCTTTGTAGCTACATCATCTAATAGTTCACTTATTTAATGGGAATCGTGACATGATTAGTCTAAATATTTAGCTCAGAAGTTTGTGCTGAGAGGTCAATGAGTTTTAGTACATGGGAGATATTTATGGCTGACAAATATTCTATAAATCAATGGTTCCCAACCTTCCTAATGCTGAGAACCTTTAGCACAGATCCTCATGGTGTGACCCACAACCACAAAATTATTTTGTTACTACTTCATAACTATAACTTTGCTACTGTTATGAATTGCAATATAAATATCTAATGGGCCACCCCCATGGGGCCAACGACCTACAGGTTGAGACCACTGCTATAAATATGGGCCATGATAGCTATATACTTGTGTTTGTTTGGACACATTCACTCAGTATGTAATGTAGATTATAGATATCAGCATTTGAAGTAATAGAGATATGGAAAGGTGTACAGAGATTTATCATTAAGTTAGATCATATTTTATATAATTAAGAAAGTCAGTTATGAGCCCTTTATTAAGGTTAAGTTGGCAGCTGAAATTGGGAGAATGTTAAAGAAAGATAAAGATTAATATAAAGGGAGCATAGAAATTAATGAAATAAAACACCTAAACAGCATTGAATCAAGTTTGCAAGAGGAAATAATGGTAACAATAAGGTTATTTGTCATAATTAAGAGAATATATAAAACTTAAAGAGGAGGGAGAAAGGGTTCCTTTTAATTCTACAGAAAATATAGTAAGCAAGATCGATGAATTGCTAGTAAACATGGCTACTTGGTAGCAGATCATATGGCATTGAAAACAATGACTAAGCCATTTAAGATTTTTAAAATGTGTTCATTTTATATCGTTTTGGGCCAGTTAGGTCGCGAGTTCTATTGTGCAGCAGTTGGGACTAGAACAATGTATACCTCTGTCAGGTGCAGAGAAAACCCAGTTCCTCAAATAAAGTTAATTCCCACGAGCACTGTTTTTTCTTGTTGTTGTTTGTTGTTTGTTTTTCCAAGACAGGGTTTCTCTGTGTAGCCTTGGTTGGCCTGGACTCACTTTGTACACTAGGCTGTCCTCATATCCTCCTGCCTCTCCCTCTCCGAGTGCTGGGATTAAAGGTGTGTGCCACCAGGCCTGGCTGAGCACTGTATTTTTTTTTTTTAATACTGTACTGTGCTCCTGTTCTCTTGATGCCCTTTGAACTCTTACAATGGAAAAGTGCTGTCTACGTGAGAGAGGTCAGCACTTCAAAGATAAAGCAACGGATGTGGAGGATTTTAAAGAAGTATTTTCAATATGTGGACAATAAGGAAGGCACAAGTTCAGTCAGCAAATATAGCTGTTTACTTATTGTTAAATGCTGATTTATCTAGTTTTAAGAAATCTGACCAAGTTTATAGAACACAGATGTTTACAACCTGGACATTCTGAGATCTCAATGTACACAGCTCCACTCGCTCAGCATCCAGCTGGTCTCCAATGTTGCTTTTTTCCCCCCATGTAAAACAACCCTTTGTAGTCAGAATACTTTGAGATAATTACCCTCAGCATCCCAAGTGACAGCTAATTTACCGGATAACAAGAGAAGAAAAGTGTCGATCATTTCTTTGGCCTTGTCTTTACTAGGCAACGTAATCTGTGTAAAGATTTGAGTCCCCAACAAATATAGCCAGGTAATAGCTGGATCATGTGAAAGAAAGAACCTCCCGTCATGATGCTGCTTTGGTCCAGTCCCAGACTTCGACTCTCTGCATTTCCAGTGGCCACCTGGCACCAGCCATCCCTAAGCATCTCCTCATCTTTCCCATGTCTCATATATTTTCTTCTATTTTTCAAAGTTCCCTGGGTGGCAACTAAGCACCTTCACCTTCAAATCACAAATGCTTAGCTGGATGTTCCCCTCCCCCTCCTTCTCTCCCTCTCCCTCTCCTTCCCTCCCTCCCTCCCTCCTCCATCTCTCTCTCTCTCTCTCTCTCTCTCTCTCTCTCTCTCTCTCTCTCTCTCTCTCTCTCTCTCTCTCTCCATATCATAAACACTTACCAATTATGTGTGCACAATAGTTCCAGAACTTGTAGGTTCTCGCTAACTATCCCAGAATCCCCGTGGTGTGAGTCACCACACGCTCCTCTAACTGTCTCACTCCCATCCTCTCTGTGCATATGTTTCATCCAGCAGGCAGAGTGATGCTTTATTATTTTAATAAGGGAAGGCTTTATATGTTCACAGATTTAAAATCCAAAAACAAGTAAAGAGAACGTTCTGATTGAGTCTTTGTGCCTGCCACCCTGCTATAGCAATTATAATCACTTTTATTCTGTGTAAATCTTTAACCAGTCCTCATTTTGTAGCAATTTTCTCAATTCATACCATGTTCTTTCGTCTATAAATATTTTTTGAGCGTGTCTCTAATTGTTGAGGAGTTTTAGTTTTCTGAAGATTCACTTTTATTACTTTAAACTATGTCTATGTGTGTGGTCTGTGGCTGAGTATATGTGCATGAGTCAAGATGTCCACAGAGGCCGGAGGCTTTGGATCTCTCTGAAACTGCAGTTACAAGAAGCTGGGAACAGGACTTACAGGAGTATGAACCTCTTGACCTGGGTGCTGGGACTTGAGCTCTCTATCCCTAAATTTTAGTTTTTTATTCACTTATTTGTTTTGTTTTGACTCACCATAATATCACTATAATAATTTAAATACAATAAATAATTTCTTGGCATCATTATATATCTTAAACAGCGATAACATTTTTCTTTCCTCTTAGGAATGTCTCTCTGTGTGTGCATGTGCATGTGCCCCATACATTTATATAAAGACATCCCCACATCATGGCACACACAGGTGCCTGTTGGTCATGACTCCAGTCAGGACTGCAGGGATGTCTTTGTGTCATCTTGTTTTAATGTACTTCTGAGTTTCTGTTAATTAGTCTCCACAGTGTGCCTTAAAGGGGCTGGATCCATTGTGTACTAACATTTACCAGACTCTGGAGCTTTGCATCTGCATTTCTGTGAGGGGGTAACAAGCCCTTGGAATTGCCCTTGCATTTGTAGTTAGACACAGACGCTTAAAATAATGAAACTTTGCTATTTGAGCAAGAATGATTCGTAGATTGTGCATTTCCACTTAGGAAGCAGAAAACAGTCACTTGTCTATTTTCTGAAACATTAAAAACCAGCCTCAACTCACCATTATATTACAGGCCACATTAAAATTCTTGTTCATTTTCAACTACCATACTTATACATAGGGAAATTTTGTCTCATTAGCTAGTCAGCACAGAGTTAAAATGCACAATGTGTTGTTTCACTTATTTACACAATTTTAGTTATAGCCTCTATGTAACCAATGACCTTTCTAACAATCTCTGGGCTCGCAGCAACTTTTAAATTTCTGGCGATTTAAAAAAAACCTCACTATGAGGTCATGAATTGCAGCATATTGGCTGTTACTGGAACCACTATTCTTATTGATGTTCGTGCTGTCAAAGAGTCAGTCAGTAGGACCTCGCAAAATTGCTTCTTAAGCTATTCTGACATAAGGCTAATGAATTTTAATTTCCTCAAGTTTCTGGTCTGGCAAAGTCTTCAGACTTCATTGTCCTTCCATAGACCTAGAATAAACGTTTTTCAACAGTCCCTGCTCCCTCATAGCGGGAATGTGCTGTGGAAATTTGAATCTGGGTGTTTTGCCATGCTCTCCAAACACCTCACTGAACGTTACCAATTGGAAACAGAATTTTATTTTAGTCTAAGAGAGTCAGCCCTCTCTGATGATTTCTCTCCTGATCCATATTATGCCTTTATGCATTGTCTGCTTAAGTGGAACAAGCCTTTATTCTCTTCACAGGAAAGAGTGGGCAGGATAACACCGAAGCCTCATCCATGCCTCTTTGGTTCTCTTGAAAAGTTTGAAAGTAACTTGGAAGCTCTTTCCTTCTTTGCTTTTTGCTATCCATTTTTTTCATTGTTCCTGTTTAACTTAGATTTAGCTGCTCCATATCTTCTTGTTGCACAGAGCATGATCCCAAGTATGCAACTTCTCAGATGGGTGCTGGCATCCTCAAGCTCCAAAGATCTCTGCCTCTACCAAATGCACACTTGTCCTTGAACTGGAGCCGGATGAAGCCACTTGCCAGTGTTGATGCCAACCTCAAGTTGACCTATTGTACTTCCAGTTGAATGTGTTTCCGAAGCATGGGTTTCCTGGGTGAGGCTTTGCTTCTTTTTAAGCAGTTGCTAATGCTCTGAAGATCTTCTTGTGAACTGAGTTTGTGCACTAGCTCAAGCTGTGATTTGTATGAAAACATTGCTCCCTCCTTTAATTGCAGGTGTTACCCATGTGCTTGGGGCTTACTATTCCAGATTCCAGTTATTTTTCCTGTGTGTGTGTGTGTGTGTGTGTGTGTGTGTGTGTGTGTGTGTGTGTGTTCATGTGCGTGTAATGAGGGAGAGCTGCCAGGAGCCCCACATAAAGTGCGGTTTCTCTTTATACAGGCTATCTCTTTTGAAATAGAAGTTAAATCAACTCCTTTTTTACTAGAACTTCTCTCACGCAATCTCGCACTTAATGTTCACACATAATGCTGAATTTATTTGCTGAATTCATCCACAGAGTCTAGAAAATTAGATAAACATTGCATTTGCATCATTTTTAAAAAATCGATTATTTTTTTAAAATATTGACTTTTTGTATGCTATGTCTGGTTTTAGATTCTTCTGTCTGTAGTAATTTAGAAATATGTTAGTAATATGGAAAAAGTACCAGTGCTGCATATTGAAGAAGAGGGTTGTCACCAAAATAAGCACAATATAAATATAAATGCAATATAAAATAAGTGATCATTGATATAAACTTCCTGTTATCATTTTTGGTCCTTTTCCTTTCCATCATCTATTTTAAGGTCTGGTCTTGCTTTTGAAATATAAACGACAGAGGGATGAGGATGTAGCTCTGTCAGCAGAGTGCTTGTCCGGTACAAACAAAGCCTTGGGTTTGATAACAAGTATCACACAAACCAGTCCCAGCACCCGGGAGGTAGAGGCAGGAAAACAGGAAACTCAAAAGTGTCCTCAGCTACATAGTCAGCTACTCAAATTGATCTGGAGTACAGGAAATGAGTCTCAAAAATATATTTATGTATAATAAACTTTTATGTATTATTATATATTGATTAGTAATATAGTATACCTATATATAAAGTTTAACTTTTAAGTTTTTCATTTTCATCCTTCAGTCTACAAACGAGAAGAGGAAAGGATGATATGAAAAGAGAATGCTCCTCTCTGAAGTACCCTGCCACCCAGGTGCACATTTATCTCCATTACCAAAGTGAAATATGATATAATTCTTTAACTGTTTTATAAGTTAGAATATAGTAGGAAAATGATACCCATTTTTTTCTAAGCAGAGCAAATGGAAGCCTTATTTGTTGAAAAATGTATTAAATGTATGGTAATAACACGCACATGGAACGCTGCTCCAGGCTTATGTGAGGAAGGCAGGCTTAGATGCTGATGGAAGTTTTAGAAGTTTGGGCCAAGTTGGATGAAGTGCCTCAGCAGGTGACTGACTCTGTCTGAAGATGACATGTTGTTCATGGCTGCTTTGCTCCTCTCTTCACCTCCCCTCTTCTTTTTCTCCCACTCTTTCTTTGCAATGCTATCCCCTCTCCTTCTCTGCTTTTACCTCTTTTCACATTTCTTCTCCCTCCTTCTCTCTCTCTCTGTCTCTCTGTCTCTCTGTCTCTCTCTCTCTCTCTCTCTCTCTCTCTCTCTCTCTCGTACACACACACACACACACACACACACACACACGTTTCCTCTCTCTCTCTCTCTCTCTCTCTCTCTCTCTCTCTCTCTCTCTCACACACACACACACACACACACACACACACACACACACGTTTCCTCTCTCTCTCTCTCTCTCTCTCTCTCTCTCTCTCTCACACACACACACACACACACACACACACACACACACACACACACACATTTCCTTTCTATTCATCCAAGAGAAGTAGAAAAATGAATGGAGGTGGGAAAACATTTTCAAGGGCAAAAATCCTCTATTTTCAATCATCATGTTGTTAGCAACTAGATTTTGTTTTAGTATGTAACTCATGAGACCAAAGTCATTCATGGAAACCTGAGAATTAGGTTAGTCTCTCATCCAGAGCATCCCTGAAGACTGGAAACACAGAGTTAGATGGACACCATGGATCAATACCAACAATATGCAGGCAGGTACTGTGGCACTTCCGTAGTTAACATACTGAAAAGTAGAATATTTTCAATTGTTTGTGGAGTAATCCCCAATTCCTTGGGCAGATTCCTGGGAGAGAAAGTTTCTAGCTATCAGAGTTTTGTTGATGCCATAGCCTTCCCTCTGTCTTCTAGAACACTGAAGTCTCACTTGAGGCACCAGGTGATTCAATGTATGAGTCTTTGTGGACGTCATAGCCTTCCCTCTGTCTTCTAGAACACTGAAGCCTCACTTGAGGCACCAGGTGAGTGTAAAATGGCTCTACCTTTTCCATTATTTTCTTTTAATCAAAGCCTGAAGCATGTTCTTTACTTGAAACGTGGTCAAATATAATACTGAAAAGTTCTTCAGAGCCTAGTAGCTGTCTTAATTTATGTCTTTAACATTTCTTTATTGTTAAAGAGATCTACACATTAAAATGGAAAAGAATAGATCACATGCATTGCGATTGTAGGTAATTTGAAGTGCGGAGTCCCATTGATCACTAACGTGTCACTATGAAGAGCCAGCAACTAAAACTTCTTGCAAAAACTAAAGTACTATAAATCATGATTCACGCAGAACGATGCTCAACGTTCATTGTCAGTCAGAAAAATACACACCTTAAGCCTTTGTTGGGACTACAGGTTGGAACAATGAACTTAGTGGCATAAAGCCAACAGCATTTCATATTGGGTAGGTATAATAACTTTATTTGATCTTTGTAGTCATATTATTAAAAGAGAAAAATGTGCCACTTAGGTCTGCATGTAATCAATGTGTGGAACACACCATATAGCAAATTGTATAGACATGTTTATAAACATGTTATGTCATCATCTATAGACATTTACTTTGTTCTACTATGAACAGGGCACAACTTTTTACAAGATATGGAGTTCTCCAAACAAGGTAAAAGAAACCAGGACAACCTAGGAGATGGTATTCTAGAACATAAAGGCACTTAAGTATTTGTTTTGCAGCCTACTCTGTCATTTGCTTGTTCTGAAAACGGGGGCAAGTTATTTAGCCTCTGTAAACCCCAGAATTGCCATCATTATAAAAGATGAAAATAATTGTACAGAAGTTTAAGAGGTTAATTTAAACTGAATGTGATGTGTGCTGTGGTGTGTGTGTGTGTGTGTGTGTGTGTGTGTGTGTGTGTGTGTGTGTAGTCCTGATTATCCTGGAGCTAGCTCTGTAGAACAGGCTGGCCTCAGACTCACAGAGATCCACCTGCCTCTGCCACTCAAGTGCTGGAATTAAAGGCATGTATTACTTCCATCTGGCCTCAAACAAAATTTTAACAAATTTCAATATTTTATCAAACTATACTGCTAGTGTAAAAATAGAGCTACTAATCCTACCAGCTGACTCGTTTATCCTTGACTTTAAAGCATTCATGGTGAAGAGGATATTGTAGGTTTCATTTTGGATCATGAAAACATCACATAATAGAATCTGGGACGTCGTTATAAAAACTCTAGGCAGTATTGGACTGTGGGTGTGAAGTTAGCTGTAGAAGCCCTGGACATGTCTCTTCACCATCCAGTTTTCCCACTGACTGCATCCTCCAAATTGCTGCTTAGCTGCGTGATCTACGATTTTCTTACTGTTTAACCCATTTGTATGTGTTTTTAATCTGCATACTCAGAGCTTTGTCATTTTATTTAAATGGTTATACATTAAATTTTTTTAAAATGCCATGGTTCTACATATACATATATCCTAACTTATTTAACTATTTCCTCCCTTTGTAATCATTTGGAGTGTTTGAATATTTAGTAATTACAAAGAATGCTGCAGCATAAATCCTCATTACAAGTCTTTCTGCATACCTAGCACACGCTGTAAGATAAAAATAAGACAATGAAAAAGACTTTGAAATGTAACATTTGGGCAAGAGACGGACTTTTGAAAATGTATGAATCTACCTATGATTAAGAGTAGGTGACCCCTGTGTCAGTAGCAACAGCAAGGCTCTAGCACATTCTGTAGCATTCACGTCTACTCCATACATTCTGAAAGTTACTACTTCCTGGTAAATTTTGTACTAAATTTTTAATTAACTAACATTAGTACCATAAAGCTATAAGAATTTTTAAGTTAGCTTCTCCTATGGTGCAATAGGCTCGTTTCACCTGCAGACTGGATTGTCATCCACTTATGTTGCTTAACTCTTGGCTTCAGTTTACATTGCATTAGTTTTGGGTCTTATTAGGAATGACATCTTCTGTCTGTTCTCCATCTGAGGCCTAATATGTACCCTCCTGTGTTCAATGGATATTTTACTCAGTACTTCTAAGGGTCTATGTTATGTCATCTGACCTCAGAAGGCTAATTGTATTTTCTTACGTTATTTTATTCTATGTGTCACCAAGTATTTATATGGTCTTTGGAGGAGACACTTAAAAACTGACTTAATTTCTATGAAGATTGAGATACACACTTTCATCTTTGAATTTTCCCTGTTCATGGTCAGGGATGAAAATGTGTGGTTCACACTACACTGTAAGAGTGGAAGCTGACCAAGAACATGGCCATCTCACCTGGATGTGGATTCCTGCACCTACTTGCCAACAGTCTCTTTGCCTTTCCCTAAGGAAGCTTGCTCTTTCCGGAAATTAATGTACCACTTTATTCAGACAAATCCAACACCCATCTGTTTATGAAATCCTTTGTGTGGAAAGGTTGGCAAATTTAGCCCCAGGAAACAAATTAAATCATTTTTATATTCTCAGACCTCTTGGAAATAAACAATATGAACTTTCCCCAAATGCTCTTGGCTCACCTACTTCTTATAGCTGGATAATTAAAGCGTGGGCTCACAAATAAAAGCATGTCATTCTACAAGAGCTAAAGATGAGCTTTAGTTTCTTTTGAGTTATACAAAAGAGAAGTTGATTTCAAGAGTTGGTAGTCCATGAACATGCATATATGCTAAAAATCTTGGCTTTTCTGAAAACCAATGTGGCTACCTATTAAAAATTTCACTAGCATATGGTGTCACTTGAATTTTTAGGATAGCAGGCTACCAAGAAGAGACCTGATACCCTATGAGCATATACAGGGGGAGGAGGTCCCCCTCAGTCACAGTCACAGGGGAGGGGAGTAAGGGGAAAATGGGAGGGAGGGAAGAATGGGAGGATACAAGGGATGGGATAACAATTGAGATGTAATATGAATAAATTAACAAACTATATTAAAAAAAGAAAGGAAACCAGCCTAGATGTCTTAGTCTCACTTTCTGTTGTGACAAAATAGCTTTATAAAACATTCCAGAGGAGAGAAGGTTTTTTGTCGTAGCTCAATATCCAAAAAATATAAAGAACTCAATAATTTAAACACACCAAACCAAATATCCCAATTAAAAAATGAGGTAGAGAGCTAAACAGAATTCTCAACAGAGGAATATTGAATAGCTGAGAAACACTTAAAGAAATGCTCAACGTCCTTAGCCATCAGGGAAATGTAAATCAAAACGACTCTGAGATTCCATCTTACACCTATCAGAATGGCTAAGATTAAAAACTCACATGAAAGCACATGCTGGAGAGGATGTGGTGAAAAGGAAACACTCCTCCATTGTTGGTGAGAGTGCAAACTTGTACAACCATTTTGGAAATCAATCTGAAAGTTTCTCATAATATTGGGCATAGTGCTACCTCAAGACCCAGCTGTACCACTCCCGGGCATATACCTGAAAGACGCTTTATTAGGAATAGCCAGAAACTGGAAACAACCTAGATATCCCTCAACAGAAGAATGGATAAAGAAAATGTGGTACATTCACACAAAGGAATACTATTCAGCTATTGAAAACAAAGAAAACATGAAATATGTCAAGGTGAAATATTATCCTGAGTGAGATAACCCAGACCGAGATAACCTGATAGACATGCATTCTATGTACTCACTTATAATTGGATATTACCTTAGTCTGCTGTGACGTAATTTGCCAGGTCAGGTTGGTACCCATTGTGTAGGTGGGGGGCTCTCTTTCTCTGAAGAGAAGGGGAGAGGTGAATGGGGTTGGGGGGTGAGAGAGTGGGAGTGGGAGGAAAGAAGGACGAGGGGCTGCAGTCAGTATGTAAAATGGCTAAATAAATGAATTAATGAAAAAAAATAATGTGGCTCAGAAAAATATGTCTTCATAGACCCATTGAGAGTGGCACTATTAGGAGGTGTGGCCTTGCTGGGCAAAGTTGTCACTGGGGGGTGGGCTTTGAGGCTTCTGAAGCTCAAGGCTGATCTGGTGGTTCGCTCTCTCTTTCTGCTCCCTGTGGCTCCAGATGTAGACCTCTTGGCTACCTCTCCGGCACCGTGTCTGCCTGCATGGTGCCATGCTTCCCACCGTGATGACAATGAACTAAACCTCTGAACTGTTAGCCAGCCCCAATGAAATGGCTTCCTCCATGAGTTGCTGTGGTCATGGCATCTCTTTACAACAATAAAGCTCTCATAAGACACGTAGTTTCTTACACTTTCTGCCTCATTTTTCCTCTATGGAAAAAAGTAATGTCCATGTAAATCCATATTAGAATAGGCTTCAGCAGCTGTGCTTTCCTCATCTTCATCCAAGAGGGACTTTATGTATTGCTGAGCCTTTCTCTGTGTCAGAACTGTTTGAGACACAACAGAAGAACAGGGAAGGAAGCTTGATAACTTGCTCTCTAGAAACTTACAGTGTGATCAAAGAAAGCAGGATGAGATTCCTTTAAAGGCCTTTTTATTACTTTTCCTATTACTCACTTCTGTGAACCTAATGTAAAAGAAATGCATTTCTTTTCTCCAAATAGCTGAGCTGGCAACATCATCAAAGGAACTATAAAGCCTTTATATGCCTTTGTTCTTCCTTGGTAGCAATTTTCATCCCATTCAGAACCCTACCAACATCAGTTGTTCTGCCCAATGTCAACCTGAGCAAACCGACTCCCTTTTTTCTTTTCATTTTCTCTCCATCCTTCAATGGACCCACTGCATTACAACAGTGACCAGCACCACACTCTTAATATTTCTGATATTTTGGGCCCTGACAAATGTTTATTATGAAAGTTTCAATCAAATGGGAAGAAGGCTTGTTTTGTTTTGTTTGTTGGTTTTTTGTTTTGTTTTTGTTTTTTTAGTTTGTGTGTTTGCTCAACCTTAGGTTTTCTGGTCTTACTTAGCTATAGTAAATTGGATAAGCAAAGCTTATCAATATTTATTATTCTAAAATAAGCCAGCAGTGTCTGAAATAACTACACCTTTCACTTTAAGACAAAATGGCTTTGTGATGAGTGGTTCCCTGGACTCTTCCCTAACTGCTTTCTGTTGTTTCTTTCTCTATCTGATTGCATGTAGATGCTCATCTGAAAAAATACCTGATACTGAAAGACTGAGATAAAGCATTTAAAGGCAGATGAAAGACATTTAAAGGCTTAAGAGGAAAAACAAAACAAAAATAAGCTTAAGTAACGTGACTCTAGATTTGTGTGTCAGATACTGGACCTGTACTACCTCAAACAGTGCCAAAATAGCCTCAAGAAGTAGACTCACTTTATAGCCGAGGAGCTGAGGTTGGAGAAATGCCTAGAGCCTGTTGTAGCCACATGATTTCTAGAAGCAGAGCCTAATTGAATCCAAACGAATCTGGGATGCTTGGCTTTGAGCGACGTTCCCTCCACACTGCTAAAGCCCTTGTTCAGCCCTTGCTGTAGTCAATTGTCATTGCCTCCTTACTCTCTCACAGCTGATCTCCAGATGCCGAAAGAGAATCACAGCTGCTGTCTTTTCTCTATATTTAAGAACCAGCCTTCAACTCCTGCACATCATAACCGTTCCAAGGCTGTGGAGAGAGTGAGTGAACAAATACTCATTTGCTCCCTTCAGCTTAGTGTTTGAAACTATCACCTTGAATCTTATAAAGTGCTATAGTTTGAATGACAATGCCCCCCACAGGCTTATATATTTGAAAGCTTAGCCATCAGGGAGTGGCACTGTTTGAAAGGATTAGAGGGATTAGGAGGTGTGGCCTTGTGGTAGGAAGTGTGTCAAGGAGATTTGCTTTGCAGTTTCAAACACCCAAGCCAAGTGCTCTCGCTCTCTCTCTCTCTCTCTCTCTCTCTCTCTCTCCCTCTCTCTCTCTCTGTGTGTGTGTGTGTGTGTGTGTGTGTCTCTGTCTGTCTGTCTCTGTCTCTCTGTCTGTCTGTCTGTCTGTCTCTGTCTCTCTGTCTCTGCCTGTCTCTGTGTCTCTGTGTCTCTGTCTCTCTCTCTCTGTCTGTCTCCTCTCTCTCTCTCTCTCTCTCTCTCTCTCTCTCTCTGTCTCTGTCTGTCTGTCTCTGTCTCTCTGTCTGTCTGTCTGTCTCTGTCTCTCTGTCTCTGCCTGTCTCTGTCTCTGTCTCTCTCTCTGCTTGTGAATCAGGCTATATAATCCTGAACTACTGCTCCAGAGTCTGCCTGCATGCTGCCATGCTTTATTGTACTAAACCTCTGCTACTGTAAACAAGCTCCCATAAATGTTTTCTTTTATAATAGTTGCATTGATCATGGTATCCCTTCACAGCAACAGACCAGTGATGAAGACATGAAGGAAACATTTTTAATACTGTATTATTACATAATTTAAAAGTTGATGCTAACATAAGCATCTGTTTTATCTTTGTTACTAATCTGTAACTTTTTAAAGAAAAGAATTCTACTAATACATACAACATACCACATGCGCATACATATAAATACAAATGCATGCATCCTACCACGTGCACACACATGTGCATATATTTATACATATGCATACCTAGCTATACTATCTACCCAGACATTAATAGTTGGAGAGGTGTAATAAATATTTGTTGATTAGATACCTTTATGACAGTAAGATGTGAAACAGCTTATGGCTGGCTTTCTTTTAAAAGACCAAGCTGGCATAAAAGAAAGTGATTTAGAAGGACAAAGATGGGTAGACCAGGTTAGAAGATTCAGAGAATGAATTATTACCACTTGGACCAAAGATGTTACAATTCATCTGGTAAAATAATGTTTTCCTTATGTATGTGCCTAATGTCCCAAGGCATAGTATAAAACTATATAGGAATACATCTGATTACCAATGTCTGGTGGCCCTGAGTGCTTTCCCATGGTGTTAAATATATTTAGTAACATTTTGAATGAAATAATCTACAAAAGATAGGGAAGCAATTTCCTTAGAATAAGTATTTTCGTTGGAAGATTCTGTCCAAAGGAATCAGTCCTAATGTGCACTTAAGCAGTAAGCAGGCCTGGCTGCCTCTACCTTTCCCTGCAGGAAGCATCTCCTTGGGTGCCTTCCCATCTCTTTATCTCTCATCAGCTTGAGTTACTTTCTCTATTTAAATCTATGTAGGGGTTCTGCTTTCATTTCACACTTCATTCGCCATATATACATGAAGAAGAGAGGACACTCAATTGGCAAGCTGAGGTGCTTGCTTCTTGGCCTTCCGTGGGCATCTCAGAACTGAAGGTAAAACCTAAGTGTTACTGTGAATAAAAGCACCTTGCTTACCGATGACTCTGCAGTTGGCAACCTCATCTACCACTTGTGGCTTTATAGGTAACTACACAAGTAACCCAGGCATTATTTTAAATACAATGGGCTGTATAACTGAGAAGTAGTGCAGACGTAGATCTGTAAGAGGAAAATGTGCAACCAAGTGCTCTAATTTCCCTTGAAAATTCAGAAAACTTGTCTACTTGTCTTAAATAAGTATTGCCTGTATAGTTATCATTTAAAATCCTTTAGCATAAACACACACGGATGGAATCATATGGTGTGCATGTGGGAAATGTCAGCAAGGCTTTTGTCTAACCATTTGGCTCTGTCTACCATACATAAACGCATATGTACGTGCCTTCATATAAAAACAAACAAACATCAAGAAGTCTTGCAAATGGGCGTGCATTATGATTTTGGTAGTTTCATTTTGTTTCGTTCTCAGTATTTTTCCAGCCATCTACCCAGCTGGGATGGAGGAGTATCTTTAATTAATAAGCTAATTAAAGAGAATCAGATTCTTCCATTTTAGTATCGATTGTGGAAACATTCTTATTTTATTGGCACAAAACTGATGCCCAGTCACTTGAGGTGGTTGCTGAGACTCACGTTACCAGAGCTGAGGATTAAATGCATACTGTTTGCCGTTTGGTTCACAAGCCCTTACCAATGATTTTTGTCCTTTAAAGGGGAGGCAGAGTAGCACAGTGTGTAAACAGTCAATTTGAATAAAAAGAAATAACTTGTTTTTAGTCTTGGTATTCTCCCTGATAGTGTGGACAAGTCTAAGAAAGTCATATAAAGTTTTGGATCTCTATGCCTTTCGTAGAGTCGAAATTCCTACTGCACCTGTGAGCTGGAAGGCATAGAACACCCGTGTGAGGGTTAATACCGTCAATCTGATAGGACCTAGAATGACCTGGGAGACAGCCTCTGGTTATACCTGCAAGGGCTCATGTAGATTAGATGAACTGAGATGGGACCAGTTAGTTGACCTGTGTGCATAAGCATTCCATGGACTTGGATGCTGGGCTAAATGAAAAGAAGGAATCACGAACACCTGTGGCTGGCGCTTCCTGACTGATGTAAGTGGCTGCTTTTGACTCCTGCCTCCTTGACTTTCCTGCCCTGAAGAGCTATATCTTCAGATTCTGAGCCAAAAGAAAGCCTTCCTTCATGAACCTGCTTTTTGTTCAGTATTTTGTAACAACAACGAGACAAGCAAAGAATACAGCCACCTTTAAAGGTATTTACTAACAAAAACAATATAAGCATTTCAGAACTGCAAACTCTCCAGCCCTCTGTTCCCAAGGGAGAGATGCCTACACCACCCCACAGCAGATGAGGTGTAGGGCTACTCGCCCGAGTGTTGCAACCTGTGAGAGGTGGGTCCAGCTCTCCAGAGTGCCTCAGACAAGGAGAGGAAGGGCCAGCTCTGCAGAACCCACCCTCCCCATCAATGTAGCTGCAGGCAGCAGCCCAGCCCAGGGATGTCTATGTGGTTTTCAGTGGTATGATGGGCTGTGGACATTGACACAGACTCCTGCTGCTACATGGCCATGGAACTGGACATGGCCTTCAGAGGCATCGTGAGCTGGGGCTTCACAATGGCCTCGGGTGGTAGGGAAGGCCACCCATAACAGGCTATTTCTCTCCACCCTTGCATCTCCACTTCCACCTCTCCTCATAATGCTCAAATCTGCAGGGTCTTCATGACACAGGGCAACAATAGAATATCCCAGAGGAGTCCCGGTGAGGACCCAGTATTGATGGTGTATCAGAAGCTATAGGGCTCGAATCAGACCAATGACTCACTGCAATGAACATTTGCAAGTAAAGATGTGTGGACAAAGGGGTATATGGTGTGACACATTGTGGCACACTACAGCTTCCACCATAAGACTTCTTAAAGCTTTGTTTTATCTATTTTTGTTTTTTATTTTCTGTTGGTGGGAGGTTGCAAGGACAGAAAGCAGACACAAAGGAATGAGATGAGTGGGACTCGTGGCCAGGGTGTGAAACTTACAAAGAATTAATAAACGGTGAAAAAAGAGATACGGCAAGTGTAATAGACCAAAATTATGAATGGCTTTATTTAATTTTGCCAGTTGATCTTTCTTTTTTGCATTGCCATTCGTTTGCTCAACAAATACAGAGGATTGAGGGTGGTTGATCCACTGAAAAGCATAACAGGCTAAATTTTACAGGTCGCTTCATATATTCATCAAGTAAAATGAGTTCTAAGCCCACCATGGAACCTAGCAGGATGATACCACGCAGACATAATTCCTTCTAAGAGATTTTTTTCCCTCCTATTTAGGCAATGGTTTCCCAGAAATGGAGGCTTTACCAGCTGGAAAATGAACTTGCATATAATCTGGTCACACATTTTAAATGCCCCATTTAATTAAAGGGTAAAGCAAATAATTTTTCTAAACCAAATTTCATTCTGTGTAAACACTACTAAAAGAAGACTGATGCATAAGAAAAGAGGTGTTTTATCTAAGGGTCTTGATTTGTGACCTTAGAATTTTTAAAAATATATTTTATTAATTTATTCATATTACATCTCAATTGTTATCCCATCCCTTGTATCCTCCCATTCCTCCCTCCCTCCTATTTTCCCCTTACCTCCCTCCCTTATGACTGTGACTGAAGGGGATTCCTCCTCCTGTATATGCTCATAGGGTATCAAGTCTCTTCTTAGTAGCCTGCTATCCTTCCTCTGAGTGCCACCAGGCCTCTCCATCCAGGGGACGTGGTCAAATATGAGGCACCAGAGTTCATGAGAAAGTCAGTCCCCACTCTGACCTTAGAATTTTTAATAACCCTTTACTTTATCTAACTTAATTTTAACTACATCATCTTTTTCTAAGTCTTTACTCTCAGAATCACTTTTAAACAATATTCTTTAATTTTTTTAAAATTTTAACAATGTTCTTTAACCTAATTTTGTTCTCAATTATCTTTCCACTTAGGAACAATATTTTCTTATCACATGAAGTTGTTCTCTTCACCCCCCCCCCATCCTAAAGCACTTATCCTTTCTTTAACCTCATCACCAAAAATAAACTTCATGTCTGTTAGACTGGGGCTGATCAAGAAGACAGGAAAATCAAAAAGAGACCTCAAGAGAAGCATACTGTCCTGTAAGGGACCAAAGAATGGCAGCATCCTCTGGAGGAAAGGAGACTGTGTGCTGATGCTTGGGGTGGCATGGGTGGGTTTGTCATAGGGCAGGAAGGGGAGCTTGTGGCGTGGATGATACCATTTGTACATCTGTTTTGTTTTTGTTTTTTTCTCTGAGACAGGATTTCTCTGTGTAGCCTTGGCTGTCCTGGACTCATTTTGTAGACCAGGCTGGTCTCGAACTCACAATGATCTGCCTGCTGCTGCCTCCCGAGTGCTGGGATTAAAGGTGTGCGCCACCACTGTCCGGCTCCATTTGTACATCTGTTACCTAGCGGTCTTAAAGTTGTCAGTATCACCGAGGGAGATTGGTACTCTAACAGGAATACAGAGGAGCAGGAGCTCCCTGCTCTTCCCAACTGCTACAGATGCTAGTTTGTTTACATTTCCTGCTGGGAGTTTTTCAGCCCACTTGAGCCTTTTAGGTAATTAACTTTTCAATGTTTATATCTCTTTCACAGTTTTTCCTTACTTGATGATTCCTTTCTGTGTTACCAGTATTATTTCTACAAAAGCATTTATTTCTTACTATGACAATTATATTTGAAATGAAAACCCAGGAATCTATATATGGAACACAGAAAAAATATGTATATGTATGTGGGTATATATATAACATATGGGTATATATGCACACATATAGTCATTAATACAGAGAAAACATATTACTAGTGCCAAGGTTCCTTAAGAAATTAAATACAACTGTCTTTTAAAGATTTGAGTAACTATAATAGGCACTTTTAAACTTTCTTGTTGAAAGTCACAGGGAGAGATAAATAACATTTCCAGTCATTAGGACAGAAAGCCAAGAAGATGATTTCCCTACACAGCAATAAGTATCTACCAAAGGGGAAAAAAAAAGCACATCACAGGGGTAACCATCCCTCGAAACACAGTCCATCCCCTCAATCAGCAGACACACTGGTGGTCATCATATAGAACACAAAATAAGATGAGAATCAGGGCAGTTAAATGGGGCCTAGCATAGGAATCTGTACTTCTTTTATCTTTCTATTTATCTTTTCTTTTCCTCTCCTTTTTTTTTTCCTTTTTCAGGCATTATTGCTTAAGTTCATCATGAATTATTAATGACAAAGCTTTGGCCTAAAGTGCTCTTGAGGCCAGCACCTCCATCAGTAGAGATGTCTCTTCTGCTGGCTAGCTCTTGAATCAAAAGATGCTGCCTTACACTACTTGAGTTTTTCTGTAACCAGCTTAGAGTCTATATTTACTATATATGTTTTTTCTCTCTTCAGCACCACTCAAACACTATTTGGATCTCTGGCCAGAAAGCAGAAGCAAAGCAATTCAGATAGCATGATGCCCAGCTTTGGGTGGATCTCAGCAGGAAGGGGCAGACACACAACACAGCCTGCACCACCTCACTCAGCACTCCCCCCACGAATTCCTCTAATCAATGACAGGCCTTGAATCACCCCAAAAGGAAACTTGGCTTTAATGCCAAAATGAATCTTAGGCTTAGCTGGTTTGAAGCAGAGCTAGAGATTTCATTACAGATATTTTAATATAAGCTCAAGCACAGGATGTAGGCAGCAGGGGCACTCACAAGACAGGCATACGCGTCTGAAAGCACGTGTGGGAGCTGCTCAGGAGAGCCACCTCTGGCAACAGAGATGCTTAATACAGTTTGAGATGACTTTCCTCTCCAGAGTTCATCCTAACACAGGTCATAATGATGTTTTCCTTTGACATAGAACTCATTGAGTAATGAGATAAAAATGCAACGTCAGAGGACAGGTGAGAGGAAGGGAAGATGGAAGGAATTAGGTTGCTCAGAATTTATCTTCAGTTTGGACACATTAGCTAAAAATTCTCATAGTAATTTTCCACTTATTATTTAACAGCTTCTTCTTACATAGATGTGGCTTCTGGGGTTCTTTATAGTTTCATCATTTTAGATGCTTTCATCAGTTAAGGCAGGCTGTCCACTTGTGATTAAAAAAAAAAATCCTAATGCCTAAGACTTCTAGCTAACTATGCAAAATAAGCCAACTGAGAGATATTAAGTGGAGTGAACTGTAAAGCCAGGTTGTTTTTAGTTAGCTTTTCCCTTCGTCCCTAAAATGTGCAACTTGTATTAACACACATAGCAAAGATAAAACAACTTGCAGTGTTGAACAGCTAGCTGTTCTCCAAACGTTTTCTCCTTCTGTGGACTACACATTGGAGCAGGGTCTAGAGAAAAACGATGGGACGCTGGAAACTATTCTACAATGCTCAGAAACCTAATGCTTTAAGAGGTCAGAGAGCAAGTAAAGTAGGAAACCAGAATGCTCTCAGAGCAAACAAACGAAACACGGACAGCAGAAATACAGTGCTCTGAAAGCCTGAAGGGCTGCAGTACCTGGAGGGGGTTGGAATGGTGCAGGTCCAGAAGCTAATCATGTCGTCTTCTGCTAGTTCTAGCCCTACAACAGAGTTCCTTGCTTACCTCTGGTACGAATTAACATCTTGTGACTGGTAGATAAAAGCCCTTTAGAATCTACGAAGACGGGAGACCATTAGCTTCTAAGAAGGTCCTCAGCATCTTGGGCGGTGACTGTTTCTCTGGTATACCCGCTAATGGGCTTTTCACACTTCCCTTGATTTATGACTTTCTTTGTTATGTAAAACTATAAAATCATCATTAAACTCCTTCCACGTTGAAACATGGAGTTTGGGGTGACTTAATTCTGGGCTCCCGGACCATGGTCACTCAAAATGGCCCAGAATAAATTATCTTTTATTTCTTCTAAGATGAGAGCTATGGCTTTGTGTCAACAGAAGCAAACAAATGAAAAGGTATCCCAATAGATAGGACCCTAAATAAGCAGAGCAAATCACCTACCACAAGGGAGTTCTGAGCCTCAGACAACACTAGCATCCCCCTGAGGAGGCAGGGCTGGACAGCTGGACACAAGAATCCACCCCGAGGTCTGGTCTGGGGCCTCATGCTGGGTACTGTAGTAGTTAATGAAAAACAATGACAAAACTCAGCCCTCACCTCTAAACGAATCAGAGACGGTTCATTCTGGAGCCGATTGTGAGTAACCTTAGCCTAGAATGCAGACTCAGTTTACCCCAAATTCTCTATTCCAGTGTGGTGATAGCATTGTGGGGTTTTCACGGTAACAGAATAAAGCTGTGAATCAACACAATTCTCAAATATATTGGTAGGTACACTGTTGAAGCAAAGCAGGGTGTCCTGGTTAGTTTGGTTGTTAGTTTGTTGTTTAATTTGATTCACTTGAGAAGAACGAACTTCAACTAGAGAAATCACCCTCATCAGATAGGTCCGTGGGTAAGTCTGTGGGGCGCAGCTTCTTGACAGATTACTGAGGGAGGCCCATCTCTGTGTGGGTGGCAGATGGGTTGGGGCTCTATAAGATAGGCCTTTAATTACAGCACTTGGGAAGTGTTGGGGGGGGGTAAGGGCGCGGGGGCGGCAGGCAGATCCAAGAGTTCGAGGCCAGCCCTATTTATAGAGGGAGTTCCAAAACCAGAGAAATTCTGTCTTGAAAAACCACCCCCACCCTAAAAGAAAGCAAAGGCAGCGGCTGACCATAAGCCTGGAAACAAGCTGGTAAGCATCATTCCTTCATGGTCTCTGCTTCAGTTCCCGCCTCCAGGTTCCTGCCTTGCCTTCTTTCGATGGCGGACTCTAATCTGAAAGACACAAAGAACCCTTTCCTCCTTACGTTGTCTCAGATTATGGTCATCCCAGCAATAGAGAGGCCAATACATATGGCTACCATTGCTCCAGGCCTCAGGAGTTATCTGATGACTTTCCTAATTGTTTATGGGAGCTAGAAGTACCATGATATTCCAAAAAGACTCACCTGATGGTCACAGAGGCATTGGGTCATACATGGAAGTGAAGAATAAATAGCCACTTGAACGGGGCCAAGAAATCCCCAAGTAGCTCTGGACCTGCAACATTCTCATTGTGCATAATCACTGATTAATAGAATATTCAACAGAAGCCACAGTTTCTTTTCAGGACTTTTGGTGCACAATCCTGCACTGATCACTTACAGTCAACATTTGTGTGTATGCGTAAATACAGCTTAAAGTCTCTTTTATCAGACTTTGATTAAACACTAAAGTAATGTATTTTATAATTATTATATATAAGATATATTATTATGCAATGATATATATTATAATATGATATACATGATATATATATGTATAAAGCATACACACACACACACACACACACACACACACACAACTAGTCTGTGAGCTCCACTGCCATCTTTGTGGCAATAATGTATAAACTAGCAATTCCTCCAAGGCAGGGGCCACTGCCAGCCAGGGTCCAGAACTAGAAATCTGACCCCTTAGTATAAGCTCATAGTTTAGTTAAGGAAAATTGTTTTGGTTTGTTTAGAGTTCAAGTCTGTGTAAACCCCTTAGGGCATGAACTAATAGGACCCTCTCTCACACCTTTCTAACTGTTCAATTGGCGGTTCTAGCCCTTGACTGTCACAATGACCATCTCCAGTTTCTCAGTGGACCCTTTCCAGATTTATGCTAATTTTAGGTGAAAAGGCTGAATTAAAAAACTACCAGTCCCTAAGCTTCCTTCAGTCTTAGGACTTGAAATCCCACCATCCTCACTCTGGAAATCTCTGCCCTAGAAAGCCCTGCCCCCTTAAAAAAAATCCTATATAAAGGCTGTGTTTGTTTGCCCAGTTCTCACTTGGGAGTGGAGACAGCCACTCCTAGTTGTCTGTCCTCCCCTGGATTTGTCTCTCCAATAAATGTTTTTAAAAAGAGATTTACTGCTTGGTGTGAAGCCAAGAAGCTCAAAAGAGAAGTGAAAAAGGAGCAGATCTCAGGCTTCTAAGATCCTCAGGTCATCAGGGGTTGGGGTAACCCTCTCCTGGGAGCTGCAATGTCTCTGCTGAGGAGGCCTCCTCTCAGAGCTGTGTGTTGCTTGGGCTGTCTCGGGATATTCTTCCCTTGGGGTACTGCCCCACCTCAGAGCTGAGATACCTTCCCAGGCCTCAGAGTTGTTGGTTTCCTGGACACCTTTCCACCCAACTAGGAAGACCAACAATAATGGCCATGCTCTATATTAAATTTGCAGAACTTATTTATTGGTGTACTTTTAAAATTTATTTTTATTTTGGTTTCTTATATCTCTTTCTCCCTTTTCCACTCCGATCCCTTCCAACACCCCAATACCAAGTAGGAGAGAAAGAAGGTTAGTGGGGAGAAGGGGCACAGTTTTCCTTAGCTACTTCCTGCTGTTTAGGGTCGTTGGGTTCTTGGGGCAAGTCCAATCCTCTTTTCAGGATATCTCCAACTTCTTATCAAACTACATCAACAGCAACCAGGAGCAGTAGTGGGGAAAGCTCCATTCGCCTTCTTCTTTCTCGGGGGCCCTCAGCCTTCTCTCTGGGTTTGGCATTTTCACTAGCAAAGACCACACCTACTCATGAGGCAGTTCCCAGCTGACAAAGATAACACACCCTCTCATGAGGCAGTTATTAGCTGTGGACAAACTGGAGAAGCTCCCATATCATACACCTTAGGATTAAAACAAAAACATATTTACATATCATAAACCAAAACTTCCATAACACTCATCTGCTTGATATTTGAAAGCTTTTATCCTTACTGAGCTTGCTGCCATTTTCCTCTTTCCCTGTCACCCAGAATTCCCTCTGTGCTGAACTGAACAATCTAAGTTGCACATTTAAAAGGGAGCAGGCAGCATCTGTCTGTCTGTATCTAAATTACTTCTCTTGTGTAATGCCCCAAGGTCGGCCATATAACCATCGACGTCACCCTTGGCTTTTCTGTGTACAATGTACTTCTTACTCTGGCACTCAGCTACATTTAGCTATCACCACTGTGTCTGGGCAATCTGATCACAATCTATCCTAATACAGAGGCAACATGATCCCAAACAATAGCAAAACAAAGCCATCTACTCTCTCACAGCCAGGCTCTAGTTGTTCAGTCCTGACCCAAGTGACTTACCACGCCTCATAAAACTACTTTCGGCTGACTCCCTTTGGCCTCTGCTGCCTCATCCCAAATGGCCAGTATCGGAGGCAAATTATGTTATAAAATTGACTGCATCAGGACAGTGAGCTGCCTGCAGAAACTCTATGACCCCAGCTAGACACATGGTCCAGGAAGCAAGGCCAGCTGACTTCCCTTAACAACCCCGTTCCCCTCCCCAGGCTGGCGATTTATGCTCTGAGATCTTCCCTGCTGTTTCTGTCCACAGTATCTATTTTTTTTTTATTAAGACATTTATAGTTAATTCAGCCCTGGCAAATACTTTTTACACCCCCTCCCCGACACACATCTTGTGGGCATGACATTTGCTGGTCCGGCTGGGGAACTTTCTCTTCGCCTCCCTTTGGCCCATCTTTACTTTATTGCATGTGGTACTCAGCCAAACGGAGGGTGGGCAACTCAAGACCTGTGGCTGGGGCAGCTCTCCAGTGAGGCCTCTTGGCTGTGATGTATCACTGTTTCCTCTCAGGGTACATGCTAATAAATTCCTGTCATCCCCTCCAAAAAATTAAAATAGGGCATTTGTTCTTTCAGGGAGTCTTACTCACTGTCAGTCGTTAGTACACAGATAGTAAAGGCTCATACTGTGAACACGCACTCATCTCCCTCTTCCTTTTACTCATCCCAGAATGGCACTTGACACTGCTCCTCAGAGTTTTCATTCCCAACCATGTTACGACAAATTATATCTGTTCGGCCTAAGCTGGCTAATAACTGACACAGAGTCTGAAACATACTTTAAAAGCTGCCAGCACTATGCTGGGCAGAATCTAAACGGATACAAATCTACTAATAAACTAACATAAACAAACTACTCTAAACCTCATAACATACATATATCCCAAGCACTTGCCAATTTGGTGATCCTCGGGCCATTTCTCTCCCCCTTTCCCCCCCCCCCTCCTTTGCTCCACTGCCAATCTTGGCTCCGCCCCCTTTCCAAGAAGTCCCGCCTTCCACTTCCCATCCTCCTGCCCACCTTATTGGCTAAACAGCGCTTTATTGACAGTTGTTACATCCATTCAAGACATTCATCCACACAACCAGACTTCGTGGACTGAGGAAATAATAGATAAGCAGGTTTTCATGTTCTTTAGGGTAGAGAGCTCTCCTTTCCCTCACAGCTGATCTGTATCCAATTTCCATTTGTATGTACACCTTCCAGGTCAGACAGGTTCAACTAATGGTATGGTTGCCATCCATCTCAAACTTCTTGCTTTAGTTATTTTTCTAGTGTTATGATAAAATATTGACAACAACCAACGTAGGGAAGGTTTATTTTGTTTCACCGTTCAAGGGTTCAGGGCATCATATTAGCCAGGTCACTGTGTCACAGGCTTAGGGTAGACAGACATATTGCATTCATTGTCAAATAGCACAGAGCAATGGATGCATGCTTAGCTCAGTTTTCCTTTTCACGCAGTCTGGAATTCCAGTGAATGTTGGCGCGCACAGTTGGCCAGTCCTCCCCTTTCAAATAATGCAATCAAGGTAATCTCCTCAGGTTTGCCTAGAGACCTATTTCCAAGCTCACTATAGATCTCACAGAGTCGCCAATTTAGCTTGACTATCACAACTCCACACCTTGTCATCTTGACTCTCAAGCACACCGCTTTGAACTATAACCTTCCATCTTTTGACAACTAGAGTCATTCCGGAAGAGGGAACCTCGGTTGAGGAAATGCCCTCACCAAACTGGCTTGTGGTGCACTTTCTTAATTGGTTATTGATGCGGAAGGAGGCAGCCCGTTGTGGGTGGGTCCCGCTGCTGGGATGGCTGCCCTGGGTGCTAGCAGAAAGCAGGATGAGCAGGCTGTGAAGGAGCAAGCCAGCAAGCAGCACTCCACAGCACGGCATCAGCTCCTTCCTCCAGGTCCCTGGCCTCTCTGAGTTCCTGTTCTCTGACTTCCCTCAGTGATGGATCATGCTGTGTAAGGACTTAGAAAATCCCAACGAAGAGAGCAGCTGTTCACCACTACATCTGCTATTCTCAGTGCTGACCTGCGAGCCTTGTGCCTCTTGCATAAGCACTCTACCAACTGAGGCCACACTCCTTGACTCTGGGAAATTTTGGCATTATTATATTTGCGTGGGAGGGGTTTTGTGTGGATCTTCCTCAGACCTTATAATTTCCTAACATGGATGCCAGGGGAGAACTTAGGTACCCCTAAAGTTATCTTAAATATGGATCTGTCCAAACTGCTTCTCCAGCTTCCTAACTTTAGCTGCCTTCATTTCCCACAGTTCATGGAATTAACCTGGCTCAAGTGGTTTTTTTTTTTTATCATCTTGCAACCTATCAGGAAATGCTTTCTCAAACCTGACTCTTGGCTAAATTTGCCCTTGAAACTTTTAGCTAAATAAATTCTTCAGAACCGTCTGCAAGGGGGCTGAGCCAGGCTTTATAAACACTAACCCGAGGGTCTTCAATTTTAAATTTGAATTAACAAAATTATATATGTATATATTCATGGAGTAAAATATAATTTTGATGCATATGACATATGTAGATTATTTGATAAAAGCAATTACATTATTTTGTGTGAGCGTGGTGACACATTTAAATTTTACTTTCTGCAGTTTCCAAGTATACAATATTTTGTTATTAGCTACGATAGCCATAGCATAAGTAGTTTAATTGAACTTATTCCTGTTAACCAACATTTTATATCTTTTACCCAAGAAACCAATTTTAAATGCATACAAGACAATGTGTGATCATTTATAGAAACTGTTATTTTTCTAGAGGTGACTTGTAAAGCAGATAAATTTCGGGTAGGAGGTAGCATGAAAAGTGAGAGAAAAATAAGAAAACAAACAAACAAACAAAAACAACAAAAAACCTCCTCAGAGTTCAGAGAGACTCCACACTAAGGATGACAAAAAATAAAGCATGTGCAGGAAACACACACACACACACACACACACACACACACACACACACACTCCCCCCCCTCCCCAAAATAATGTGTCATATGCATAAGACTCCGGTGACTGACACTGGGATTTAAATCCCCACTCCTTTGTAAGGATTGCCTTTGAATCTTTGTGCCTGGTCCTCCTCAGAATTCTCAGAAGTGCTTTTCTCTTTGGGTAAACTCTCTTTAAAAACAAAAACAAAAACAAGATCCTGAAAACTCTAGCAGGTGCCTCCCACACTCAGATCCCCTGTTTACTCAAATCAATTTCCTTGACTCCTTGACCTCTGTTGAGTTGTTCATAGGTTTTAAAACATTTTTGGCTTTGTTCATTTTGTTTCTATTTCCATTTTCCCTCATTTTCATTTAGTGTGGAATGGTCTCCAGTTTCAATAGTCCTGAATTTGAATAATAGCTTTGCTACACACTACTACAGGAGAGTAGACAAAGCATTAATCTTTTGTGATCTCAGTTGCTGCCTATGTAAAGAGGTGGAAATAGGTTCTATTGTGAGGGTTTTTGTTTTGTTTGCTTTTAAGTTTATTTTGATTTTGATTTTGGAGAGAGAGAGAGAACGTGAAATTGGGTGGATAGGGAAGTAGGGAGGGTCTAGGAGGAGTTGGGGGAAGGGAAATAATTTGATCAAACTATATTGTAAAAAAACTATAATATATATTAAATAAATAAAATGAAGAAAATAACATTCAAAGTCACACATGTGATGATCCTCGTCTTGGCAGGAAAAGTCGATTTATACTAGTGCTTTTAAGAACTCAATTAGTGGCTTTTCTTCACTGCCTGAGGGTTGAGTTTCATCTTGACTAAATTTCTTATTCTTTAGCAGCTTTTCATCTTTAGACTTCCTTACCCGTTTTGATATGAAAATTGACATAACGTCAATACTTCTGCTTGTAGAGATGATCCCATTTCATATCCCCGGCTGCTTTTGCTTTACAGGTGGTGGGTGGGGGAACGTGCCAATCTCTACAAAGAAGACTAACAGCCTCTGATAGAAAATTTAGGACCTTTCCTTTGGGTATTTTGGGGAGAATTAAGAATCTAGCTGGGAACTTCTTTCTCCAAGACAGCTTTAGAATATAAATGACTGCTAGTTCAATTACAGAAAACTCCTTCCATTTCTCTTTGAGGTGAGCGGATCGTTTACCTACCCTCCCTGTTTTTCATTCTTCAAGTCAAAGGATCCATGCATTTCATTCTTCAAGTCAAAGGATGCTAGAGATGCCTCAGGATTCTGGTGTCCAGCACTCATTTTTTTTTCTCATTGTTCCATGGGCTCCTTTATGGGACATAAGAGAGCCTGGGCTTGCTACCCATATTCCTCTACCCACTTTCGACTAATACATCAGCTTATGATGTGTGTCTGTTATTTGAATGAAGATTCAAAACTAAAACTAAGACTGTTTTCAAAGCATCACCCCATACTAATACAGGAAGTAGGAAGGTCATGATGGCTCGTGATAGGTCATCTACTCTGCGCACAGCTGCGCTCACAACCTACTCAGCATTTCTCCTGCGAGGCCTCTTTTTCTTCTTTCGTGACCAAGTGTGTAGCATCGTAGCCTATTTCTACTTCGATCCCATAAAAACATCCGTTTACACAAACTGGAAACAATGCTCTAACCTGCCTTTAGGGATGCCTCTTAGTGTAGCAAGCAGAAGTGAACGCTGAGATTCGTAACTGATCCAAGTGTTAAGTAGGATGAGGTGTTATCTATATCACCGCTCCCAAGACTCAGAAAAACGCCGTGGAAGAGGGAGCAGAAAGAACAGAAGAGCCTATAGAGGGAAGTGTGTTAGTTACCCAAGGCACCTTGCAGGCATGACATGGACATCTGCACTCCTGAGTTCACAGCATCGCGGTCCCCTAGGCATGACCTGCACAACACTACCCGACCGCATTCATCATGGAAGGCAGAAGGGCCTATGGGAAGGCAGAAGGGCCTATGGGAAGGCAGAAGGGCCTATGGGAAGGCAGAAGGGCTTATGGGAAGGCAGAAGGGCCTATGGGAAGGCAGAAGGGCTTATGGGAAGGCAGAAGGGCCTATGGGAAGGCAGAAGGGCTTATGGGAAGGCAGAAGGGCTTATGGGAAGGCAGAAGGGCTTATGGGGTTCCTACTCTTTGTTCGCTTGCTGTGGCATTTGGATTTGGTTCCTGGAGGTGTATCAGATTGTTTGTCTGGGTTCCCCATTTTTTTTTCCTGTTGTTACCACTCTAATTTTTCAGTGTGCCCTAGCTAGCTTCTATTGCTGTGATAATGACTATGACCAAAGGCACCTCAGGGAAGAAACAATTCATTCGGCTTATAGTTTACAGTCCCTTGTGTGTATTATAGTTCAAAAAATAAAAGTGACATGGATGTGAGCCCCTCTGCATTGGCGATCCCATCTGGATATGCCAATATATTCATATGTAGCGCATGCTGCTCACAGACTAGGTCCCTACTCAGTGGGAGGAGGAGGCCTACTGTTAGCAGAGCTTTCTCGAAAACACTCCCTATTTCTTAGAGCTTTTCAGCAGTGAGATACACTTTCTTCCTTTCCCTCCCCTTTTCACCCGTCACATTTGCCTTTCAATGTGAAGCTTCTCCCTGCTTCTGCCCCCTTTACTTTTAATAGATGTTCTCCCCAGTGCATTTGCAAGCTGATGTCTCTTGTCACCTGCTTTTTCATAGAACTTGGCTTACGCAGACTGTTCTAGGAGTGGTCCAAGAAACTAAAGTCAGAGGGTATTTGGTGTCTGGCTTTCTCCTACTTGGTGGTCAGAGGAAGCCCTCTTCGCAAGTTGAATGTGGCTAATTCTGGGCTCAGGGCTGCAGTCTTATTACCCCATAGATAATGATGTTAAAAAATATTACAGAGGAGGGGAAAGAAAACGTAGCTGGGAATCTCGGTAGGGGCTTTATACCAGTATGGATAACCAGACTTTTCAGTGAGGATAGAAATAAGGCTGGCAGCAGGGTATTGATGCATTTATGCATTCAAGCGTTCCAAATTGCTCATTATGACTTGATTTCTGCCGGACTCACCGAACCCGAAGTTCAGGTCATTCTTGTAGCAGTCTGGTATATTAAAGCCAACCCAAACTAGACTAGAAGGGACAAATAAAAATGTCTTAGCAGCTGTTTGAGAGCCCTCTGCATTAATCAACATGTTTTCATCAGCACTTGCTCTTTTGTTGACACCCACAGCCTTGTGTTGTGTCAAGTATGCCCAAATGAACTGAAAGCAGGTAGGCCTCTATATATGTTTACAAATGAAAACTTAATTGCAGTATATTTTTAGTCAAATTTGAAAAGCCACTAAAAACAGTGGAGAGAGAATCTACTCAAGTAGTTGGGTCCTGAGCTATGTCTTGGGACATCTCATATAAACAGCTATGGGAATCATTATCTCTAGGGGGAGCAGACAAGCAGACAGTGGTATGACTCAATGAATGACCCCCCCACACACACACACACATACATGCCACTTGTGTACACGTGGGAAACATTGAATGGACTCAGAACTTAAGCTTTTTCTCAGAAAATCTACACACCTATGAACACTTGATTTTTGACAAAGAAGCCAAATCCATACAATGGAAAAAATATAGCATCTTCAACAAATGGTGCTGGTCTAACTGGATGGCTATGGGTAGGAAAATGCAAATAGATCCATATTTATCACCCTGCGCAAAGCAAAAGTCCAAATGGAATAAAGACCTCAACATAAAACCAGACAGATTAAACCTGTTAGAATAAAAAGTGTGGAAGAGCCTTGAATTCATTGGCACAGGAGACAACTTCCTGAACAGAACACCAACAGCTCAGGCTCTGAGGTCAACAATTAATAAGTGAGACTTCATGAAACTGAAAAGCTTCTGTAAGGCAAAGGGCACTGTCAATAGGACAAAATGACAGCCCACAGACTGGGAAAAGATCTCCACCAACCCTACATCTGACAAAGGACTAATACCCAAAATATACAAAGAACTCAAGAAATTAAACACCACCAAACCAAATAACCCAATTAAGAAACAGGGTTTAGAGCTAAACAGAGAATTCTCAACAGAGGAATATTGAATGGCTGAGAAAAACCTAAATAAATTATCATCATCCCTAGTCATCAGGGAAATGCAAATCAAAATGACTCTGATATTCCATTTGACACCCGTCTGAATGGCTAAGATTAAAAAGTCAAGTGATAGCACATGTTGGCGAGAATGTGGAGAAAAGAGAACACTCATCCATTTTTGGTGGGAGTGCAAACTTGTACAACCACTTTGAAAATCAATCTGGTGCTTTCTCAGAAAATTGAGAATAGTACTATCTCAAGACCCAGCTATACTACTCTGGTCATATACCTGAAAGATGCTCCATCATACAACAAGAACATTTGCTCAACTATGTTCATAGCAGCCTTATTCATAATAGCCAGAACCTGAAAACAACCTAGATGTCCCCCAGTTGAAGAATGGATAAAGAAACTGTGGTACATTTACACAATGGAATATTACTCAGCTATTAAAAGCAAGGATATCTTGAAATTTGCAGGCAAATGGAACTAGAAATGATCGTCCTGAGTGAGGTAACCAACCCTGACCCAGAAAGACATGCATAGTATATACTCACTTATAAGTGGATATTAGCCCAACATAGATTTTCTCTGAGGGACTCCACCCAGTGGGGGATCGGGACAGATGCTGGGACTTGCTGCTGGACTCTGGGTGTTGCGATGAGAATGGAATAGAAGAATGGGGTGATAGAAAGGCCCAGAGGGTTCAGAAGGCCCACAAGGAGACCATCAAGCTGGAAAATCTGGACCCAGTGGGGCCTGCACAAACTCTTGTACCAACCAAGGACAATGCATGCAATGAACCTAGACCCCCCTGTTCAAATCTAGCCAATGGACAGCTCATTCTCCATGGTTGGGGGGAGAGCGGGGACTGTCTCTGACCTGAACTCTAGTGTACCCCCCCATTTGATCACTTCTCCCTGGTGGGGGAGGCCCTGTGGCACACAGAGGAAGGGGAAGCAGGCTATCTGGATAAGCCCTGATAGGCTGTGGGCATATGGTGGGGGAGGAGGTCCCCTTCTGCCAGACGTCTAGGCGAGGGGAATAGGGCAACAGAGGGAAGGAGGGAGAAAATGGGAAGATACAAGTGAGGGGATAACAATCGGATGTAGTCTGTATAAATTATAATAATTTAAAAAAAGAGGACATAAAATTAGGAAAAGGATGGGGATGGGAGGAAGGGGAGTTGGAGGAAAGGCTTAAGTGATGGATCTAGTCAAGATACATTTTATTTATATATAAGCGTATATATAATATTCATTTATTAATATATACTAAATAAATATTAAAATATAAAACATATACATGTATAAATGATAACATATAAAAAATTAGAAAAAGGAAAGTTATGTGGTTCAAAGTGACAAATTAGAGAGTCGTATGCAGCAGAAAATCTTCTGATACTTGGATGGAAGGCTTGGTAGGAGGAGGACAAGAGAGAAGAGGCATGGAAGACAAAGACTTCTGATTGGAAGAACCTGGATGGATGTTGGCTTGCAAACGTGATGTGATAATGCTTCATAGAGCAGCCTCTGCAACAGTGTTCCTATTGAAGTGATTTAGGGACAAGTTTCTTCCACATTGTTCAGGCTGTCCTAACTCTTGCGCTCACGTGAGCCTTTTGGTCTCAGCTTCCCAGATATTTTGGGCTTCGGGTATATGATATCATAGCCAGTTGGCAGTGGTGTTCTCAGCCTAACATTTCATTTTTCTGTTCCTCAGGAATTCTTCTTTTGAAACATTGTTCAACTAAGGAAGTTTGCTTTACTTTTTCTGGACCATCTATTTTTTGAGAACTTTAATTGGGAAAAAAAAAACCCACCTCACACCCAATGACCACAGTTTCCCTGGGGGTTATATATATATATCTTTTCCATGGCAACAAGGATTTCCAACTGCTCTCCTCCTAACAGTGGGACTCCACAGTGCCGCCTTGTTCAAAGTGTCAGCACTTTGGTGTTTGTTTGCTCTTCAGATTCAATACAGTTTTTTGTTTGTTTGCTTTTGCTTTGTTTTGTTTTGCTTTTACTTTTTTTTTTTTTTTAGGTTACATAGCCAAGGCTTCTCTCTCAACTGAACCATCTCTTTTCACAGTCAAAGGGGAGCGGTCACTATCTCAACAAGGATAGCAGTCTCCCAGGAGTTGTTCAGCCGTGTGTGATGAGAGTACGAAGAGACAGAGAGATCCAAGAGGGAAGACCTAGTGCCACTGCCCCTACAGGCTTCATCTTGGCGAGGCAGACACAAAACATTTGGGCATGTACTCAGGCCAAGTGCTTTCCCCCAGATTCAGGCACTGTGTTCTCTAAGAAAACCTCTGTACCAGGCAGATCTCAGTCCGTGTGAGGCAGCTTCTGTGTGGTTCCAGCCTGTTGTATACCGTTCTCACCACCCAGCAAGTCTTGCCACAAAATAGTGAAGCATTGTCAGGCCAGAAAGGATTTGTGGCAGTCGAAGGCACTGCACGGCAGAGGATGACACTAAGTTGACCTCCTGTCACAGATTAGATGAAGTACAGAGCTGGTAGCCAGCAGGCGCAGTCAGCTGCCCAGGTCACACGAGTCCCAGCTGAAGTCAACAGTGGCCAGTTTCTTCAACGTCATTCTCTGTTAGTTACAGAAACAGAATGGCCATTGCAGCCCCTAAGATGCCATGATGGCCTTATGAGGTGGCAACTCAAATAAAGGCTTAAAAGCGTGGTCTGCATCCACGAGTTTGTATTCCCCTCTCTCACACATCCCAGGGTGAGAGAAGGAGAAAAGGGCGGATATGGAGCTCTTTATAAGGTTGAATAGATGTTCCACAGTAATTATGCTAAGGTGAATGGTCTTACACACTAAATTAGACTGACTTCTAAACATGGTTTGGCTGTGTGTGTCTTTTCCAATAAGTAGGGATGTTCATTGCACAGGTCAGAGAAATTTTGAGAAGCAAGATACTATATTAAAAGATAGGAAGTGGTACTTTAAATGACCATAATACTTTTACTAAGATGATGTAAAGTTAAATCCATTATTATGAGTACACATTAATTGTAATTTCTAAATTTTTAAATTTTTTGTTTTTGTTTTTTTTTTTTGAGACAGGGTTTCTCTGTATAGTCTTGGCTATCCTGGACTCACTTTGTAAATCAGACTGGCCTTGAGCTCACAGAAATCCACCTGCCTCTGCCTCCCAAGTGCTAGGATTAAAGGCATGTGCAATTTTTATATTTTTCCAAACTGTGTTTTATCAATACTTAAGTTTTTGTTTACTTTTACTTTAAAATTGTATCAAATATTCTCAACACAGCAGAAGTGAAGGACTATACAGTGACCATCAATCTTTGCTCCTTCTCTTTCTTTTCTGTGTGTGTGTTGTGTGGTGTGTGTGTGTGTGTGTGTGTGTGTGTGTGTGTGTCTACATGAATGAGTAAGGATTTTTGAGTGGTCGAGCCCCATCTTATTTTTTTCATGCAAACTCTCATTTTTAATGTGTTGTTTTATAGTACACATGTGCACCTCTTTCAGGAACACTAGCATTATAGCACTTGAGAAATGCTGACATACAGTTAATTGGCTAGTTTGGTGGCTGTCTCTGCACTTGTCCTCACACTCAGAGCAAAAAGATAAGTGCCAGGGTCATACCCAAAGTTTACAGTCATTATGGCTGAGCTTCCACTTGACTCTCCAATTTTTCTCTTACAAAAAGAGTTCTTTCTATTCTGCCTTGTCCTCCCTCCTTTAAAATAGCTCAACAAATAGTGTTTGCCACTTCCTCCAGAAAGAACTGGCTTCATGTACTGTCATTGTCTTACCATAAACCTGCTCTGTTACAGTGTGTTAACTCCAAATCATGCTAGCGGTATCGCATGTTAGTCCAAAGATTTGGTAAGATCTTGGTTAGTGTACAGGAAAAAAAAACACATCAAAGATCTCACAGAGACCTCAAGGACACTGCTAGTCTCTTAGGTTGGAACTACTCTTGCCCATGACTTAGAGGTAATGGTGTGGCTCCCTGGTTAAGAGTGTGTCTGTGTAGTCAACTATTGAGGCTCAAAGCATAGCTCTATTCTAACCCGGTTGGGTAACAGTGCATGGCAGTTCCTGTGGTGACTTCCCTGCAGGCTTCACAGCAGGCAGGGGGAAATGATCAGAGTGAGGTAAAGAATGAAGTTCAGTCTCTGCTCGTTTTTGTGGTAACTGGTCTTCTAGAGTCTGGCCCACATCATTTTACTTTAGCCATATTAAGCACAGCACGAATTTTGGGGGGATGTATCCAGGTAGCAATTAACTCAGCCCGAGTCACAACAATCTATGGCATGTTGGCACTGAAGCACTTTGCAAAGTACAAGTGCTTCAACCTTCGGATGGTTTCTGGTTGACTTAGGAACAAGGCTCAAGACAAAGGTCTAGGGAGAGTGACTGAGGTAAATAGAAAGCCCGTGGGTGTCAGGAATGGCCTGGCCCTGAGATAACATCGAAGTCACTCAGGGTGTTGGAAAGCACAACATCACTCATAAGAATGAGTTTCAGGTCTCAGAGCAATGTTCAAGGTTTAAGGGGGAAAAGTCTGGGATAAATAGAAATAAAACTTCTGGATGATTATGGGCAGAGCCTGTCTCATCAGACAGCCAAGGATCAGCAGGTTGTAAAACTACCTCATTCCTGGCATTCCAGAAAGAGCAGCTACACACTTCACTGCACTGAAGAGGTGAGCTGTGTGGTTAACTTTCCTGGCTTCTCCAGTGCTTATCTGTGTGCACAAGGCCAGTGCCTTCTACAAATTCCTAGCTGCTCTAAGGTTTAGCCTCTCTCTCTTTCTCTCTGTCTCTGTCTCTGTCTATCTGTCTGTCTGTCTGTCTGTCTGTCTGTCTCTCTCTCTCTCTCTCTCTCTCTGTGTGTGTGTAAATATTTCTCTTGATACTGTTGTCTCACTTGCTGTGACAGTAGCTGCAACAACATACATGAAGTTCTAGGAACACGCCCAGCCTACAGAGAGATGAAGATATTACAGCTGTTATTAAAACCTTGTGAGCTTTTGACCTCATAGTTGGAGAAAAGAGTTTTGTGAGTCCCTAAGGGTAACTTCTCCACTTCAGATAGCAGAACACAAATGCACGGATTTAACCTGTGCCCTACACATTAGAAATGACACAGTTTCATTTTATGTATTGCTACATTCACTCACGTTTTCCTTTCATCTCAGAAGAACTCACCACAGATCTCTCCGTTTCATGCTTACTGTCCTCGTCATAGCTACAGAGAGTTCTTTTCTTTACGTACTTGCTTTTGACTAAACCGTATTGTGCCCCAACTCTGTCATTTATAAGTATGTACATGTAAAACAGCCATTTTGTACCTGAATGGCGTGCACTCACACGCGTGCGCGCGCGCGCGCGCGCGTGTGTGTGTGTGTGTGTGAGACCATGCGTGTTTTCAGTCACCTACGAGAAAGGTAGACGAAATTCTAAAGGGTGCTTCATGAGCAGCAGTTAAACTCCAACCAAAAAAACATAATAAACCACACCAACGTTAGAATACGACAAGTGAAATTCAATTTGAAAAGGAATTAATTTGGCTATTTACTCATTCCACAATCTCTATCTGTCATCTTAGTTGCCTTTGCTTAGTCACCCATACTAATATTTGTCCAGGAGCATACTATTTAAAAACGAAGCACAGAGCAAGTCATTATGGTGTTAGTTTTGCCAGAGAGGATGTGGCATCCTAAATATAACATGTGTTCATTGCAGTGTGGGCTCTGTCTAGGGAACTCATCCTACCCATGTGTAGCCAAGTGAAGAATGAGGTGGTAAAGACGCCTAACAGCGAGGACTTTTAACTTTCGTGTATGATGCGACTGTCCCGGTGCAGATTAAGGGTGAGGGATCTCAAAGTCCTCCTGGCTGTATTTTCTCATTCAGTTCTCTCTCCCTGGAGTGCCCTGCATGTGCCTAACAGGTCCTTCTGCTGTTGTCTCGTCTGGTAGATCGTCTGTTATACATCTCCGCCACCTGATGTCTTTATCAGCGTGTACTCTCTCTTGTAACAGGTAGGGTTCACTCTGCTCCAAAATCAAGCAGTAATCATTTCTACTGCATCAGTCAAGCATAGACTCTGAACCTTTTAGATTCACCATGAATGAACAATTGAACTAAGCGGAAATAACGTCTTTGTTAGGCGGGCAGTGTCTGTCTCCTCAAAGCAAATTCTAGTTAGAGTTCGACTAGGTTTGTGGAATTGATGCTATAAAATGATAGAATGTATTTTCACCACAATTCACCGAAATAACAAATACTTTCTCCTAGTAGCGTTTCATCTCCCTGGATAATGAACAATCCATGGTAGTTATACTGTGACAATAATCATGTACGCTTGTCACATTAGCTTTTTGGAAAAGCCAATGTTTATTAAGCTACAAAAATAAATCATTACAATATACTAGAAAGGATTTAAACTCCAAGAAAATTTAGTTCTTACTGTATCAAGAGCTACATCTTGTCTAGATACATTAGTATAATACTGTCAGAGCCATAGACATTTAGATTTTTAGATTGAGACTTTTTATTATCATATTATTTGTTTTCATATTGTGTAGAACAAAGAAATATACCACTGTGCCTAAGGAGGTCAGAAAACAACTTTGGAAAGTTGAGTCTCTACTTCTGCCTTGCAGATCCTAGAGGTTCTACTAAGGTCATCAGGCTCGGCACCTTTAACCACTGAGCCATCTCTATGGTCCAGTTGTATTGAGTTTTAGTGTCTGGTCTATTGATACATATTTGATTATTTATATAAATGCACATAAAATTACAAAACATTTTATGGTACTGTGTGCTTATATAGCCAGCAAACAGTGGAAGTTAAAGTTTTGACTACAAATTTAACCTACCTTTCTGGATTTTCTTCTATAATTTTATTTTATGTGTATGAGTGTTTGGGCTGCATGTATATGCATACAACATACATACAGTGCCCACAGAGGCCATAAAATGTCATTAGAACCTACCCCTGCAACTGGAGTTACAGACAGCTGTAAGCTTCCATGTGGGTGCTGGGAATGAAACCTGGGTTCTCTACAAGAGCACTAAGTGCTCTTAACTACTAATCTATCTCTCTAGACTTTTCTCTGGATTATTAATAACATCTGTTCTCTGATTCTATGTGGGTCTCTGTGTCTCTTTCTCTTATCTATCTATCTATCTATCTATCTATCTATCTATCTATCTATCATCTGTCATCTATGTATCCACCATTATCTATCATCTATTATCTATCTACCTATCAATATCTATGTCTGTCTGTCTATCTATCTATCTATCTATCTATCTATCTATCTATCATCTATCTGTTTATCTGTCTATTTATCTATCATCATCTATCTATCCCTGAGGAAGACTTACTGCTTTCTAACAGTTTTTTATAAATAATTGTGAAGATGCACAGTTTTAAAAAATCTGAGAGGATTAAAAAGCTCAGCCAAGCTTCTCCCTTCTATGTAGCTTAGAAGATTTAGAAGCAGAAATTATGAGCACATAATACATTACCCACCAGATCCTTCTGGCTGTAACAGTTAAGGGACAAATTACCAAACATTCACGTAAAAGAGGAAACAAATGGAAATTAGGTTTATCTCTAGCAATAGGAGGGAGAAGGAGAGAGGGAGAAGAAGGAAAGGGAGGGAGAAATGAGCAGACAAACTGGTGCAGAAAGTCCCTCCCACTGATGTGAATGGCAAAGCCTGCCTCTATAACACGCAGCTCGACTCTCCCTCTGTCTGTGCATCTCTGGCTCTGTCCCTTGTTCTGGGACACAAACATCTAGAAGTTACAACAGATACCTTCTGGATCCTGATGCACAGCGTTACTCCTGTCTTGGAGTAAACACTGGAAAAAGGCTGTCACGTGTCCACTAACTTGTTGATTTTCTAATTAATGTAATAAATAGCAGCATGGGTCATCTTGGGGGGTGATTTCTTGACGATATTAGTAAAATTTTAAGTCAGGAACGCACAGAAAAGGATCTCATAGTAAGGCCACTCCATTGCTCTTTAGCATGGACTATTCAGATCTTTGGTCACCTATGGTTTTGAATGGAGGGGTGGAAATCTGTGGTCAGTAGAGTTCTGTTGGGTTATTTTAATCACAGGTTGCTATGGAAAACTAAAGTGCCTCAGGCTTTCTATTACTATTTCCCCCTCACTCACCCGAGGGCGTGAGTAAGCCATTCCTCAGTCCTTCATGCTGTTCTCAGGCTCAGCACCTCCTGGTACTTTTGTCAGGTTTAAGCAACCCCTTTCCTAGCCTCTCTAAAGAACTTCTGCTCTTCCTTCCTTTCCCATCTATGTTCTTCAAAACACTCTTTGAAAGTCCCAACTTCTACAACTTCAAAATATAATTTGCATGTGTGTTTTGAGGTGGCTTAGAAAGGCCAGGGATCATGATGGCGCGAGTAGAGGGGCACGGGGTGGGGTAGGGGGGCGGGGTGGGGAGGAGGGGCGGGGGCGGAGCAAAAAGGTTCGCTTTCCAGGCTCCAGCTGCTCTCGCTGTGGAAAAGAACTTCAGACACGCGGATAGGAACGAAATGGTTCATTGAGACAACCTGTTTTCCAAAATGCATCTTGTCAAAGGGGATAAATTGCTTTCATTTGGAGCCAAGTGATACATCCCCAGACACACCCCAGTCACGGAGAGCAGCGACAGTAATCAGGCTGTGCTAATGTAGTGCAGAAAGCGGTACCCTTATGTTCCTAGCCCTCCCCTCTCCTAGCCTGGAATCCGTCAACTTTATGGATTGGGAAATATTTTCTTTTTAACTTTTTAACCTTGTTAAAAAATTATATTCATTGGGCAATGTAGAAAAGGAGGTTTTTTTTTGTTTTTTTGTTTTTTTTTTTTTTTTTTTTTTAAGCAACCTTTAGAGATACAACTGGAGAGCTACTTGAAGTCCTTATGTACCAAAGGAATGTGTTTGGGACTCTCTCAGAGAGCAGCCCTCACTTCTCTTAATGGTGTGTTAGAACACCTCTGTCTGTTTTCAATAAGTCTAAGGCTGTTTCAGGTGTGGGATACCATGAAAATCATCTCATCATTGCCGCTGTGGAAATCCCTGAGAACTCCCCAGGCAGCTAGAGCTGTGCTCCTAGCCACTGAGGCACTCTCACTGACTGTCTGCTCCTTGGGATAGTGTTTATGCCGTACTGATTCTGCCTTCTTTCTGATTCCCTACTGTTTGTGGAAGGTTTAATTAATGGCTTAAGATGGACTTACTCACATCTGTGAGTGTCAGAAAGTGTACAGAAAGAGTTGATGGCTCTGAAAGTTGAAGAGAGGAAGGACTCTTTCAACAGCCCGGTACCAACTCATAAATATTTTTCTTAAAATAATGAGGTCCAGTGGGGGTAAAATTAGAATAAAACTTTCTGAGGTCAAGAAGCTAATGTAAGTGGGCCAAATAAAGTGGTACGCCTTTAATCCTAACCCTCAGGGGGAAGAAATAGCTCGGAGCGCTGTGATTTCAAGGCCTTGTTGGCCTACAGGGTGTGTTCCAGGCAAGCAGAGCTACATAGTGAGAACTTGTCTCAACAAAAGAGCAAAAACTAAGGAAGGGAGGGAGGGAGGGAGGAGAGGAGAGAGAGGGGGGGAGGAGAAGAAGAAGAAGAAGAAGAAGAAGAAGAAGAAGAAGAAGAAGAAGAAGAAGAAGAAAAGACAAGAGGAGAGAGAGAAAGAGGGAAGGAGGGAGGAGAGGAGGAGGAGGAGGAGGAGAGAGAGAGAGAGAGAGAGAGAGAGAGAGAGAAGGAGACAGAGAGACAGAGAGAGAAACAGAGAGAGACAAAGAGCAAAGAGAGGAAAGAGCGTGCTGTGGAGTTGCGCAAGAGCACTGAAGGTGTGCCCTGGGCAGGCCAGCTTGCCTATGGCACTGGCAGTTCTCATGACAGTTTTGATGTGGTGAGCTCTGACCTAGCTTCAGTGATGGACTGCGTGTGTCACAGTTCTCCTGCTTTGTACTTCCAGGTAGACTATCATCTATTGTTAGCAATAGCCATGCATACTTGTGAGCCTTTATATTTGATGCACTAACACTCAAAATTCACTTCCAACAGGAAGACAGTAGGTCAACACCATGTGACATATTATCTGCTATTGCTGTACCTGGCATATGAGTTTCCTTATTGCCATAAAAAAAAATAATTGGAACTCAGGGGCTTACAATGACACACATTTTCTGCTTATATCATCTATAGGTTAAAAGTCAAATATAGATTCCATTACGATAAAATCAGTGTTAATAGACAATAAACATGCTGGTATTTTCCTCTAATTGATTTTAGCCAAGGCAAGAGAATCACAAATTGAGGCTAGCCTAGTACCCTGCTAGCCTGGCCTAAATTGCTTAAATGTCTTTTTTTTTTTAAAGGTGTTGGGAGAGGCACTGTTTCCTGGAGAAGTTAGAGGAGAAAAGGTTTCCTTTCTTCTGGAAATCACCCATGTTGTTTGGTTGTCAAGTCCGACCCCCATATGATGATCTCATCCCCCCCAGCTGAAGATGGGGGGAATCCAGAATATTCTTCCAGATGTAGGGTCAGGCAATGAACAGCATTAACCCCTCTGAAACTTGATTCCTTTTGCCAAGTATCCTATTATGTGTCCAACCTGACTGTTTAACCTGCTTTTAAGAGAACAATGCATCACCTTTAGTTGCCTTGGGTTCCACGCAATCAACTTTTACAATCTAAGCTACAATGTAGCTGTAATCTTAAATCATGTATTCTTCCATGCCCCTGGCCTTGTGTGTGTGTGTGTGTGTGTGTGTGTGTGTGTGTGTGTGTGTGGTGTGGTGTGTTATCAAAATCAGTGCTGGAAACAGAAAATATCAGTTGAAAGCAGGCTTACAGAATGAATACTATGCTGTAAGCGTTGAAGACAAAATATGAGTATTGCTTGGTAACATTTATCTGGGTCATGTATTATGTGGGTCAGTTGGATTCAGTGACTTGACCCCTTGTAAGATTCTGTTAAAGGCTTCCATAAAGTATTCTTCATTCCTTCCCCATCTGATGTGTTCTGTGCTGTTCAATAAAAGAGAAAGTAAACCTCTTTGCTATAGACAGCCAGGGGCACATGCATGCACACAGACCGTGACAGACAGTCACAGACAGCTTCTAGAAAGTCACATATTCGGACTCATACAGTAGACAGACAAGGAGCAACAGAAGACACAGGGAGATAGCAGCAGAAAATTCAAACCTCGGCTTGCTCATGGTTAAGTTATACCAAGGGGAAGTACCTATTATTTTTTCCCCTTAATATGAGAGGGATGCAGTTCGGGTACTCTGAGGTTATTATTAATGCACTTAAACTGATGCAATGCCAGTCATGAGTATTTCCCCACAAGATGCCAAGCCGACATGTCCAGACGCACTTCCACGCCAATGCTTTTTGCAGCAGTACTCACCATAGTGAAGTTATAGGACCAACCAAGGCACCTGACAACAGAAAAATGTATGCCACATATATATTCCCCACCACTTGGGGTATAGATGTACACCTCAGATTTTTAAAAATAGAACTGACATCCAACTTTATTGGATTAGGAGCTCAACACTTGAAAAGACAGAGATTACCTAACAGCATTCATCAAGCTTAGGGTCCAAAGAATATGATTCTGAGGAAAGTGTTTACAGAACTATGGAGAACAAGCATTCCAGGTTGACCTGGGGCTGGCTTCTCTTTACAGGGACTGTCAGGATAATGTAAACCTGAGGTGAGGTTTTAATAAAGCTGTATACGTCTCTCAGATTTTTACAGTGTAAGGATCTTAACTCTTCTTCATGCTTACACAGCAAGATTTCTCCCTAGATTCTTCTCTTTTTTCTTATTATTTTCCATTTCTTTATTTTAATTTCATGAAGGTATCCATAGCTGCACAATTTCAATTCCCACTACCCCTCCTCTTAATACCCTTTATTCTCTTGGGATAATTTCACTTCTCTTTCCATTTAATGTAGACATACATGGTTTTGTGACTATATAAACCTCACATACATAAACCAGAGAAAATACAATATCCTTTTATATTGTATTGATTATCTCCATCTGCATCCATATTTCTGGAAATGACAAAATTTCATTCTTAATTACGGCTGAAAATATTTCTATATATGTTATGTAATAACAAGGGCATCAATTAAAATCATTAGCTTCGAATCATTATTATTTTTAATTTAAAAGCCGCCACTGTACTGAGTAATACCTAGAACATGAATACGCTATATTTTATAAACACAATCAGAAGTAACTTAAGGCATGCATAAGTGCTAGTCTTTGGATACACTGTGGTGGCGTGAATCTTGAGAAGATAAGAACTATGAACAACAAACTGTTGGATCATAATTGAGGTTGATATCAATAACACATCAAGTTCCAGAGAACAGAAGAAGGTGTCAGTGATCAAATTCTGTGTCCTTTAATAACCAATCCGAGAGCTGAGTGTGGTGGCACACACCTGTAATCTCAGCACTCTGGGAGGCAGAGGTAGGTGGATCACTGTGAGTTCTATCTTGTATATATATCACATCCCGATGCCAGCCTCGTCTACAAAGTGAGTCCAGGACATCCAAGGCTACACAGAGAAACCCTGTCTCAGAAAACAACAAAAGAAACAAACAACAGCAATAAAACTCCAAGACCTGAAATGTCAATAAAATGTGACTATCTAATATCTAACTGAAATGATTGCTGCCTTTCAGTTGTAATGCACTATTTACGTGATATATTTCATTTTCGACAGAAACCTAAGAAGAAAAAAATTTTAATGAATAAAACATTATATATCATATTTAAAATAACTTGATAATTACCACTGCAAAGTTCAGAGTTTGGTTGCTTATCCATTTATATGGAAATCATAAAGCTTTAATAATGTCACCAGGGGCTATATACCTAGAAGATTATAATTCAGTGTATATACATACAAACAGAATTTGGGCTGTACCAAGCAATAGTCTTACTAAGTTACATCCAAATGTGCTGTAGAAGGGATATGAAGGAACAGACTTCAAACCTGCCTATGTAGAAATCACAAAACTCTAAAAACGTTTTAACTTGAACACCCCTCTGAACCTACAAAGGTCCTTGAACACCTCCTCGTATACAGCCATCTTTATTCTGTCTCAAATATTCTCTCTTTACTTCTTCTTTTTCAATTAATTAATTACTTAATTTTCATCCCTACCATAGTTACCCCTCCCTCCTCTCTCCTCAGTCCCTCCAACCTTCCCAACAATTCCACTCCTTCTGCATTTCTCTTCAGAAAAGAGCCACCCCCCCACCCCCCCCAATGGATATCAATTAGCCATGGCGTAGCAAGTTGTCATAAGACTAGGTGCACCTTCTCCTTCTGAAGTTAGATGAAGCATCCCAGTAGAAGAAAAGGGTCTCAAAGGCAGTCAACAGAGTCAGAGACAATCCCTGCCCCCACTGTTAGGAGTTCCACAGGATCAAGGTACACAACCGCAACGTACAAGCAGAAGGCCCAGGTCAGTTCTATGTAGGCTCCTTGGTTGGCAGTTCAGTCTCTGTGAGCCCCAGTGAGCCCAGGTTAGCTGATTCTGTTGGTTGTCTTGTGGCGTCCTTGACCCCTCTGGCTCCTACAATTCTTCCTCCCCTTCTTCTGCAGGATTTCTCAAGCCCTGTCTAATGTCTGCCCGTGGTTCTCTGAATTTGCTTCCATCAGTTGCTGGGTGAAGCCTCTCTAATGACAACTGGGCTAAAACTGGTCTATGAGTATAGAAGACTATCATTAGGAACCATTTCATTGACTTTTTTTTTATTTTGCCAGTCAAATTTGCTTCTATCCTAGGTCTCTGAGCTATTCAGCCTTTGGCTCCTGGTCCTCTAGGCAGTGTCAGGGATAGGTTCCTGTTCATGACATGGGTCTCAAGCTGTACCCATCATTGGTTGGCCATCCCACAACCCGCTTTATTTTTAATAGCCTGAAACTAGAAACAACCTGGACGCTCCTCGACTGAAGAATGGATAAAGAAAATGTGGTGCATGTACACAATGGATTATTCCTCAGCTGCTAAAAAAACGAGAATATCGGGAAATTTGCCAGCAAATGGGTGGAACTAGAAAAGATCATGCTGAGTGAGGTAACTCAGACCCAGAAAGACAAACATGGTATGTATTCACTTATGTATAAGTGCACATTAGCCACAAAGTGAAGGTAACTATGCTACAATCCACAGACTCCAAGGAGCTAAATAACAAGGAGGGCCAGGGGTTGGGGGGGGCATGAATCTCACTGTGAGAAGGGAAATAGAATAGAAATCATGAGTAGGTGGGGAAAGGGCTCTGGCTGGGAGCTTGGGGGTGGGAACAGGAAGGGTCACAGGGAGAGATTCAGGACACAGGGACAGACATCCCTACTTAACACCACTCTATAAAACTTTTCATTTAACTACACAATCACTAAAACAAGGAAACAAACAGAATCTTGAAAGAGTATCCTGGAAAACCCGTAGGTCAGGTGAAACTTGAGAATCCTGTTATTAAGAAGGAGAGGGGGGAGATACAGCTCAGCATCAAAAAGCATTTGCTTCTCTAGCGGAGGACGACCCAGGCTTGGTTCCTGGGATCCACATCCCAGCACACATAGCAACACAATTCCATTTGTAACCATTTCCAAAGGATCCAACATCCTCTTTTTGGCATCCTCAAGCACTAGGCACCTATGTGGTGCATGTACATACATGAAGGAAAACACTCCTACACATAAAACACATATCATTACCCACTCAAAATAGCTCAATGGTTCTTTCACAGAACTTATGCCAAGTTAAATTGTCCAGTCTACTCATCAAGTGCATCTGCTTATTCACCTAAACCATCTAAGGAAAAAAACTTATCCAAATATGTTTTTGTTCTTTATCTGCATCATTGAACTTTGCTTTCTCTGATCCAATTTATCTCTAAGACTTGAAAAATTATCAGCAGCTGGGTTGTGTCGATTGACGATAAGGGCGGTATCAACAATGCAATTGGAAGTGGTGGTATTATGATGTGACATGTGGGGCCGATCAACAAAGCTTTGAAGAGGTGTCATGAAAGCCACTGCCTTTCTGCTACAACATAGAGTGCTTGGTACTGTTCATGTAAGCGCTATTGATAATGTCAAATCAGTGCCAGAGATCTAATGGGGGAAGTGCAAGAACACCTCATCAGCTCCAGGATAGTTCCTTGATGAAAGCCATCATTTTACAATCTTTCCTATTTTGAGCTGTGTGAAGAGACTGATTGATCGCAGTTATCACTTGTAAAACTCGCATCTCTTCATTTGCAACAAACTGGGAGTCATGGGAGCTAGGGATTGCGGCGTCAATGTTTGAGTGTTGTTCCTGAAGTCAGCAAGCAAGAGCTGAATGCTGCTTCCTCCCATGTGTCTGCATACATCTATCTGGTATATATATCTTGTATATATATCACATCCCGATGCCACAGGAGCCTACCCAGAAAGCATCTGTCTGGGAGCAAAAGAATGAAGACATGATACCATCTGTCCCCATTGTCTGGTAATGACCTGTTCCTGTGGCCACTGAATTGTTGACCAGAAAGGTCCGCAATTTGAGAAGGTATTGTTAACTTTGTAGCAAATTTTCATTAGCAAGGAAATGTCTCATTCCCCTTATTAATGGCCCATCAAATCACCAAAGTTATGCATCATAAAGGAAACAGAAAGCTGGAGGGTAAGTTTATATTTGGATAATATGGCACTGATGTGAATGTCCAGCATAGGACAAGATGACCAACACTGGACTTCTGGTGGGCTATGGGTCAACACAAAATGTCTGACAAGCAATGCTCAAGGAACTTAAAGGCAAACAGTGATGTAATCTGCTGTAGAACTATTTCTGGCAGAATGCCACTTGTGTGTGACTCTAAGTATGGATGTGAGGTCACAAGTGGTCGACATTTGCTTTTGCCTTCTCTAGATCACCTGAATCCACTTGTAGGTTATTATGTCTACCCACCTCTGTGCAGCCTATGTACCAGTCTACTTGTGTCCTCCTGCCCACAGAGCAAAGCTGTGTTCATTTCTCAAAAAGTGCTTTTTTTTTTCTTTCTCCAAGTAGCCATTGTTCACATTTTTTTTTCTATTGCACTTTGCTCAAGCTGCCCTTGGGCTTTCATCTTATACTTTCATGGGTTCATTTTCTGTCAGCCTCAGAGGTGACTCAATAAATACTGATCAGAGTCAAGATCAGCATTCCATCCAGGATGGGAGCATATGTTTCTCAAATGTGATGTCATTTGGAGATGCGGCTCTTGGTTGGAAGAACTCTTTGGAGCTCTTAGTAGCTTGAGAGTAGAGACCTGTTACTTGTTCTGCAGTGGTGCTGGTATGACAGGGCATTGGAATGCGTTTGAAACTGGAGTCCATCCAACCGGGTATTGACTGACCTTGTCTTTCTCCTAAGGCATTAGTTCTCAACCTGTGGGCTGCAACCCCTTTGGTGAGTGTATATCAGATGTTTACATTATGATTCATAAAAGTAGCAAAACTATAGTTATGAAATAATTTTATGGTTGGAGGTTACTACAATATGGTCCAAGTATTAGGAAGGGTGGGAATCACTGTTCTTCGTTATCAAGTTCTTCTTTGAAGGAAGTGGCATTAGCTCTAGGCGTCCCTATTCTTACGTTGTTTTCTGTTTCTGTTTCTTTTCTCTTGTTATCAGTCTCTTTTAATTTTTGATTCAGCTCTTTCTTAACCCCTCTTTCATCCAAGTGAAGAAGACGACAAGGTTTTCAAAGAGGTCACTGTGATTATGTAGAAGTAAGGAGGAAAATAACACCAGCAAGTCTCACTTACTGACTTCCAACTATCAGCTTGTCACAAGCAGCACATTACAGATGATCCTGGAGATTCTGGGCAACATTGTCCTATAGTCAACAATAATTTGTTGTACAATTAAATGTTTAAGAAGACAGGACTTACATGAAATGTTTCTGCCATAACAATAATAAATTTTATTTTAATGTATTTTAATGCGTTAAAGTACTTTGAATTTATTTTTAAATAATAAACATCATTCCAAGACAGATTCAGTCATAGATGGAATTTTTTCTATTGGGATAAAATATGTTATAATACAATTTGTCATGTTAGTGAGGAAAGTTAATTCAGTTTTTTTTTCATAGTTGATATTGAAAACTATGGATTAAGGCACATTTAAACATTGTATTATGTAATGAGGGTGCACAGATGCTCAAGGCCTTACTGTCTCTCTCTTCAGTACAAAGGCTCAGAGATTAAAGGATGTTGGAGTTAAGGATATGGCTTGCATCTGGAAAAACAATGGAGAGACTCTTACTATGGGTCAAATGGCAACAACGCTATGGAGCATGCAGGATGCGACCTAATGTGGGGCAGGAACGCTAATCAGAGCCTCACCTCTAGACCATAGCTGAACTTGCTTTGTTTGTTTGCTTGCTTGATTCTTCCTAGTTTTGGTTTTTGTTGGATTTTCCAGGTTTTTGTTGGGAAGTCTTAAGGCTGATCTTTTGATCACTGTGCACTTGAGGACGACCCTGAACTTCTGATCCTCCTATCATAGATTCATAGAATTCATAGAATCACAGATTTTTGCCATTATATGTAGTTTAAGTGGTGCTAGGTATTACACTGAGGGTTTATGTATGCTGGGCAAGAACTTTACCATCCCCAGCTCTTTGCTTTCTTGTTTGGAACCATCTTACACAGGTACATTTACCATCTAGAAACCTAATGTTTTTGGAAGGTCAGACTTATATTTCTTCTATACTTCCAGTGCCCTCTCAGCAACTTTATCCTTTTTACAATATCACTTGCTGCTCTACATTTCCACTGTGCTTTCTCTTTCCTGAGTGATGTCTTGCTTACAACACGAAGACACTGGTTGGATTGACATGAAAAAGTTAATAGAGAGTTGAAGGCAAAGGAAAAAAATTAAGGCGCTGGTAATGTAGGTAAAGTGAACAATTTTTAAGGGTTTCTACTATATCAACTTTCCCCATTTTGGTTTCTACATGATTTAAGAAACTGATATGTTTTAAATTTTATATTGTTAAGTCCATGATTTTAACACAAATGTATAGTTTTATGCTGATATCTGAATAGAAGTGAGACTAAACATTACATAAAGATAGTTTTGTTGGTTATTAAAGTTAATCTGTTAGGAATTCAAAGTAGAGTGCATTAGCTTTAGACTACTGATTATGATATGATAATCATAAAGAAAACGGTCTTAAAATACATAAAAATGAAGAAGTGTAGTGGTTTGAACGAGAATAGCCCCTATATGTTCATATGTTTAAAACCATGGCCCTCCATTAGTACAACTGTTTAGGAAAGGTTATAAGGTGTGGCCTTGTTGAGGCTGGTGTGGCTTTATTGGAGGAGGTGTATCACTGGGTGTGGGCTTTGAGATATCAAAAGCCTATAACAAGCCCAAGGATGCATTCCTCTCTGCATCCTCATCAGGATATGAAGCTCTCAGCATTATCCCTTTCTGCTTCCCACCATGATGACCATGGACTAAGCCTCTGAAACTGTAAGCCAGCCCCTAATTGTATTGGTTATGGTGTCTTTTCACAGCAATAGAACAGTAACTAAGACAGAAGGCAATTAAAACTGTTGACTATAAAAATATACTCAACAAAAAAAAATACTAACAAGCAAAGCCATAAAGTAATAAGGCATGTGGAAAATAAGCACGTGGAAAGCAAACAGCCTAAGTCCCTCTTTATTGATGCAGATAACCCTCACATGATTTTTCCACTGTGCAATTGTGGGAAACCATAGTTATCCAGCAGGTAATTCAGTGATATCATGCCTTGATTTTTAATTATTTCCTAGGATATTACTATACAATAAGATATTCTCACAATACTATCCTGTGGTAGAAAGCCACACCTCCATATCAACCATATGGCCATGGCACTGAACTACCCGACAGTGTCTGTGTCACAGAGCTAGGGTATTTTCTGGGCTAATTACACCAAATGCATTTCCCCCCCTTATGTTTTAAATGTATTGAATTTTAGCTTCATCATAAGCTGAAAAGCACTCATAATGCATTTAAATGCAAATGGATTGAACTCCTCAATTGAAGACAAGGGCCAGAAGAATAGTTTTAAATTTTTAAGAATTTTGTTGTGAAACCAGCATATGCCAAATTATATTTATATGTGAAACAAAAATGAATAGACTCAAAAGTATAAGTAAATAATTATAATGATAACTTGTAGCATCAGTCCCATTTTCAATAATGGACCGAACAGCTAGATTTTAGGTAGACACAGAAGCAAAAGGTTCACACCAGTCAAGATTCAACATACAGAACACCCTGGTTAATCATCAAAGAGTACAAAGACAAGTGAGACATCACCCAGGCCAGAATACATGTTTAGATACACACTGAAGCCACACATGTTTTAAAGCTATACATATAACGTTTTGTTGGTCACAACAAGATGAATTTAGAAACTGTTGTCAGAAAGAATCTAGAAAATTCACATGAGTTAAAGACAAGAGATGGTAATTGTCCTCTTTAGTAATAAACCACTACCCTAGGAATGGTATTGATCACCTAACGAGAGCGAAGGTTTCTCTGCGTAGCCTTGGCTGTCCTTGACTGTTTTGTGGACCAGGCTGGCCTCCAACTCATAGCGACTATATTCATTTCTTAAGAGACCTCCTATCAGACAGGATGGAGAAAAGCCCATGAATCCTGAACCCTTCACTATAGGCAGTTAAGGAAAGCTGTGGACAGGAAGGGCAGCCTCCCCAGGAGTGTGTACCTATTCTTACAGTACTAAACAGTCGGTCATGGAAACATAAAGTAGCATTATATGGCCTAAACAGGCTATGTTTAGGAATTTATATGTATATACATATACTGACATATACAAGTAACATTATACAGATTGAGCAGGTTCTATTTAGGAATATTTATGTATGTGCATGAATATATGTAACAACAGTTAGTGAAGAAAGAGACCATGAATTAGAAAGAGAGCAAGGGGGTACATGGGAGGGTTTGAATGAAGGAATCTAAGTGGAGGTGGTATACATATGTTGTGATTCCAAAAATTAAAGAAATAACCAAAAATAAAATAAAAATTGCAATAAAAATAATAATTGCAAATGATTTTTTTTCTTGTGGCCCTTCCCATGTGTGAGTGAGCAAACGCAAATATTTCAGATAGTGTTGATCAGCCTTGAGCAGGCAGTCTAATTTTCGACTGTGGCTCTGCTTGTTGTCTCTACGCTCATTGAAATTAATGCTGCGTTAAAGCCACACGAAGCCATGGATTTGTGTAGGAAGGGAAGTTTTGGTTTGCCTTTTGACTCCTACTTTTGAATTTAGTCTTTATCACCTGGTAAAGCACTTGTGGCTATCAGAGTATGTCAGTGTGTGTGTGTGTGTGTGTGTGTGTGTGTGTGTGTGTGTGTGTGTGTGTGTGTCTGCCTGCATGTGTGCATGTGCCCTTAAATGTTTGCCCCTCCAAAACTAATCTTGCAATGTAATTGCTGCTGCAACAGTGTTGGAATGTGCTTAGACTCCGAGCGCTCTATTGTTATAAAGAGACAAGCTCATCTCTTCTTTTCCTGAGACAATGCTACCAGAAAGTACTGACCCCAATGGTGGCTCCTGCATTTTGAACTTTTAGCCTCCAAAACCAGGAGAATACTAATTCCTGTTTGTGATATATTAACGGATCCTTAGGGCAGCTGCAGAAAATTAGCTATCTCCAGCACATGCTATAAGATTGTAGAAAATAGAAGGGAACATAGTTTTAAAATATAATCAAATTTTCTTTAATAAAGATTGCTTGTTCAGGATCTTCAAATAGGGCTAATAACACTCCCTGTTTGGGCCATTCATTACTATACTTGGTGAGTTGATATTTAACATGACTAACTTTGTGATTAGTTTATTAAAATAAAGGAGCTAACTATTGACTTAGAGCAAGCGAAAGTCTAAGTTGGTAAGTAGTGGAAGGAATGCATTAAAAATGCACTTTAAAGACAGATCATAAATTCAGGCTTCTGTAACCTCATACTTCAAACTCCTATAAACTGGAAATACGTAGTGTATGGTCTGTTTTTATAGTGCGTTAGTATAAGATGGCCCAGATAATATCTCATGATTTTGTCTAAGGTCAGATAGAGATATTGCCATTAAAATCAAAGCAAATATCAAAAGCCTTACCATATATTGCACTGTGCAGCCAACTCTGACAGGCAGATTTCTGCATCATCAAAAACAGTGTTGCAGAAGTCCAACTTAATCTTATCTAGTTTGCCTAGCTTTGAGGTGAATAATAATAATGAAATGCAGAGCACAGTATGGATATCACAGGCTAGAAGCAGAAGAGAACTGGTCATAATCTTCCGTCATCAACAACTACATTTCTGTCTGTCTTTGATGTCTTTCACACTTCTTGACTTCTATTGTGATGCTTGACAAAGACACTGCCTCTCTTAGCAAAGCTCTATCAGTGGATCAGTCCTTTGGAATTCTATTCAGCTTCTTTGCAAGCCTCTGCATCTGGCGCTCACATGTCCGTTATGTACGTACTAAATGTGACTAACTGATACACCCATCTGAGTGGCCCTGACACTCAGTCACCACGACCACTCCCCCCCTCATGGCAAGGCAATACAGTGGCACAGAAAAAGCCTCAGCAAAAATTAAAAATCAACACACAAGCTCAAACTATTGACCACAACTCTCTTAGATTCATATTTTTGTACAGAATTTATTAAAATTCAATATGCTTCTAGCTTGTTGTTCCCATTGTCCTGAGTCATTTCTATTTACCCTTGTCTATATTACCAGCATGCTCTTCAAGAGTTGCTTCCAAATTTCGTTTATCAATTAGGTAGTACGCTGCCTGTAGAACTCACTTGAAGATTGCTCAAGTTGGCAGAGCAGCATTGTAGGCACATCTACAAGGTCCCCATTTGGCAACTGAGTACATCCCTTTACTTTATAGTCTCCATTCTCAAAATTACCCTACAACAACATCTATTTTCTAGAAGCATTTGGAATGTAGTTAATACTTGTTTCAAGTAGCTTGTACTCAAAATTACCTTTCTTGTAAATTTGTTATTTTATGTTTATTCTTTCTCAAATATGTACTGCATCAACTCTTAAATCTCTGCCCCAGAGCCTGGCCATATAATTATGTTGATTACATCCCCACTTCTTTCTTTCCAAGTGCACCAGGTAATTGCAGAGGTTCAGCTGAGTCTATGCTAGGCTCAGATTCATTTACTGTGCTAATAAAAGGCTTAACCCTTTGGTGTTGGCAGCTTAGCAGCTCCTTTTGCACATATTTCCACATTTCTGTAACTTAAAATTCCCATCATGGTTGCAGGATAAAATCATAATCAAAACAAGTATTTTTTATATTTCTTAAAGATTAAGATATTTAGATATGTTGTTTCTATCACACCTGCTGCCAGGGTAACGGCCCTCAAAGCATACGTAAACAGTTCATATAGCGTTTAAACACACACACACACACACACACACACACACACACACACACACACACACCACATCATATCACAACACACCACATTGCATTCAAACACAAACACTTTGCTCCCCAGCTCCTGCTGTCCTTGGTTGATCCATGGTCTTGGCATCACCAATGAATCTGATAGAGTCGCCACAGGCTGCACCTTCACCAACAGCGCCCAGGCCCCTTATTAGGGATTCTGATCTTCTGGTTTGATGTCAAGCCCGAGCCTTTCTCCAAGATACCGTCAATCCTAGAGTTCCCACTGCAGCTGAGGCCTTACCTTCCTCAATGGCCTCTTTTGGTGTCACTTGGTGCAAAACCTCAGTGGTTCCCCATGGTTTTTCCATTGTGGCATCTCCATTGCAATGAGGTTGCTCCTCTCTGTCAGTGGCCTTTCTTGTCCTCTCATGGTGTCAATCCTCCACTGCTCTTCATGACCCCTTCCTGCCTTTAAAACATTACCATAAAATGGCCCCCTCTCGACCATAGCTTCTGTGTGCTAACCCTGGTCTCTTCTGTCACTGCTGATTTCTCAAAGCTAACCAGCATCGGTTGTTCAAATAAAGCAACGGTTTCACTTTGTATCCGTCTCCTGTCACTCACAGCTCATACGTCAATAAGCAGGCACCAGAGAGTCTCAGTTCAGTTCTTAATTTAAATACATCCATCAATTACCCTGATAGAATCTTTGAGGGACTCTCAAAGTTCTTTATGAACTTCACAAGCCATGCCTTGATTATCTGCATGTCTCTTGGTATTCTTATCGTCCAAGCTCTCAGAGAGCTTGGTAATACCATTCTGAATCATACATATGCAACACACACACACACACACACACACACACACACACACGGTTTTATATATAATATATTTGGTTTTATATAATCATGATTATATATATATATATATATGTATATACAAAATTGTTTTCTGAAGCTTTGTTCTATCCACTCAATGTGTGAATGGGTATATGTCTGTCAGTCCATCTGTCTGTCTATGTAAAGTTATGTATATAATATATATGTGACTATATATGTATATATATGATTATATATAATATATATAATTTTATATATATATATAATTAGCTGATAATTTTATCACAAAGGGATATTGAATATTGTCAAATAATTTTTCTGCATCAATTGAGATAGTCATAGTTTTGTCTCACAGTTTTCTAATATAATGTAGTATATTCACTGATTTACTTATTTTGACCCATCCCTGTATCCCAGGGATAAATCTAATTTGATCCTGATAGATAACCCTTTAATGTGTTGGTGATTCAGTTTGATGGTGTTGTGTGGGTATTTTCAATAATGATTTTCTAAAGATTGTTCACCTTAAACTCTAGTTTCTTGTAGTGCATTTCTCTGGCTCTGGCATCAAGGTAATATTGACTTTGTCAAAGGAATCTAGCAATAATTTTTCTCCAACAACTTTTAGAAAAATTGAAATGGGTTAGTGTTTGTTTTTTAATTATTTGGTAGAATATTTAGTATATATCATTAGGTCCAGGGACTTTCTTTAATGGGAAATGTTTTATTACAGATGTAATCTTCTTAATTTTGTTTTCTTTGTTTGGAGTTTTATTTCTTCATTATTCTTTGTTTGTACAATCTGTCTATAAATGTGTTTTCTGGGTTCTCCATTTTGTTCATAGTAGTCTCTTTTAGTTACATATAGGCAAATAAAAAAATATACAGGCATCTTTTGGTCTACATTCATCAAACAAAGCCTTCTGGAGGCAGAAGCTATTTTGTTTTCAAATGTGTATAATAGGTTCCTGGATCCTGTGGTAATCCATTTACAACACAGATGTACACTTTCCTGAAATCATCAGCTTTCTTGATAGTTTTCTCTTGGAGGTTCTTGAAGATAGGAAACTCATATTGTTTTTCTCTGTTTACTATGATGCGTCCATAGTGAGCTGAAGGTCGCTAAGGTCAATGTGGTGCTGGCAACAAGTATTATAGTGCAATTCCCTGCAGGGAACCATGGAGTTGGCTCGGCCTAGCAGCTTTGAGTGACTTGCATTATAGGGTTTTCAGGTTAGAATCCATGGCTCCTGGGGCCCATGATGACTTCCAGTTCCTGAGAGACTGACGCACTCCCTCAGGCAGTGAGGCACTCAGGCCTCTTTGTGTTTCTCTGTAGGTTTCCTTGGAAATCAAGGAAGCATGGAAGCTTGACGGGACACTTGTTCTTAGATATTAATCTTGTATAGCCTGTATAACTTGCAGACACTATTGTCTTCTGGCAACCACAGCTATATCGATCCTGGCAATTGCCAGGTTTTTGATAAAGGCATAAAAAGTCTGATTGCTCTCAATAAAACTGTCATAGACTCAGTTGTGCAGTGGCCCCTCCAACCTGGCCTGATTTAATTCCTTGTGGCCATATTAGAGGATCTTGGCCAAGTAAATAAGCATAGGCACTTACAATTCCCAAAGGAAGGAGACACATTCATATATCTTTCTCAGTCAAGGGCCAGCCTCAATTATTTTAAGGCAGCTTAAAATGATTCCTTCTGGTGACGCTTGCTTGATTACATTGACACTTAATTGAAGTGAGTATTGAGTGAACATATTCACAGATGAATGCATGGCAGGAATTGGGATCTATTGAGGAAGTTTCACTTCTCTTTGGTCTCTTATAACCATGCATGTGTTAAGATTTTACAAGACAAAAGATACTCTCAAGGAAGGGTCCAATTCTGAGCCCTTTACAATCCAGACTGGGAGGTGTGCATACATTCACAAAATGTGGAATCATGTAACTCTATTAATTAATCATATTTGTGCCCCACTAGGATGCTGAATTTTCAATATCTCTCAAATATAGTTATGAGTGACAAATAGACATTATCTTATGATGCAGCAATAAAAGAAAAGAGTTTAGCAATAAAATAATGTTGGCAAGAGCCTGGCTGTTCTCAGTTTTTATGCCTACTGTCTCCCCACACAAATTTTTCAAAGCAACAAGTTTAAAGATTTTTTTCATTCACTGGAACTAAATGTGTCCTATTTTTATTTTCCCAAGAGTCTTGAAAAGATAAGGATACCTTTATAGCAACTACACAAGCCTTATTTTGGCACAGATAATCACTTACATGAAGAAGCAATACCTAACAAGAAAGTATGTCATTACAGGTTCTGTACAATACTGCCACTACATGAAAGGATTGCTTGTTTGTGCACATAACCCTTCTTCTACTTGAAAAAATTAATGTGCTGCAAATAGTTCTGAGATTGATTAATCTAAAGCATAAATAGGTATGTAGGATGCAATGTTCAGTTTCACTGACAAAAAAAAAGAAATAGAATCCTTTAAAGTTAGAGTTATATGATGCTCAAAAGACATAAACATGTTTATTTAAAATATACACACAGGAATGTCTGGAGTAAAAATTGTAGAAATATAATAATGCTTCAGGAAGAAAAGAATCTACTAAGTAAAGATGCTTGGTGGGGGCATCTGAAGCTGGGCAAATCTTATTCTTTTCATTCCCACAAAGTATATGGTTTCCTGATTCATTTTTCCCAATCTAATTAGCAAACAATCAAGGAAATCACTGATGTTTGAAATGGATTAGAAGAGCGACCAATTTTAGGAATTATATAATTAATTGCCATTCCCGCTAAAAATAGCGTATGAGAAAGAATGTGATTTTCATTCATTCTCTTCACTATTGAATCCTCATTGTTTTGTTAGGCTACACACACACACACACATACACACACACACACGGTTCTCAATCAATATCTGGTCATGTTTTGAGATAAAAAGTATTGAGGTTAAGAGTGAAAACAAAACCAATCATTGTGACCAACCAGAAACAGCCCTGCTGCCTATTTAAGCTAGCCCAAACCTTTAATATATAACAGAACATTCTAAGCACATAATATCTACATGAAAATAATTTTGTATTATCACTGGAAAAATTTGCAGTTCCTAAAAAGGCAGCACAAAATAATTTTATCAGGATGAGTTGTGGAAGGTTAAGCCAAATTGTTTGGATCCGCGGTACCCATGTACAACCCAGGCATGACATCACATACCTGTGACACAAGCACTGGGCAGTGGAAAGGAGAGGATCCCTTGGGCTTGCTGGCCATCAGTCTAGCTAGCCAGTGAACTTTGGGCTCAATGAGAGACTTGTCTCAAAATATAAGAGGAAAAGCTATTGAGGAAGACACAATGTCCACAGAATGCACATCCTAGACACCCAAATATATCTCCATAGATATGTAGACATAAATAGAATATAGCTGTGTGTATGTATAATAAATTATATACATGCACAAATATATAAATATGTATTAATTACAAAGCCAGGTACTGTTCCTGAAAAAGAACTCACCTCTGATACATACTGTGATCTTTACTTCATTAAGTGTTTGTTGAGATGTACCTAAGCCAGAGACCTAAGATGCACAAGATGCACACAATAGAGTACCTGTGTGTCTTCTTCTACTTCCTTTAATAAAACTCTTTGTTCACTTTTGTTATTTTCCTGTCTTTGCTTACACTGAAAGAGTCAATCACTTACTAGTTTTTATTTAACTTTTCCATATTGAGGTGACACAGGGCCAGTTTCAATTAGTCCAAAGCGTCACAAATTTTGACTTCTATAATGGGGGTCAGTCATACTGGGAACACTGCCAAACCACATACTGCCTGATATATGTAAAACATATCATAGAAATTGAACTTTAAATTAATATGTTGACAGCTTTTCATGGTGCTGGGCGAGATATTGTAATATTCTCTTATTAAACAGTCTGTCCTTATTTATTTATATCTGCATCCGGTGCCTGCTGATGAAACACCAGTGCCATATGGCTCTAGAAGAAATAAAGTCATATGTCCAACTGAAGGCATGCTATTATATAAAGCACAGCTCATTACATCAAGCCATCCAATCAATATGGATTCTGAGTTTTGAATGGATCATTAAGCTTTTATAAATTTCATAGGAGCTTGAATTCCTAGTCAGTCTTAGGCCTTCCACAGCTTTGCAGTTCAACTCATTAAAGTAAAAGCCCTTACACTGCAATACAATGTAGAAATATACTATTCTTCAGGTGCATCTAGCATTGTGATTTTGGAGGTTCTGGTGGTTTATGAGGCCAGAAAGATTTCCCCAAAACAAACATTGTATGAAAAGAAGAAGTCAGGCAAAGGGAGGAGAGACAAAGGCAAGCCACAAGTAAAGAACTTAGAGAGTAGTGAGTCTACGGGAGTTGAAAGCATGAGTCTGTAGTATCAAAACTACATGTCATGTGAGACCCACAGAACAATAAAGGTTTTCTAACATTGTGTGTGGTGGTGCACGTCTTTAGTTCCAGCACTCAGGAGGTGGGTCTCTATGATTCTGAGGCCAACCTGGTCTACACAGATTTTTAGGATAGCCTAAACGACATAGTGAGTCCCTTTCTCAAAAATATAAAAGTTCAGTGGAAGATAGTATTTGTACTTATTTTAACAGGTTACATTGACCTGCTGGGATATTTTCATATGAAGGAGATCTTCCATACTGTGTTCTGACTTTGTTGAAATTTATGCTCTATGAATATGTATACAGCATTGAAAATGGGTTGATAGTGTGGTGCTGTGATAGTCTGCCTGTCTCTGTCTCTTTGTCTGTCTGTCTGTCTGTCTGTCTGTCTGTCTGTCTCTCTCTCTGTGTGTGTGTGTGTGTGTGTGTGAGAGAGAGAGAGAGAGAGAGAGAGAGAGAGAGAGAGAGAGAGAGAAGTGGAATTTAGGACAGATAGATAGGACAGTAGTCTACAGCTCTGTTAGGGCTCAACAGCCATGATTACAAACATAGACTTTTTTCTAAAGGGCAATGGGATATTTTTGATAGGTTTACCATAAGAGAACAGCATCTTCTGCCTAATAAAGGTTTTTCACTGTAGTGGTGAAAGGGTTGCAGCAACTAAAAGCAGAAAGAAAGGCAGTAAGAGAGTCAGAAATTATGGTGGACTCACGTAGCAGAAGAAAGGCTGGTAGATTTGGAGGGCACTTTAGACACAAAATAGAATAGATTAAGGGACAGGATGTGGGAAGAAAATGAAGGTTTAAAAGTGAGTGGTCACTGGGATCATATACAGACAAGTAACATTGTACAGATTGAACAGGTAGTATTTAAATATTTAGGACGGTGTGTGTGTGTGTGTGTGTGTGTGTGTGTGTGTGTGTGTGTGTGTGTGTACGCATGCTTGATGGCCCCTGTAAATGCTCTTTGGTTTAAATCACAGGGTATACGCCCTTTAGTAAATAGTTTTAAGTTATAACTAGACTTTGATGCCATATCCCCGTAGTCTTATTAATCTGAGACACAAAGGAAAGAAAAACTGAAGGTATGGGGAAATTTTATTAGGTCATTCAAATTTAATTGCCTATGTGACACATTTACATGTGCTACTTTTTCTAGTTGCTATCTTGGAATATAAAAACCTAAACAGCATAGCTTGATTTAACAAGGCCTCAGGCAAGCTATAACTGAGAGATGATGAAATTCTTTAATAATCGTTGAGGTACCTGCACGGCTTCATCATAGGCACGATGCTTATTTAATTAATGCTTTCTCGTACTTCTACGAGTTTATTCAAGAAGGGTATAAATGTAAGGATTTGAAATTTTGTCAAAACATTGCTAAGAAAATAGATCAGGCAAGATTGGCTTTAAGTAAATTATAGCGCATTTAAAAATGCATGCAAATATCCCATGCAAATAGAATTACAAATATCCCATGCTTTCTTTCAATCATCTTATGGCCGTCTCTGGAACACAGCTTTTGTGTGCTGACACAGTGGTGCTGGCCTCTGCTTAAATCACAGCTGACTCTTCAGCCTCTGCTGACCAGAGAGCATCCATGGTCCCAGCAAAGCAAAACCATTTTAGTGGTCTGGTCTCTGGTTAATCCCAACCAGTTCTTCAGCTCCATCTGACCAGATGCCATAGATTCTTCACACGAAGGGCCGGTTCCCTCTGAAACTTCACAATCCAGGCCTCCATCCTCTGCTCTGCTTTCAACATTCTTGTCTCCCAAGCTCTTGCTGCACAACAGCCCACTCAGCTCGCGACACTCAATGGCTCTTTTAGCCCCAAGTTCCTCCCACAATCCTCCCCGAAACAATGTGCTCAGGTCTGTCATCGCAATATCCCACATCCCTACTGCCACGCTTTGTCTCCGGGTTACTACTGCTGTGCTAGAACACCATGACCAGAGCAACTTGGAGAGGAAAGGGTTTACTTGGATTACACTTCCACATCATTATTCATTATTGAACTAAGTCAGGACAGGAACTCAACCAGGAGAGGAAGCTACAAGCAGAGGGCATGGAGGGGTGCTGCTTACCGACTTGCTCCGTCGGGCTCACTCAGCCTGATTTCTTTCTTTCTTTCTTTCTTTCTTTCTTTCTTTCTTTCTTTCTTTCTTTCTTTCTTTCTTTTTTGGTTTTTCGAGACAGGGTTTCTCCGTGTAGCCTTGGCTGTCCTGGACTCGCTTTGTAGACCAGGCTGGCCTCGAACTCACAGCGATCCGCCTGCCTCTGCCTCCCGAGTGCTGGGATTAAAGGCGTGCACCACCACGCCGGGCTCTGATTTCTTGTCATTCCCTACATCACAAGCCCTGGGATGGTACCACCTACAATGGGCCGGTCCCTCCCCTATAAATCATTAATTTTAAAAATGCCTTAGAACTGGATCATATGGAAGTATTTTCTCAGTTGAGGTTCTGTCCTTTCAGATGACTCTAGCTTGTGTCAAGCTGACATGAAGCTAGTCATCGCAGGAAGATAATTACAATTGCCAATTGCCAAAGGTGAGAAAACAGAGATTAGTAGAAATATAAATTAAAATGATGTGTATGAAAAATTAAAAATTAATGAAAATCCCAATATGTGCCATCCAAATAAACTCAATAGAAAATAAATACAAGGAATCCAACAACTAAATACAACATAGTACTTGGCTGAAAACAAAATCAAATTAACATTTATTGGAGGATGGATGTAGATTTTATGGATAAAATGTAAGTTCTTGAGTACTGAGTTTTTAGCAGTGGGAGTGGGAACAAAAGGAAATGACATCTCCATTTAGAAGTGTTACTTGTTTTCAGTGAGGGATTACCTGACAACAGCAATTTAAAGTGAAAAGGGTTAATTTTGGCTCAGTCTGAGTTACACCATGGTGGGGCACCACAGCAGCAAAAGCATGAGGCAGTATCACATTGAACTGCAATCAGGAGGTAGACAGAAATTAATATGCTTATCACACATTCTCCATTTTATTCTAGACAACTCTTAGCTCCTGGGATGGTGCCACTGGTATTCAAGTGAGTCTTCCTTGTTCTTTTAAAATCTTCTAGAAACTTCTTCACAAACATACTCAGAGGTTGTGTGATGGTTGTAAATTTCATCAGTTGAAATGAAGATTAACTGCCACAGAGAGAGAGTAAAAATAAATGCTAACTTAAAACCTTTGCACAGAGCCATTATCCTCCGAAAGCACATGCAGAGCCAAGGATGGTAAGCATATCTGTAATCCTGGTACTTATGAGGACGAAGCAGGAGGATCCTACTAGCAGGTAACCAGCCTGGAACACAACAGGCAGACTTTGTCTTAAGGAGGGTGGGGTGAGGTGGTACAGCATCGAACTTCTTACCAATAGACTCTTCAAGGAAAAAAAGGAAGAAAGGAAGGGAGGGAGGGAGGAAGAGAGGGGGAAGGGTAGGAAAGGAGGCAAGGTGGAAGAGAGGGAGGGAGGGAGGGAGAGAGGAAAAAGGAAGAGAGGAAGGGAGGGAGGGAGGAAGAAGGTGAGGGAGGATGGGAGGGAGGAAGGAAGGGAGGAAGAAAGGGAGGGAGGGAGGAAGAAAGGGAGAGAAAGAGGAAAAAAGGGAGGGAGGAAGGGAGGGAAGAAGGAAGGGAGGAAGAAAGAGAGGGAGGAAGAAAGGGAGGGAGGAAGGGAGGGAGAAGGCAGGAAGGGAGGGAGGGAGGAAGGAAGGAAGAAAGCAAGGGAAGAAGGAAGGGAGGGAGGAAGGGAGGGAGGGAGGAAGGAAGGAAGGGAGGGAGGGAGGGAGGGAGGAAGAAAGGGAGGGAGGGAAGAAGGGAGGGAGGAAGGGGAGAAGGGAAGGGAGGAAGAAAGGGGGGCGGGAAGGAGAAAGGGAGGGAGGGAGGGAAGAAAGGAAGAAAGTAGGAAGGAGCAGAGGGAGAGGGGAGGGAGGAAAAAAGATGTTAAGGTAAAGGAAAAATTATCCCAGATGGGAACAGAAATGCAAGAAGTAATGAAGAGTAATAGAAATAATAAATATGTAAATGAATAGTAAATTAGTGTCAATTTCACAAAAATAAGACTTGTATCTTAAGAAGTTTGACATAAATGTGGAACTGAAATACATTCGAACACAAACACAATGTTCTGTTAATATCATCTGCGATCTTGGCATTGCCTGAGAAGTATTATATGTAGCAAATTTAATAAATGAAGTATATACTTATAATGTCTACTGTAGTAAAACAACAGACAGTAGGTTAATAGATTTGTGATCATAGTAATTAAAATATTAATTAGTATCATTGTTGACTAAGGAGAAAAAAGGAGTGATATGATGAATTTCAAAGCTGATTGGGAGCGTAGATATTACCTTATTAAATTAGTAATTACGTCAATGTCTTTGGACAAACACATACATTTTATTGTAGAAAGATAAATAAAGGTATCAGATTTAGCAAGTAAAATCACAGGCTCTTAAGCTAAACTTGAATCCCAGATAGAGGACCCATAACACTCAGTGTTTTTTATTATGTATTGTGTAATTGGAACCCAAACTGGATGAAGCTTGCATTTTCTTTGGCAAAGTGTGACGACATGGGCATACTTCTACTGCGGGCCAAGTTGTCAACCCTTTGAGAACATCATTTTGCCAGCAAACTTGCTGAGTTGCTTCAGAGTGGGACGAGGTGAATCCAAGCACAGTGCCAGCTGTGTCTGTATCTGGAGAAACACCAGTACAAAGTCCAATACGTGTCTCACTAGAAGAGATAGAGTTGTGGCCTTACCCAGGTTAAACATGCTTTCTCAGACTGTACCTTGCCTGGAGAGATTCAATTTTGCTCCATTTTGAAGACAAAGAGAGGACTCTGCCCCTGAATGGACATATGGCCAGTGTGGCATCACCTATCTAGCATGGACTGATAAATGGGAATTAAAAGACTGCCAGCCTATACATTTATTAAGGTTAGGTGAAAGTCAAGCAGTTTATTAAGCTCATAAGATGGAAAATCAGGGCCAAGAACTCACAGGCCATCCTAGTCTGATTAAAGGACACACTTTCCTCATCTGGACCCTGTGGGAATGCCAAGGGGATGGATGGCCCCACATGTCCCCTGACCATCTGGTGTGGGCACCAAGGGACCATCAGGCAGAGAAACCCTATCTCTCCCAGGGACTTCAGCTTGGCTTAGATTTATTGTTGATGAGGCCTCCTAGAAATGACACCTGCTCATACCCATCCTTTCTCTCATTTACCCAGCTGAATGTATAGTCCAGCCAGGCAACCATTAATGCGCCTGGAACTGGCACCCATTGGGCTGCTCAGACCTGGTACTGCCCTTTCACTTCTTTCACTTGGCCTTGCTCTTCCATCTTAACTCTGGATCTATAACCTATAGCCAGCAGCCTGAGCGGATTCTCCAGCTTGGTTTGATCTGTTATCTCATCCCCCACAGAGAATACCTTGTATAACTGTAATTTTTTTCTAGTTCTGCCTTCATATACCTCTTTGAAACTCCTTTTTTAAAACCCTTTGCCATCATTTTATAACCTAAATATATATAAACAACAAAGATAGGTATAGATATAAAGATTATCTTAATTAGGGTTTCCATCGATGTGATAAAATACCATGATCAAAATCAACTTGAAGAGGAAAGGGCTTATTTCATCTTACGTACAGTCCAACGTGAACAGAAGTCAGGGAAGGAAGTGATGAAGGAACTTGGATGCAGAAGCTGATGGAGAGGCTGTGAAGGGATGCTGCTTACTGACTTGCTTCTCATGACCTCATCAGTCTGCTTCATTATACACCCCAGAACATGGTCCATCCCGGCCTGGGTCTTCCCAAACTAGTCACTAATAAATAAAATGCCCAACAGACTTGCCTATAGGCCAATCTTATGGTGGCAATTTATCAAGTAAGATTCTCTCTCCCCAAATATGTCTAGCTTTATGTCAAGTTGACAAAAAGAAAATCAGCACATGTATGTTGTTTAGAGTGTGACATGATAATTAATATTAATAACTGTGAGTGAAAAATAAGAGTCTATGTTTACCTGACCATGTCCATTGAGGAAGATGGGACTATCTGACAAATTGCTGCCAGTGAAACACAACTTAAGGCAAGTGGGCTTTCTGTTAACGAATCCTGGTTGGATATTGATTCCTAACATCAAACCACCCAGTGCAAAAGCAGAGGCTGCCCAGAAGAAAGAGCTGAAATCATTTCTATTGATATTTAAAGCGAGTCTTTAAATCTGTCTGTTGAGAGAGAGTGAGTCTTAGCAATCAAAGGGTAGCAAGAGAGCTGTGTTTCAAAGAAGCACTTGACTTGAGAAATTGAAAAAAGTCATAGTTTGGAGGTTCTGTGTGAAGTAGCTTTTCCTAAATGATTAAATACTGAAAATCATGATTATATTGCAGCTTAGAGGAAATTGATCACACAATGGGGGATGCTGGTAAGATTTAGAATATTTATTCATCCCCTCTCAGAAAGTTTAATGGAATTCAGTCTTACAATGGCAGGTGGGTGGGTGGAATACTGAGCTAAAATGTCAGTGTACCTAAAGTTCTCTACACCACAGTTAAATCCATAGGCATTAAACACTTCACTATTGTTGCTAAGCAAAGGATGCAAGAATACATTAAAAATAATACATTTGGGCACAGTAGGATTTGTGAATGACCATGTCCTGTTGTGAATGCATTTGCAAAGTTCGAAGCATCAGAATTGCTGTCTAGCTCCTGTAGAGGCAGCAAATATTTCCGTCAGGATACAGAAATCAAGAAATGTAGAAAATAAGAGGAAAAACCTTTCTTTCTTCAAGATCCCATGTCTTGTTGACTGAGTCCACTTTTACTATCATCATCACACACACACACATGCACACACACACACACACACACACACACACACACACACACACCAGTGAAGACATGTATCCAACCCATCTACATGGGCATAATACATCAGGAAGACAGAGATGAGACAGAGGTAAGGATTTAATGTCTTTCCAGTATAAGCCACAAATTCTTGTTACTTTTCTATTTTAAGGAAGAATCTGAGTATTCACTGAAAGCAGCCTTTTATTTCATTTACCACAGTTTGTTTTTGTGTTGCTATTTTCACCATTTTGGTCAAAAGGATTTCCAAAAGAAATATGAAAGAATGAGGTGGCATCTTGTGAAGGCCTTTGCCTAGTCTGTGCTAACATAGGTCCAAGTGGCCGTCAGATTGTGTCAAAGCTTCCAGAATTCCTTCCCTCCTGCACTCTGCCTGGCTTTTGATCATTTTACTGCAAGGTCATGGCAAAGAACAAGAGCAAAGGAAGAGAAAAATGGGAAAGTGAGAAATGGGGCTGCTTTGCGTTTGTTGTTGTTGCTGATGATGATCTTTAATTCATTTTATTCCATTTCAACAAAACAATTTTGCATACCATTACCTGGACTGTGAAGCCCCTGTAAAAGATGTCAGTTGTTGGTAAGAATAGGCCTAACGCTCCTTCCCCTCTTTCACCCACCATTAGCCTGCGTGAAGCCTACAGAGGATGGTGGTTGTCCTTAAGAATAGCCCTAACCCTCTCCTTCCTTTTTAGAAAACTGGTTGCTTTATATCTATGTACTAGCTGGCTTTGTGTGTTAACATGACACAAGCGAGAGTCATCAGAGAGGAAGGAGCCTCAGTTGAGGAGAGGCCTCCATGAGATCCAGCTGTAAGGCATTTTCTCAATTAGTGATCAGTGAGGGAGGGCCCAGCTCATAGTGGGTGATGCCATCCCTGGGCTGGTGGTCCTGGCTTCTCTAAGAAAGCCAGCTGAGCAAGCCATGGGGAGCAAGCCAGTAAGCAGCACTCCTCCATGGCCTCTTCATCAGCTCCTGCCTCCAGATTCCTGCTCTGCCTGAGTTCCTGTTCTGACTTCCTGCAGTGATGGGCTATGATCTGGAAATGTAAACCAAATAAGCTCTTTCATTCCTTCATGGTGTTTTGTCGTTGCAGCAATAGAAAATCTAACTAAGACAATTTAGATGTATGTGTTTCTTTAAATTTTTAGTTTTTTGAGAATTGTGTGTTCTGTATTTACATAATATCTACCCCTCCAACTCTTCCCATGCCCTTTATTCCCTCATAATTTGATGACTCCTTTTAAATTATTGCTTCATATGTATGTTTATATATAATTTGATTTTGTTTGTATATACTTGAGTTTAGGGCTTACCACTTGGCATTGGACAGCCCTGTCTCAGCATCCAGTGACTGAGAGCAACACTTCATCTAGGGACAGTGTCTTAAGCTATTTCTCTCATCCATTCTGGCATGTCAGTTGGTATTGTTATTAAGCAGGTCTTGTTTAGGCGGCCATATTGTTGAGACTTGATGGGTGGGTTTTCCTGTCCTGCCTAGGAGACACTATCTCACAGCAGGTGTCCTCTCTATGTCCCAGTCTTCCTCCTCTGTCTTCTGAGATGTTTCCCTGAGCCTTAGGCATAGGGTTTGCATTGTAGATGTATTAGCTGGGGTTGTGTAATAATGATCACTTATTCTTTGCATTTTGACCCCATTATCTATCCGAATAAAATAGAAGCTTCTTAAATAAGACCCGAAAATTATACTTATCTTTGTGTATAAACATAAGTTTTTAGCATATGGTTAGAAAATATAATGGCTTAGGAAGATGACAGTAGTAGTTTCTCCTCTAGGGTCTATGATCCTCCAGCCATAGGTAGCTGGTTAAGTTGACAATATCAAACAAGAATTTTCTCCCTGTTATCAGGCCTTATAGCCAATTAGACTTTATAGATCTTCTCTCCATCTGAAGACATTGAATTCTGGCTCACTTTATGATGACAGATGAGTAATCCAGTGGTTCTAGTGATCAGGCTTTATATTTAGCTCACTTTTTAAATTTGGCTGCCATCTATGTAACAACCAGGCCATGTGTCGCGTATGGAGAGAGATGAGTGGCTAATTCTTGCTTGCTTCTTGCTTTATGGAGTTCATAAAAGAAACTGGGATACATACAATGAAATCAGGGGGAGAAGAGCAGGTTGTGAGAAAGTGATTGTCCCAGCTGTCTTCAGAGGAGGTCTAAGTGAAAGGATGAGGCTCAAGGGAGGCAAGAAGTCAACATAATGATTACCAAAGTAAAAAGATTAGATGAAGGTGTAACTACCCTAGTATGTGCAAGACCCTAGATGGAAGCTACGAATCATCTTCACAAAGGATCTGTGGAAGGTTTGGTGACCGTTCATGACAGGGAAACTATATGATCCATCAATTTGACTTGTCTATTTTCAGCAGTCTGTTCTTTCAGACCAGGATTTAAGTATAGAGAAAGCGCCTTGTGAATATCCACAAGAATACAAGGATGTGTGCTCAGTGACCCTTTTTGTGAAGATCAAAGGTATAAGGACAAAGGCACAGAAACTCATAGCCCTTTCTCCATCGGTCCTGCATCCTCTGAGTTTGGACATGAAAGAAGAGTGGTGATAATACATGTCTGCTTTTGTAAATGAGAAACTGAGATTTGCCACTTGTACCACCCTTCAGAGGGTGCCTTTCATAGCTAAGTACTCAAGTTTACCCAGTAGCTCCACCTATCTGCCTCTTAAAAGAGTCATACTTCAGAGAATGCAAAAATCTCTCTTTGAGAGTCTAGCATAAGAGTGCTTTAAGGATCCTTGAAAATATCGTATTAAATGGATAAGATTTCTAGACCACAGAGATGGAAATGCCGGTCTTTGACTACCAATGTATAGTGTGTTAGTAAGTCACGCTCCTTTACTGAAACTTGTAAGACTTTTATACCTATAAAGACACCAAATGTAATAAATGTTTTAAATTTATATTTAGAATCATTGATTTAAAATACTAAAATATCCTTACAAAAATGAATGAAAATTAAAATTGCTTATAGTTAATTCGTCTTTCAAGACTTCCACTTGGTGACTGACCTCAAGAACCAGCTGATGAAAAAATAGACTTAAAATGTATATGTTGTCTCTGAACAAAGAAAACGAAGGATTTTCTGTTATGGCTGCTGTTTTTTCTCATGGCCACAGTCTGTAGTGGATTAAAAAAAAAAATGTTTTTGTTTTGATCCCAAGTGTGGGATGTGAAACCGACTTGTGTGAGGACGTGTGATGTTTGTCCACTGGAAACAGACTTATGAGAGGGCACATGATGTTTGTCCATTAGAAGAGAAACTGCCTCATGCGGGGGCATGGTCTCTGTCAGCTGATAAACATCCTGGTACAGACTCTGAGAGGAGATAAACGTGAGCCCCAAACCCTTGGTTTGGCTTTTGGCTTTTGGATTTTGCAGTTTCACATTGCTTAGCTGTTCATCACTCTCCTTCGAGAAGCTCCTAGCTCCTAGAGAGAAACACTTCAGAGAATGCTTTGAGGGTCTGGGTTCTGGATGCTGTGGTTATGGTCACTTTTGCTGAATTTCTGGTTTGCTGTTTAACTGGTCTTCTGGAATCCTTCCAATATAGATTGGAATCATCCCAAGGAACTAAAAAAGGTCTACTTCTCCTGTCCCTATTAACCCCCTTTCTCTTCTATCTAGGATAATTGGGTTGGAAGGGAAGTAGAGGCACTAAAGAACCCCCCAAAAGTAGGTTTTTAAGAAAGATCAAATCCTACAACACTCAGAATGTAAAGTGATCAAAATACAGAGTTTATCTCTTCTTATCACTGACAGTGATAGGGCAGTAATTTTATTAACTTAAATATACTACAAATTTTAAAGATGTACTCAATGTTTTATATCAAAGTTGTCTTATAATAGAATTACCAAATAATGGGGGAGACAGAGCCCCAACTAGACATCCCTCACCACCAAATGAAATTTCTAGTCCAGAAATGGGTTATATCTAATTGAATTGTTAGTGAAAGGGGCCCCCACAGAAACGCCAAACAACCCATGCTATTTCCAAAGCCATTGGTTGCTCTCCACCAAGTGCTGGTGAGGTCCCTGTTGTTGAAGACAGCTCTTATATATGTTCCTAAACATGTAGAAGTCAAGCCTTTGCCTACCTGGACCAATAGATTAGTTAATCTTCATGATACTGTAGGTACTCTACATCTTACCAGAGTAGAAAAGTAAACAGAAACTCAAGTACAAAGTCTCCCATTTATGATGGCGACCTGTCTGCAAGATATGCTGGTTCAGCGGCGGCATAAAAGTTGTGGGAGCAACCAACCACTATCTGTTTGGATTTACAGCCCACTCCATGAGTTGGAACTCTTTCCTGGCATGGATTGGGCGGCCAAGAACGTGAAACTAGATATATAGCTATGTCTAATGACATTCTGCTATACTCACAGACCCAGTGTCTTCTTCAGCCAGCATCAGAGAGGCTTCCTCCTGCAGTAGATGGGAACAAATCTAGAGACCCAGAGTAAAAGGTCTTGGAGCACTTAGTCCTAAATGGGATGTCTCCATCAAATCCCTGCCTCCAGGGGTCAGGGATTTGATACGGAAGAGGAAGTAGCAAGATTGTAAGAGCCACAGGGAATGAAAGACACTAAGGAACATGGCCTCCTAGATACAACAGGACTGATGTATATATAAACCCACAGGGACTGTGGCAGCATGCACAAGGCCTGCAAAGATCTAAGCCAGATGGGGTCCCGGTGGTGAGAGGGGAAGTGGACGCAAGCTCCCATCCCTAACCTAGAAGTTATCTACAACTGATAACTGCTTGTAAAGGAAGAACTAGTTTTCTCCAATGGGCTTTCACTGAGTATGCAAACCACACTGGAGGGCAGGACTTGTGCCCAGCAGCAGATGACAACATAAAACAAACTCAATGACTTTTGTGCTTATTTATTATGATTTCTGATTTTGTGTCTTTATGGGATTTCTGTGTGTGAGAGTCTGTGTGGAAGTCTCTGTGTCTGTATGTGCTACGTGCGCTTTTTCTTACGTCCTTCTGCAGTTCATTTGTTTATTTTGTCCTCTTTATGTTTGTTCATTTTTGCCTTATAAATATTTTCCTCCTTTATTGTGTTTTTAGATGCCTGTTTGAGTTTTAATGAGAGAGAGCAAGAAAGGGTGTGGATTTGGGTGGGCAGGGAGGACCTAAGAGGGGTTGGGAAATGAAAAGACAAACAAAAAAGCTTTCTTGTACGAAGTATAAGAATTATTAGGGTGACTCTTTTTGTAAATAGAATGAAGTCATTCTTAAAACTTACTCAAAGGTGAGGGAGACGGGTATAGCTATTTTAAAGACAGTTCTAAGCATTTTTCTTTCTTTGCCCTTCCTCCTAAGGCCAATGACATGCATGCCTACAACAGTGAAACTTACCTGTAGGGAGTAAACTCAATTAAATACATTGTGGATGCCCAGCAGTCTCATTTCATGAAAATTACATTAATCAGCAACTTCCTGTTGAGAAAAATTCCTGATGCCCTGGCCACTGTTGCTTTAGGTTTAAATAAGCAAAAATTTAAATGGCTTAGCATTTTCCATGGTGAAATGTAGAATAACTAGGAAATAGATGCATAGTCACATGTTGGGGTTGATGGTAGGCTGATGAGGGAGTGTTAGGTAAGTAAAAAGGTCTGTGTGTCATATCAACAACTGTGTATAATTACAGATAAGATTATCTGAGACAGACCCAGGTACAGACTCTCAGAGCCAGTTTCCATGCCTGCCTGTTCAGCAGCCACCCTATCTCTCCCACTAGCTGGGGGCCAGTTAACGTTCTATGAACACCACTCCAAGTAGGAAGCCCCAGAATCAGTATACCTGGCACTGTATCCACTGTGCCGTCTGAGAAACACGTGACATCTCATGAGCCTTACTACAGATTGGGACCTCAAGAGCTAGACTGTCTCTGGCCTGTGAATCACCCTGATCACCACACTGCCTGAGGAACATGTGGCATTTTGTGACTTCCAACCCCAGGTTTGGATGGTCAGCCTGGCCGCCACCCACCCACCTCCTCCATACAGTAGCTTGGCATCCTGCACCCTAACTCCAGGGAGCACCACCCACTCTTAGTGGGACGACAGCCCCTGCCACTCAATGATCACCTATAGACGTCAGTGAACCTGCCTTATACTTCTAAAAATAAGAGAAATGTCCAGCTATAGAAGATTTGCTCTTGGGTGGCATCTATTTCTAGGTAAAGTAGAGCTGCTTCTCACATGACTTTCCTACATCAACACAGAGTTGACCCAAGACTAAGTTCCAAGCACCATTTAGCTGGACAATATGATAAGTGGGTGTAACAGCACACAAAAACCCAAACACCCATTCAATCAAGGTGAGAATATATATCTACACCAATGTCACTAATAACAAATCCAGATGTCCAGTCCCCATCCCCAAAACACACATGAATAACGAAGACAATATATCTTCTCCAGCAATTACTACTCCCACCATTATGTTCTCTGAGAAGAGCAGCTTAGTTTATGGACAGGGCAATGACTTCACAAGACCAACTATCAGCATATTAAGGAACTCAAAGGGAATGAGCATAAATTCTAGAATGAACACCACAAAAGGACAATTATTTATTTTTTAAATTTTTTTATTAATTTATTCATTTACATCTCAATAGTTATCCCATCCCTTATATCCTCCCATTCCTCCCTCCTTCCCGCTTTCCCCCTACTCCCTTCCCCTATAACAGAGGGGGCCTCCTCCCCCTGTATATGCTCATAGGGTATCAAGTCTCTTCTTGGTAGTCTGCTATCCTTCCTCTGAGTGTCACCAGGCCTCCCCATCCTGGGGCACCACAAAAGGACAATTATATTGGCTACAGAAAACCACTTCAGATGTGAAAACAGAATTTAATAAAGATATAGAATCTCTGAAAAACTAAACCGAAATAAAACTCAAATGAAAAATTTGATAAGTCAAGTAAAAAGGACAGAGGAATGCTTCAAAATTATAATAAATCAAGTAGAAGACAGAAAATATTTTCAATTAAATCACAGGAGAAAATGTACCCAATCTTATGAGATAGATGCCTGTCAAAGTGCAAGAGGCATAGAAACCTAAAATACCCAGGGCAGAAAGACATTCCCTGTGTCGTATGATAATCAAAACACAAACATACAGAGCAAAGTCAGAGTACTAAAAGTTAGGAGAGGGACCAAGTTACAAGCAGAGCATTTCCATCAGAACAACATCTGACTTTTCAATCGACACTTTGAAAGCCAGAAGGGCCAGGACTATTGCTCTACAATCTCTGAAAGACCACAAATGCCATCCAAGTTTATTAAACACAGCAAAACTATTATTTGTCATTTAACTAGAAAGAAAATATGTGCACGATAAAAACAGATTCAAGAAAGTATGATCATGAAAACCAGAGGATAATGGAAGAAATACTTCGGTCTGAAGAAATGGTTAAACTGACCCAAGAGCACAAAAGAACAAATCAAAGGAGGTCTAAGAAAACAGCAACAACAACACAACAACAACAACAACTAATAGAAAGCAATACACATTGTTTAAAACTAAAATTAATGGCCTTAATCCCCCCCTCCAGAGACACAGGTAAAACAAGATACACACATTTCACCATCAAAGAAAGACCACACAGTAAGGCAAAAAGCATTTATGAAAAGATACTTATGAGAAAAAGTATCCCAGGCAAATGGAGCTAATAGCCAAACACATGCAGCTATGCTAGCAACTGGCTTCAAACCAGAACTAGTCAGCAGAGATAAAGGGCATTTCATAATCATCAGAGGATAACTTCATCTGGATACTACAGTCTGAAATATCTATGAACCAAACAGAGGCTCTCAGGTTCATTAAAGAAGTTTTACTACACCCAAAACCACAGACTGACCCCAAACCCTGACAGAGAGTAATGTCAGTACAACATTGTTACCAATAGACAAAAATTAAACAAGAAAACTCTGGACTTAAGTAAGGTCATAAAATCAGAAGAATTTATGAATCTAATGGACATCTATTCAACATTTTACTCATACTAAGGATAACATTTTTTTTTCTCAATAGCTTGTGGGATCTTAAAAAAAAAAGAATGCAAATTAATAGTATCAGAGATGAAAGGGGATGCACTACAGTAGACACTGAGGAAATTCAGTGAGTCATAAGAACATACTCTAAAAATCTATATTCAGGGCCTGGAGAGATGGCTCAGCAATTAAGAGCATGGGCTGCAATTAAAAGGACCCAGCTTTGACTCCCAGAATCCACATGGTAGCTCACAGTCAACTGTGACTTCAGAGAATGCAATGCTTTCTTCAGAAGATGCAACACATGCATTTGGCACACAGACATATGTACACACAAAACATCCATACCCAACCCATAAAATAAACACAAAATGTAATTACAAAATCGATATACTATTAAGCCACCCAAGTTAAATCAAGATGAATTTAATAACCTGAATAAACCCAAGACACCTAATAAG
>NC_140493.1:11801390-11888890 GCF_964271855.1 Acomys minous | reverse complement strand
TTCCAAAATGGCTGAACCACTTCCAGCCACATTTCCACCATATAGTTAGGATTTATCCTTCAGCCTTCTTTCCTTTCCTTTTCCATCCTAACCACATTTTCTTACAGCAGTACCACAGTCCATGTTCATTTGCTTACACACATCACCTTAAGCAATCGTATGCGGAATTCTTTTAGATTCACATCTACGAATAGTGGCAGTAGCATTGCTATAAAGCAGGGCCGTTGAGCAGCTGTCATTGAGTGCTCCGTAACCTCTTGGGTCCTTAGGAAAGAGACCATTTGCTGCCTTTAAGTTGATGCTAGCTCCAATTTAGCGCCAATCAGTAGGTGTAGATGACCTTCCCCCTTAGCATAAGGCATAGATGTTAGTGCAAAGAGCAGTTCTGTCACATGGCACAGTCAATGACAAAATTACACCTACGCAGCCAGTCGACGAGCTCTTCTAAAGGTTTTGCCGTACACCCCGACAAAGGGCTAATATGTGATGACGCCATCCTTTTCATCCATGTTTTGCTATACCGCGCTTTATGCTATACAGTATAGAGTAATGGCTGTGACAAGGGGCTCTAGAGAGATGGCTGTGTGATACACTCCTAGTCTTACTACTGTAAGTTGTCACTCAACTCTGAATTTGACCTAATTGGTTTTTAAAGCCATGTGTTTCGTTCCATTTATCAGGAGTACAGAATGAAGCAGCTAACTGAAGCGGTGCAGTAGGACTATTCACTGTAATGGAGGCATACCTGAGTTCTCTACATGAAAACAAAGCTTAAAGGAGTGACAGAGGTGCGGCTTGCTGATGGAGCCCTTGCCGCTCACTCAGTGCTGCCTGATCCCTAGCACTGGGGGGAAAAATCTTTAAAAAAAGAACAAGTGAACGGAAAATAGTTTACTTTTCTGAGCTAATTGCCTGCTAGCTTTTATCCTATAGTAAATTTTTATCATACTTAACATGGTTAACGAATAATAGGTTTATATGTGGACTTTAAAGATAGATCTTGTTGGGTACTTAAGGAAGTTCTTTTTTTTCTTTTGGTAACATCTAGTTCACTGACGCAGTTTACAGGACTTCAGTGGACTCAAAATGCTTAGGGTCCTCAGGTGCCTTCATTGTTATAAAAAAGCCTGGTAAACCTGTAACTTCCCCAAAAGATTTAATATTTATAATTTCTTAGGTTTTAGTATTAATTTCTCAATACCATATTTTATTATAGCACTTAAGTAAAAATTAATTATTATATTAACAATTAATATATTCATATATTATAAATTACATGTTTTATATATTGTTTACATAATATTGCAAATATTTTTATACATTTATACAATAAAATAATATGTGATATATTAATAATACATTGTAGTAATAATTAAATAATTATTTTTCAAAACCAGCTAATTTTTTTTCTGGTAGACAGAGAAAACTTTATCTTATGAGGGCATTTCACACATGAAGCCAAATAATTGTAGTTTTGAAATGCTTAATTTCCTACTCAATTTCAAAGACTCTAACAGAAACATCTGAACTATCTACTTCTGAAATAAATTTTGCTCCTCCTTGGAAGGAATTTTAGCATCAAATTATAATTTACACATACACTCATTTTAAAAACAATTAACTTTTGTAGTAAAAGTATTTAAGATCAAATCCATCCCTAGTAACTATATTTTCTAGTATTACAAGAATTTTTGATATTTTAAAATTTTGCATTATATTTTCATTATTCTGTGCTAAAATTGAACTATCTGATATTTCTTTTTTATATAATTTATTGCTTGTTAGATTTTTCTGATTTTTGATTATCCTATATTTGAGACAAAGGAAGAAAGAAGGGGAGCACACTGAAAAGCATAATTTCTATCTTTGTGTTCAGAGTCTCTGGAACAATAATCTAAAATGCTAAGTATTTTCTGAGTTGAGCACAAATAAAATAATTCCAGCTCTGAAGAAATTAAAGTAACAAGAATGATTTAAATAAAGAGAAGATGGAAAAATTAAAACTGTATGGCTTAACTTGGGAATACTGATAAAAATTCAACAAGTTTTAACTTTAAGGGATGGGGAGTGTACAGTTGAAGAGTGAAAAGCCATTTGTTGCTGTGAGGCCAAACAGGAAGAAGGCGGAGCAAACCATAACTACTTACTGTTAATCATAGAAAAATGCACAGGGTCAGCCAATCAGATCATCAGGCTCTTTCATGTACAGTAAGCTCAAGATTTTATTTCTGAAAGCGTGATATCATTCCTAATATTCTTATGTTTATTAGGAAAACAAGAGCTACTCAACTCATCAGAAGTATTTAGTATTATAAAAAATTACACCATCCAATTGTTTGTATGTAATATTGATTAAGCAAGGAATTAGCCTCAAGAATTCTTCTGAGCCTTCTTCATTGCCTAAGTAATTTCCTTTAAAGAGCTGTTAGTTGACAGACCTTTATCCATCACAAAGAGGATTAGGCAACATACCCAGTGCAAGTAACAAAATAGACAGATGGCTCCTAGGGTAAGATACTGGGCAGATTTGCCAATAGAAAGGAAATCTGTCAATCATTCAGTGGGCAAGCGTGTGCTCAGCAGGCACGAAGCCACGGATTCAAGCACTGCCCATCCCCCAGGAAGGTTATATCACTTTATTACAATCCTCGTAAGCACAATCCTGCTCTCGTCTGTTTTGCTAATGTTTTGTTTCTCAGACTCAGAGTCACAGAGAGACAGAATTTATACAGATTTTGATATCTGACTGTGGGAGGTCCATTTCTGTCTCAGATTGTTCGATGTAGTTTATGGACGTGTAAATTTGAGTTGTAAGAAGATCTTTGCTAGCACTTCTTTCCTGAAAGAGTTCTTCCAAAAAATGATAGTGAGGGCAGGAACATTTGAAGTACAATTCCATGGTAGGTTGTGCCCAACTATAGACAGTTGCAGAGAAGAGAGTGTGAAGTACACAAGTGATCCTCAGGGGGGGATGGACACTTGCCACTGTTCTGTCACTCTTCCTTCCCTCCTGCCCTTGCTATATGTCCTCCCAAATCCCATATTTCAATTTCTCCTTTTGACGACTGTTAGTACATTGTTAGTGTTGATTATCAAGGAAACTAACTAAACACACATAAAGTTGGCTTGTGGGGCTGTGACTGCTGCAGACAGAAACTCACCACAGGATAAGAATGTGAGTAATGGGCCATAAGCTAGTGAGTGGAGAAATGGAAGAAAGAGCAGAGGGTCATAGCTATGTCTATCATAGAGGCTTTGGAAGAAGAGAAAACACACCAAGGACTGACAGAACCATGCAGGAGATACTCATGTGGAAGACGCTAGTCAGGAGATTAAGGAGTGCAATAATATCGTACAGGACATCCGGACTCAGCTGGAAAGTGCCAGAATGTGTGTCCAGGTACTATCTGAGCAATGTCCCAGCACCCTGCCACTCCCATCTCATAGAAGGAAAATGGCTAACGTACACTTCAGAGGAAGTGTTCTGTGCTGAAACCCACAGATGCTGCAGTTCTTATATTCTGTCAAAGATGAAGACGGGGTGAGGGAAAATGGTGTGAGCCCACTTTATAGAGAATGACTCTATTCTCGCACTAAGGCTCAGCTTTCTAAAACTCTCGTTCTTCCTATTAACTTTGCTAAAGCATTGGAAGACACCAACTGGGAAAAATACTGGGGTGATTTCATAACTTCTCAGGAATTCATGTTTCCCAATTCACAAGTTGAGCCAGAGTGGCATTTTTGTTCAGGTCTCTGTGTGAAGGTTTGGTAGAAAACCAAATGCTTGCTCTTCCCCGAGTGGTTTGACTTTGGTTTCTACATAATATAAGAAACCCACTCTCAGAAGACTCTATTTCCCCAAATTCATGAAGAGATCCACCCTCAAAGAGAAACACTTCAACCACAGTGGTTAAATATAAAGTCTCTTTGATGATTTACAGAATTCATACTTAGGCCTCAACTCTGTGTTGGTTTTTCTGCCAAACTAGTAGTTAGCTTACAGTCTGTTGCTAGAGTAGTGAAAAATTAATCACAGTCACATTTAGGGATCATCAAAGATCTTTTACTGACATATTTTAAAAGAGGTCATACTGTCACCTTCTTTAACACAGTGAAATCTCATGTAACCATTCCAGAATTTATTTGAAATAAATCACTTGCTTTTAGAATACAAGAAATAAATGCTACAATTAGATGCTCTTAGTTACATCTGTGTTGTAAGTAAATGGTAAGCAAAAATGGAAGAAACATGACTCCATAAAAACATTTTTTTTTTGAGACAGGGTCTCTCTGTGTAGCCTTGTCTGTCCTGGACTTGCTTTGTAGACCAGGCTGGCCTCGAACTTACAGTGATCCGCCTGCCTCTGCCTTCTAAGTGCTGGGATTAGAGGTGTGTGCCACCATGCTCGGCTGGCTCCATAAAAATTTAAGTGTAAATATAATTCCCATGTCTTTACATGCATATAGTTAAGGTAAACTGCTTTAAGATAATAATCATTTAAAAATTAAAACATATACTACTGTTGCTTATTTTTCTCCTTAGCTGGTTGGAGTTGACCTTTTTGCTCAGGCAAAAATACATTTCATAAGAAAAAAATTTCCTAATGATTTCTGTGTATTGTAAAACACCGTGGTTAGTTCATCCTGAGGATAAAGGTTAATTTAGTCAATTTCATAAACTTGCCCATTTCTTGGAAAACTCTTGTCACTACATAGAATGTATATTCAAGAAGTGTTTCCTTCACATAGTATGAAATATCTAATGGGAAAAATGTAAGTTTTTTTATGCACTTTCATTTTCATTAAGAACATGTTTCTTGATAGACCTTTTTTTTCTCATGGTTCTATATGTTACACCTTAAGTAAAAAAAATTGAAATAACACTACTTATTATATTTGTTTCTAAAACTTAAACTGAGGCAATAAAACTGAGGGTCATGAAAGGACAGAAAAGAAACAATTTTTGTGATGTCACAGGACATTGTAGTTGTGTTAAATATTGCTCAGATTTAACATTTTCCCCTAACACATTTCTTCACCTTCATATACACCAGACTGCATCCTGCTACCACCACCGTGAGCCTTATTTGAAAGAAAAATAAATTCACAGAACCCAATTGCTACTTATGATCTAAAACTCAGGCAAACTGGCAGAATGGTCATACCACTTATCAACAAAGAAGAGAGGACTGAAGTGTGTGATGCCACCTCACCTCGGGGTCACATGTTCTTGTGCCCAGCCCTACATTCCCATCCCGGTGCTCTGTTGCACACCTCAGAGCAGTCCTCTCATGCAGAGGGAACCCTGTGACCATTCTGGTTAACTCAGGTGGCATACAGGGTGACCCAGAGGGAATACATGTAATGTAATGTAATGTAATGTAATGTAATGTAATGTAATGTATGTTGAACCTTGGTAGCTCTTGGAGAAGTCACTGGGCCACAGGAGCTTATCTTTTTTTTTTACGGCTGATTTCCTATCACCCACAATAAATACTCCAAATTCCCAAGGATATATAACCTTGTGTTTAGATACTTCTGTGTTGTTAATAGAGAAGATAGCTAAAGATTTTGAGGGAAAACAATGTGTTTTTTTCCATGCTTATCTTATTCCTAAAAAAATTTAATGGATGTTGTTAAGATTATTAATTATCTAGCATAATTATCAAAATAAAGGCTTTAAGAAGGCTTTTAGGCACACATGGATTATTTTTAGGACACATGAGTGTATTTATCATGATAGAAAAACCTGAATAGAACCAACACACTATATTTTTATCTGTAAGAAGAGAATACGACATCCAGTTATTCTCTGGAGCCATTTCTTCTTTCCTAAGGCATCCAAAGTCTTTGAATATTTTTAACATGTTGTCAAATTTGAAAGCTACAAGAAGTGGCATTGATCCAGAATCTATTATAGTCAAAGCAGCAAGAAGGAGCTCAGGGGATAACTGAGTTCATCCTTTCCACAGTAGTTTCTCTCAGGGAAAAATAATCTTACATGAGCATAAACCAAAGAGCTTGAGAAATGAACACAATTCAAAACCAAAAGCGACTCTCTTCACTTGACAGAAAAATATCTTACCTCTGAGGAATGTAGAACATATGCTGGGGAGGTGGTTTATAAAGGACTCCTTCATACACAGGCCACAGCCCACTTAAGATTCTGAAGAGAGAACTTTTTCCACAACCATTGGGACCAGTTATCAAGAGATGCATCCCTTCTTCTACCTAAAGTCAGAAATGAAACTATAAGCTGCAATATTTAATAATTATTTCATTTGGTAGCATTTAAAAGTGATTTTTTTTAAAAAAAGCATTTAGTCACATGATAAGCTTGGATAGTAAAAAAAAAACAAAACATATCAGGATTAGAACAGCAAGTTTGGCTTTGACTGCTCTCTAAAGCTAAAAATATAATAAAATAATTAGTTGCAAAGAAAATGAACCTTTTTGGATTGAACACTGGCTCTTCAACACTTCAGTTGAGATCTTTTTAAAATCAGCTATACTCACATGTAGCAAGATTATATTACTATCTGATTAAATCTATAGAAAATCCAAATGCAACTGAAAGTTGAATGCGCTCTAAAGCACATTTAGCCAAAGAGCCAGCTGGGTTCTTATTTTATACTTTAGTGTCTGAAATGCTACAAAACCACAAAAGCACATAATCAGAAAGAAAGGATTATTATAGTTCGGCTTCATTCACAGATGTAAAAAATATGCTTATGAAACCAAGAGAGAGACAAGCAAGGGAGTTGTAGAGAGAGTATACCCAGGCTTGAGTTTAAACACACATAGGCCAGTCTCCATATTCAGGGCTCTACTTCTGAGGAGCCAGCCAACTGAAGGTTGAAAATACACGAAGAAAAAAAAAAAACCAGTTGCATCTATATCAAATATGTACAGAATATTTTTCTATATAAAGTTGCACACAATGGATTTGAGTGTTATCAGATTTGGGTCTCATGGAACTCATCCCTTAAGGATATTAAGGAAGCTGTATACACATAAAACATTCACTCTCTGTATATAAGTGGAGATCATATACTATTCATTGATAAAAACAAGTTAACTTGTTAATCACTTGTCAGAAGCCCCCCTTTATTATTTGTCTTATCTACCCACTAAATTTAAGCAGTGAGACTTCGTGACCCTTCACTCTGTTCAGTAGAGTGGAGAGGTTGCCTTCCTATCACACTTGCAGGGCATCATGGAGAGCGAGGAACATAAACACTGCTTAAATTTTTTTATTTGTTTTATAACCAGTGATGCAAAAAGGAAAATAAGGTGAAAGGATGAGAGCTAGAAGTCTATAGGATGCCTATGCATGTATAAATATTTCCATTGAATGGATACAAACATCCAAATTTTCAAAATGTGGGAGACACAATGCCAAAAATCAAAGACGGGTGAGTTGCTAGCATGTCAGAAAACTGCGGGGTGAACCCGTGGCATGGTAAAGAACAAACCCGTCTTGCTGCTTCTCATCCACTAGACTTCCTAATGATGGGTGATTAATTTTTTTGTGGGTTTTTTGAGACAGGGTCTCTCTGTGTAGCCTTGGCTGTCCTGGATTTGCTTTGTAGACCAGGCTGGCCTCGAACTCACAGCGATCCGCTGCCTCTGCCTCCCAAGAGCTAGGATTAAAGGTGTGCGCCACCACGCCCAGCTCGGGTGATTAATTTGATAGATGCAGGAATACTCTCGAAAAGAGTTTTCTAAGGTACATGCCATGGTGAACAGTAAGTTCATCAAATGTTCTTAAAGCATCAATTTCTATCAGGAGTTCTTAGAAATTCAGTACTTTTTTAGTTGATGATTGAGGACTTTTTCATATTAGTATTTTCTTAGCATAACTTCTCTATAAATACTGAGTGTAAGGCAAAATAAAATCTTACAATTTGGATTCCGCCCCCCATACGTTATAATTTTAATTTTGAAGACCAATAAAATGATAAAAACCATTTTCCCAGAATAATGTGTATTTCCCATCAATATCGAAGAAGCACAACTTTTTATCCTATTCTAGGAAAAGTAGAATTAAAACACAAGTTCTGAAGGCAAAAGTAACCACAAACACGTTGTTATAACAGTGTACATCTTCATAGAATCTTAAAGGTATGTAACAAACTTCCACTGGATTATTGCTTGTTTTATACAAGTGTCTGGGCCCTGAGCTTTTCTTCAGGGTGTGATGGGTCTACAGTGGTGTGGTTAGAAGACAGCAACCTTAAGGCATTTCATCTATTTATTTAAAAATTAAGGCAACAAGAATCAGCATTATATTACCTAAACTGACCAATGCAACAACAAAAACAGATTTATTCCTTTGTTTCCCAGGACGAGGGTTGGACTGAAGGACTTTGCATGCCAGGAAAGCACTCTACAGACTTAGCAGTAGCCCTGGGTAAAGTGCTAACTATTAATAGAAAATAAAATATTACCTATTTGTAATGAGTAAAGAATTGGTACTCATGTCACAGCCTAATAATGAGACCATTCTACAGGTTTATAATGGACCACTAAATCCTGATGAAACAATTCCTCTTCAATTCATTAACAGGATTTCCTGTGTTTGGTGCATCTCATCCTCTTTTTAACCTTCAATAACTCGGTTAAATTGAGGATATATCTCAAGTAATGAAACCTAGGTTAAGATCTATTTCCAAATCATTAGTATTATGATGTTCATAATCTGATTATGAAGTCTGATCATATCTTTGTTCAAACACAGCTCAACCACCTTTATTATAGTGTATATGGGTTGGATCTGAACTGTCTTCCAAAGGACCATGTGTTGATCACCAAGTCTCCACTACATTTTGAAAATATCAGAATTGAGTCCTACGTGGAGGAAGAAGGTCAGTGGGACTGTGTCCTTGGGCCATACCTTAGTCTGACCTTTATGTATTCTTTCTCTATTCGCCACCTCCCTTGCAGTAAGGACTATTCTTTCAATATGTTCCTGGAAGATGTTCAACTCTACCTCAGGCCCAAAGCAGTGAGAAAGCTCAATCTCAAATAAATTACTTTTTAAAAAGTTATCAGTATACTGACACAATGACGTAAGTATCTAATACAACATGTTCACCATTGTATACTTAGTTTAAATTGTATGTTTAAATTTAAAAAAACTTTAAAACTAGGGCCTTGTGCTTACTAAGTATTTTTGTACTTCTTAGTTTTGAATTTAAGATATAGGATATTAAATGATTTTCAACAGAATTAGAAACTAAAGTTGAATCCATGAATCTTCTGATTATTTAAGGTCAGAATTAAAAATTAGAAAACATGTATTAGGAAAACTGAATTTGATAATGGCCTTTGGGGGAAAGATGCTATTTTAGAAAGCATATAAAAATATAGTCTTATAGATTTCTCAACAAGTTTTTTAAAGTTAAAATTCACTTCCAGATATTAATTTTTGCGACTTCCTCTTGTTCTGCAAAGCTGCCTTGAATGGGTCTTAGTGTTCTGTATGTTGATTTTCACCCTGGTCCTGAGGCAGCAGAAATAAAAGTTCTCTATTCTCTCTGTGTCTGAGGAAGTTACTGCTTCTGCAATTGAGCCACTGTGCATACCTTTTCGACTTCCCCTTTTCCACATGCTCCTCTCCAGTTATTTAACGTAAGGTACATGAATTCTGAGTTTTTCTCTATTAGTGTGAGGCCAACAATCAGAAGATTCTTGGATATCATCTTACTTTGAAGTTTAGCCTGGAAGCCACCACTTCTCCTGCTGGTGTAATTATGGGGACATTTTCACAAATGATTCCATGGTCCACATCAACAACTGTTCCTGTAACCAAGGAACAGTTTACGTTACAAAGGCTATCACAGGATGCTTATAATTAACTTGAAGAATAATAACAAATGGGCAAACTCAATTATGATGAAAACTCACATTGGTAAGTCATAGGAAAAATAAATGTACGTGAAATTAATCTAATATCTATCTATATATTTAATCTATATAGGAAATCTTTCTGATAAAATAATTTTATAATCAAATATCAACACCTTTATCCTAGGAGACCTAAACTATATCTGATATAACTTAGCTACACAATTTAGAGTCATTTTGTTCTCCTATATCCTACAGGGGAAAAAAATGCACCATTCCTAAGAAGGGATTAAGATGTGATATTTCAATACAGGATAAACATTTAGAAGCACTGAATAATGTAAAAATACGGCACTAACACTAGTTCTATTTATTCGTTCAAAATTTAAAAACAGTCAATTCATTCAGCCATATGTGCTGTCCCCAAATGCAATGTGAACATATTTTCCTGACTACAGATGTCATGTTTTCTTATTACTGCACTATTTGTCATCACTACTCCAACTGCCACACTAACATTGGAGACTGATGTTTAAATAATGTTTGTTATTTAAATACTGGTTTCTTGAAGCTTCTAAAAGCTATTTTCTAAAGAAGAAGCATTTAATTTTTGGATATGATGGCACTGAAGTGTAAGGATAACGCAAACAACAACAACAACAACAACAACAACAACCCCTCTAAAGTGTATCACCTTTGATTGCCAGGGTGTCACTGAGGGGCAGTTCCATGGTTTCTCCACTCTTTTTGTGGTTTTCAGGCTCCTGAGTGACATTTCTCTTATAAATGCCTCTTTTCACTTCATCAAAGACCCAGAACATATTGTATACTCTAGCAGTATAGCCTGCTAGCTCAGTGATCTGAAAATCAACATGTAAGGAATAAGTTAATATAGTCATAATAGACGATTTTATAAAATCATGTAATATATAAACTTCTTGATTTGCTGCTAAAGATTCTACATTATTGTATATGACACACACACAAAAACCCGGTACGTCTGATAACTGAAACAGAGACACGAGGCTTATAAAGGAAAAAAAAAATCAGCATAGATATCATTGGAGTTGTAAAACAAAAATACTGATTTACCTCAGTGTTCAAAATGAGACGAGAAGCTTCCATGACATTAATAAGCCATAGGGGTCTTTTAGTCAAATTTCTGATTGGTCTGCTTAAATAAAATGATGATCGTTTATATCTGATTTGGTCGGTTGGTTTTTATTCAGGGTCTCACTGTGCAGCTTGGGCTGGCCTCATATGTACAGAGGTCTGCCCGCCCTGCCTTTTCAATCCCTTGTGATCACTGCATGGGATTAAAAGCATGCATTTCCATTACCCCCCTTTTTCCTTTTTCTATTTAAAATAGAGTGTCAGGCTGGGTATTTAACCTAGTGGTGGAGCACTTGTCTACCACACATGAAGTCCTGAGCTCATTCCTCCATAAAGACACATATTTCTTCAAAGAGTTCAAAACAGAACAATGACATTAGCTCTAATGCTGTTTACTAGTGAAAAATTTAAAAACTAGACAACTCATTCAGTCATAAGTGCTATCTCCAAATATAATCCAAAGCATTCTTCCTAAACATGAGCAGCATCAATGAGCACGTGTGTTTACGCAGTGTGCATATGACTATCTTAAGTAGCAGAAAAGTATTTCCTCCTTACTTATAAATGAATGGTTCTAAGCCAAATATTGCCAAAGTTCCTCTTTTAGCTGAGTAACATGTGTGTTAGAGGGCACGTGTTGTGAAAGTGAGCTCAGGAAGAGGTGCCAGAACCTTCTCAGCATCGGTCAGTCTCAGAGTCCAACTTCGTTTCAAGCCAAGGAGGACTTAAACGCACAAGGAAAACTGTAAATACACGGTTTCTTTCTACATAAGATTATGGGAGAAGATGAAATAAATTTCTGCTTTAGTCCACAAAGCTCCATGGAAAGGTGTTTTGCTTTGGCTTTGCCAGCTGTCTGTCTCAGCTGGTTTTTAATTATGGCAGGACAGCTTGCTTTCAGGGGCCTCTGACAGGTGACCCGTCTTATCCAGATCATTTGTCTCAGCAAAAGGACTGGGAAACTGACACCGATAAGTATGCATGTCCCAAAAGATGTCTCCTAACCGTCACATGTAGATGAACACGCCCATGCTGCCAGATGGCTGAGACCCTTACGTGTAAAACTTAAGCTGTAATGAACAGGTGTTTAGTGTCACAGGCCTTCTACTTATGAGAAGGCTGTAACTTGACCGTTTATTGATGCATTTTAGTGTTATAGCTATCTAAGGAATGACTTCTGGGATGGTATCTGGAGGAAAGTCTTGACATGAGTTCTTAAGCGTGAAACCGTTTAATGAAATATGGATTTAAAAGAAACTTGGGTGTCTTAGGATTTCTACTGCTAAGATTTCTACTGCTGCGTTAGCAAAACAACCTGGGAAAGAGAGAGTATATTTTATATTATAACCTCCAGATCACACTCTGTCATTGAGGAAAGTTGAGGTAGGAAGTCAAGGCAGGAATTCGCAGTCATGAACGGAAGCAGAGGCCATGACAGAGTGCTGCCTACAGGCTTGTTCCCACGGCATGCTCAGGCTACTTTCTTATATAAGTCAGCAGCGGCAGATGACACTGCACACAGTGCACGAGGCCTGCCCACGTGTCCAATACCCCACAGGCTTGTCCACAGGCCAGTCTCACTGGAGGCATCGTTTCAATTAAGTTTCCCCTCTTTCCATATATGTCCAGCTTTGGGTCAGGTTGACAGAAGCCATGCAGTCCATTGGGCAAATATAAATATTAGCAGAGGAAAAAAAAAACCCGTAAAATTACAGAGAAATTAAGAAAGATCAGGAAGCAGCAGGTGAGAAGACTAGGACGGACCCTGGAATGGCGGGACACGCCTATAAAAACAGAGTATCCCAGAAGATAAAATGCTTTGGTACACCAGGGGTTTGTTGTAGATTATAGAATCCTGAATAAAAAGACTTTGTTCCCCTGGAGCTAGTAGAGAAGACATACATGGGGGTTTCTTCTCCTATTAAAATAGCACAGGGCATCTAAGAAGTGAACATTTTTAGATTCAAAGCACACAAAGTCAAGTAATGACAAATGAAGTCCTTTTTACCATTGGAGAGAGTCTAGAATGGTTAAATGGTGGCCTTTCTGTGACAGCGCATTTTAATGTGGAACGGGTAATTTTTTCGTCATTTAATTTTAGTAATAAATATCTTACTGTTTGGTATTAAAATTAATATATTAAAATGGAAAACTGTCCCCAAAAACTAGTTCTCCAGATTATTACAATTAATGTTTGAATTTTTAAAAATTGAGTAGTTTCTGTAAGTGGTACTGAATCATTGGCTTTATGGTGGAAAAGAAATCCAATTCAGTAGATCAATTCTGTAAGAGACTCAGAGACTTTGAAGTTGTATCATACGATGTACCTTACTAAATTTAGGAGATAAGTTTGCAATGGTACTTGAGCAACTCACATTGTTTTATTCTCTACAATAGTAATTAATGGGATTTTAGAAATATCTGAATTGAGTAGCCATTTTGATCTTAACCTAGCTGTAACTACAGGTCTTTTTCTTAGCAACTAATACTTAAGTGTTAGGATGGATGCTAGGAATAGAAAGGCAAATGTGACAGTCCTTGCTGTCAGAGAGCTCAGGGTCGGGTACACAGAAAGATCCGTACTGTAGTGAAGTGACTGAGGCAGAGAAGCCTGCCCTGATGCATCAAAGGTGCCAGAAGAAATGTGGAATCACGAGGTTTTACATGTCACCTCTGAGACTTCATCAGTGGAGGACGAGCAAAGTTTGCAAGATATTCAGCTGGTACTAGTAACTAACACCTACGGAGTGTCGAAATGCATTGCCGTAAGGACCCCACATGATGGACTTTTAACATCCTACAAAATCATTGCTGACATTGCCCCAGTCTATAAGTAAGGACAGTAAAGTGCCTTCTGTGTAGGCATGAGGACCTCAGTTTGATTCCCTGTATCCATACTTTAAAAAAACAAAAACAAGGGGGGCTGGAGAGGTGGCTCAGTGGTTAAGAGCACTGCCTGCTCTTCCCAGAGGTCCTGAGTTCAATTCCCAGCAACCACATGGTGGCTCACAACCATTTATAATGTGATCTGATGCCCTCTTCTGCAGAAAAAGTACTCATATGCAATAAATAAAATAAATCTTAAAAAAAAAATCAAGCCCCTGGGCATGGTGGTCACTCTAGCACCAGAAGAACAGGCATCCAGTCACATGAGAAGCTTGGCTCAGTGGTTAAGAGCACTGGCTGCTCATCCAAAGGTCCTGAGTTCAATTCCCAGCAACCACATGGTGGCTCACAACCATCTATGATGAGATGTGATGCCCTCTTCTCTCTGACGTTCTCTTCTGACGTGCAGGCATACATGTAATAGAGTGCTTATATACATAAATAAATAAATCTTAAAAAAAAAAAAAAGAAGCGTGAGGAGGGTCTCGTGATCTGTAAATGACGGCATCTGAGTGTAAATTAAGCGTGGGCTGTAGTGGCCACACAACGGCTATTCTTTTTTGTTCTCTTCATTTAAAAGCAATAAAATCATGACTGTAAACAGGAATAACAGGACATCTCACTTCAGAGTTGCATTCCTTGACCTCAATTATCCTCTTGGTCGATTTTAGTCGAGAGAGAAAGAAAAAAAAAACCTGTTCCTAAAATGCTATGCATATTTCATCATTTACACTTAGCTTTATTTTCAGATGCTTTCATATTTTAAACAAATTTGCAAGAAATTCAAGTACCTCTTTGTATGAAGACATAATCCTCTCAATAGCATCAGCTCCAGAGGCCAGTAAATTTCGTGCAGTGGTGAAGGCCTCTGTCCGATCGCTAACCATAGCCTGCTTTGGACCATCCTCCAGATCTAAGAGAAAAATCACAGAACTATTTAGTTTTCCCACCTAGGAACTGTCTTGTTTTATACTAATTAAAGTATGGCTAAAATAACAATATTTCATAACTATCAATAATTCCTAAAAATAAATATTTATTATTATTATTATTATTATTATTATTATTATTATTATTATTATTATTATTATTATTTTGTTTTTTCAAGACAGGGTTTCTCTGTGTAGCCTTGGCTGTCCTGGACTTACTTTGTAGACCAGGCTGGCCTCGAACTCACAGTGATCCACCTGCCTCTGCCTCCCGAGTGCTGGGATTAAAGGCATGCGCCACCACGCCCGGCTTTATTATTTTTTTTATATATACTAAATACCATCTGTGGATTAGGTTTTGTTAGAAGTTTCCTTTTGCATTGGTTGTTTAGAGTGAGAGTTAGTGCATTAGGTTATGTGCATTTAGCTTCCTTTCAGCCTTTCCCCTATGCAACTTCCTGTTCTTACAATTGTGTAACAGACTCTGCTGACATTCTCAATAAAAGCACTGACGGGAGTGAGCTGGGGCAGTAAGATGCCCTCTGTGCAGGCATGAGGACCTGACTTTGGGTTCCCTGAATCCATACATAAAGAAAAAAAAAAAAAAAAAAAAAAAAAAAAAAAAAAAAAGAAAGCTGGGCATGCTGGTCTCTTCAGCACTGGAACAACGGGAGGGTCTCTGGGGCTCACTGGCCAATGAGCAAAAATCAATGAGCTTCAGGTTTAAAAGAAGAAGAAAGGTGGGGTGGGGTAGCTGTTGAGATGATTCAGTAGATAAAGTGACTTGCTCCCAAGCCTAATTCCTGTATTTGATTCCCCAGAAGCTGCATGGTAAGAGACAACCAACTCCCAAAAGCTGTCTTCTCACCTCCACATGTATGATGCGGTACATAGGTGCCTGCATTCACACAGAGACAGAATCCCTCTCTCTCTCTCTCTCTCTCTCTCTCTCTCTCTCTCTCTCTCACACACACACACACACACACATATATACACACACACAGTAATAAATGTGTGTACCTATGTATAATATTTTTAAAATAAAAATATTATTTTGAAAGTCAAAAGTAAATAAACATAAAAATAGAGGTGGAGAGTTAGTTCAAGACTATTGACTTCTGCTCTTCACACACATGCGCCCACATGCACACATACACAGGCCCATACAAACATGTATGTACACCACATAGCCATACACTTACGCCAACCTACTAATAAAAACGCAAAAAAATATGGTATGGATTCTTTAACAGGAATTTGAACAGGCCTGGCCCTCACAATTTTGACATTTTCTCCCTTTCTCAAACATTTTTCATGCTGTACTTCCTCTGAATCGCTACCATGCCCTGCTGTGTCAGTCTTTTGGATTTTACACATTTGATTTCTTCTCACTCTGTACTCCAAACTGGCCTAGTCTTTAAATTGTGATCCCTCCAGCTTCAGCCCCCTGAGTACTAGGATTCCAGGTGCGCAGCTGTTCGATAGTTTAAAATATATTTAAACACATAATGAGTTGTAGATAACTGAAAGAAAAAGCCCATCGGATTTTCAACCAGCTATCCAAATACCGAATCCCTCTGTGGGCTAAGACCAAGATGAGGCTAGGGTTCTGACCATCTCAATCACCGGATCATTGGATTTTATGAATGTGGGTTAAAAGGGGTTTTACCTTTCACTGACAGCCTCTGTGAAGAACAAAAAATCATTTGCACAGATGGACCTGTGGTTGATATGCAATCACCGGTGCCGTGTTGCTTTGGCAGGTTAATGCCTTCTGGGTTTTCTTCATGGTTTTAGCAACAACAACAGCAACAACAACAACAACAAATTCCCACAGTGTGTAACTTTGAAACTAGCTTGTCCTTTGGCATGGGCCATAGAAGCAGGTGTCAGGAACTTTAGCCCTGCATGTAGCTGTCAACCGCCTGAGCTCTCTGGTAAGGCCAGCTCTCCTAGTGTCAGAGATATGAATCCATGATCTAAGATGCGCACCTATTTTATTTCTCAGCACATTTGGTTCTTTTGTGAAGAACAAAGTCACCACTAACAAGTTTCCCTCTGCAATTTTTCTCTTAGTACAAAGAAAGGGCTAGACAGCCTTAAAGTAACAAACAGAACAACAATTAAAGATTAGAATGTTTCCATTTCAGTGACTGGCCTATCAGTTCTTAAAGACAACTTTACACAGCAAGTTTTAATGAGGTGAGTGTGGTGTGGTAGGAAAGGCAGTATGCCAAGAGTTATATAGTGTCTCCGAGCCCCAGAGCTCCAGGGAACTCCCTGCGTGAAGTTTAGATAATCCAGGAGCTTTAGATTAGAGCCTCCCAGGCCCTCTTCTGAAGAGAAAAATAGCATGTTCTAGAAGTGATTGTGTTTTAAATATAAATACCTTATCCTTGCTATGAACGTTCACTTGACGTTGTAAAGGCGTGGCCCAGTAGATCTACAACAGGGCTGCTTATCTTTTTCTCCTGCCGACAAAAAATTATACTGGTTCTTTCTCCTAACCCAGTGGCTCTCAACCTTCCTAATGATGAGACTCTTTAATACAGTTCTTCATGTTGTAGTGACCCCCAACCATAAAATTATTTCTTGTACTACTACTGTCATTTTGATACTCTTATGAATCATAATGTAAATTCCGGATGTTCAGGATATCTGATTCGAGAGTCCTGTGAAAGTGCCATTCAGTTCCCAAAAAGATCAAGACCCACAGATTGAAAACCACTGCCCTAAACAGATTTACTTCGGACTTCCTAGTCACTTTCAAATCCTTACTTTTTTCAACAGCAGTTATGATATCAGCACATGTCCATTAATTATTTTCTGCGAGCAGGCACCTACTAAATTTTGCATTGAAGCTTAGGACAATCCTGCTAAGTTCCCCCCAATTTTGCATCTGAGAATCTGAACCACAAACAAGTGAAATGACTTTCTCAGGGTCCCTTGTAAGCAGAACTGCCCGCATTTCAGCCCAAGCACTCCAGAGCCCACAGGCTGGGAACGTAATAAGTGCTGACAAGAGCGGGCACTTGGCATTTTACCATTCACCAAGGACTGTTTCAGAGCACACCAGTACACTGTAATTTCACAGCACCTCTGAATGGTATGCATTAGCATCCTCATGGTTAAGAAAACTAAGACCTATAAATTGATGTAGTCTTCCCAAAGCGTGGTTAACTATGGCATCAGGCCAAGGGGCCCCCATCTCTCTGTCTATCCTCACCATATACTCATTTCTCCATCTATATTACTCATGCTCGCTTCCATTTTGCTGCTGTTTCATACTTTAACTTTTTAAAAATTATGTACGTGTGTGGGGGGGGGCAGGCAGGTATGTGTATATGAGGAGAGATGCTGCTTATGCAGGCCAGGAAAGGATGTCAGGTACCATGGATCTAGGGTTACTAACACCTATGAGCTACATTAATAGGGATGCTGGCAACTGAACTTTAGATCCCTGTAAGAGCAGAAAGTGCTCTTAACCACTGGGCTGTGTCTTAAGCCATTGATTCATTCCTTTCCCCCTCACCATGCCTGGCCTTAAACTAAAATTTAAGACTAGATTAGAGAATATGACATATAATTTCCAGGCCTGAAACCTGAAAGTGATAGCAGTATCTGACAAAATTATTTTCACTGAATAAAATAATATTTTCACTGGAAGTCAAATATATTTAGCAGCACCAGCATATACACACATATATAGCAAACTTAAGTGGCTTTGAAACAGTCTCAAATATCATTTTGCATATGGGTCCATTTCTCTCTTTGTGAGGGTTTTACCCACCTCTGCTAAAACATTCTTTGGAATGTGTTTTACATGACACTTTGTTTCACTTATGACTCCAACATGCTGTGTTTGTTTCAGCTTGTATTGTCAGCATTTGTAGGATTTATTTTTAGAAATCTTATTAGCCCTTGATAAGTGAGCTAGTTAGTTTCATGGCATACATGTTTACTTCTTACTAGCCTCAGTGGGATTAATTTGTCACCATTAATAGCAGCATTGTTTTCCCTCTTTGGTGTGGATTACACTAGGGTTTTCTAATAAGACCAAACACTGCTATCAGCATTGTTCTGGTTGGGACTATCGTTAATGTACATTAAATATAAAACTTTTTGATGAATGCTATTAGTTTAAGAAATAACTTCTTAAGTTACATTTTGCCAAATTTCTTAGCAAAACCAATCTTAAGGGTGTATGCTTTTCAGTGTCTTCTTCTTCTTCACTTCTTTGGAAAAGTAGTTATTTCTTTACGAAAGATTACATCTTGAACACTATTACTAAGAATACCATTTACAATAGAAACGTAAAATGAGTTCTTGGTAAATTTGAATAATCAAAACAGATAAAATTCAATTTTCACAGTTCCTATTGGGTGGTTTACTTGTGGAGTATGTTCAGTATGTCAGTTTAGGACTGAGAAGTCACTGTTTACTGAAATGAACATATTTAGCTTAATAGTGACTCAAGCTTGACAATTTTTAAATATAAGCGGACTAAACCACTGAAGTAACTTTAAAAATTAAGAAATACACATTTTCATTTGTTTTTTTTTTTATCATTATCTCACTTTAAACAATAGCCATTAAGACTTCACTACATGTAAAAGTAAACAATGTAAAGTACACCAAATTCTCTTACATTATTCTAAGTGTTGTCTTTTGTTTTCCAGTCACTGTTGCCACATATCAGGTACAATAGCTAAGTACTTCATAAACATTTCTGTGCTAAGTTTTCACCAAATCCTCTTAGGTACTTTTCTTTTCATTTTTCCAGAGGAGGGAACCGAAGCTTGGGGAGTTTGCTGTAACTAAGAGGGTCTCCGTGGGAATTATGGGGGCGGTGTTCGAAATCAAACTCCATTTCTCTCAAAAGCCTGCTTTAGTTCCACTCCTCAGAACAGCCAATCTCGATCAAGTAGCTTCTAAAGGGGGAGAGGATATTTGATCTCCGGATAACAGAAAGAGCTTTCTTCATCTATTACAGCCATCCTTTGGTGTCTGTGGGGATAAGGAGGCTGGTTCAGGGACCCTGAAGAGTCTGGGGTCTACCTATGCCAAGTGGCTTAAAGAAACCACCGCAGTGATTGCAGGGTCCACATCATTTCATGCTCTTTAAACCTCTCCAGACTATTTGCAATACTTCATGTGATGCAAATGCTATGGAGACAGCCACTACACTGCACTGAGTTCTTTAGGGAATAAAAAGTATGTGTTGATTACCAACATCGTTTCTCTATGTTTGCTTTAGACTCCTAGTTCTGCTCTATGCCTCGCTGAATTCTTGAATTTGAACCCATGGAAGATGAACTCTAACTGTAACCCCTTCATTACTACCACGAAAGGTGCAGACTTTCATAAAGAAAGAACACTGCAACATTCTCCTTCTTGCTCTTATCTTTCTTAGTTGGCGAAGATTATAGAGACAGGAATAGGTAACTGCAGCTTGATGACTCCCACCCCCTAAACATGACCACAGCATGCCAACGGCAAGTGTCTCCATTACTTTACATTCCATTACAACAGAGAACCCATTCCATGGCACTTACATGCACCCCGAAACAAGATTCCTGAGTCTCTAAAGTAGCCAACCATCTCTCAAATCATGAATCAGGATAAATTCAGCCATAGAAAATGTATGTGCGTAACCCATAGGATGTTAAGAACAAAACAGGAGGTGTTGCTCATGCTGTTCTCTTTCTGAAGATACTGATTTGCTTTGTGGTTAAATATAAACTGAAATGTCATTGGGAAATATAATTAAAATCGCCCCAGGTAGACTTGCAGAAACACTGTGTCAGGAGACCTCCTTGGCAAGGTCCTTTGAGTTACTTGTTGCTTCCTTCATACTGATGGCCTCATTTTTGAACACTGAAACCTGCCACTGTTTCAGAGTACAAATCACTGCAGATAGGCACTGTCTACACAGTCACACATGGAACACGCAATGGCATCTTCAGGAGAAACAATGTTAAGCCTACATTTACGACTGAGCATGAATGTTATTACCACCATCTGCGAAGCCCGTTGCAGTGATAATAGGTATAGCCACCATGATCAGTCCACAGCTGCTCCACACGTACTTCATCAAGAACTGTTCTATCATGATGTACCACAAACGCTTGGAGAGAATAAGGTTCATCTGATAAGCTAAAGCCTTGTAGCTTTTCTGAAGCTGCTTCATTTCTACCTAAGAATGGAAAAAGATAAGAGTCCAGCATGAGCCATGGAAATAAACATTGTAATTGCTTAAAGATTCTCTTTAATGATGCAGACATAGTAATTTGCTTTCTTTAGTGTAGCCATTGTTGATACAGTTCTACAACCAATACATGTAACTGGATATTAGAACTAGTGATAATTTAGTATTACTTATGAAAACATATTATCAGGTAAATGTAATATTGTTTGAAATACACCTAAGTAGGATAGGGGTATAGTTAGAACACTTGCCTATTGCTATCATAATAAGGCCTTGCGTACAATATCCAACAATTCAAGTGTGTGGTGTGTGGTGTGGTGTGTGTGTGTATGTGTGTGTGTGTGTGTGTGTGTGTGTGTGTGTGTGAGAGAGAGAGAGAGAGAGAGAGAGAGAAAGAGAGACAGAGACAGAGACAGACAGATAGAGACACAGAGAGAGAGAGAGGCAGAAAGAGAGAGAACTGAGATAGACTTGTAATTTAAAAATTTTAAGATGTTAAAATTAAATAATATTCTATGAAGATACAAGTATCATTAAACCTCTATCATCCTTGAGGACACTAAAACTGTCTAAAAACATACCAAACATGCACAATTAGCCAACCTTGGAATTGGCTCAATTTCTCAGATTTTTGTCTTTTAAGCAAGGAATCTATTAATTTACATCTAGTTCAATGATTCAAAAATAACAAAGCAGCCCACAACACACAAGACCAATTTTCAAATAGGAATTGAGGTCCTAAGTTAGTTTACAATTTTTCTTTGGGTTGCTTCTGTTATTGAAAAAGAAACAATGATAATTCTTGATCCTTTAAAAGGAGCATCATTCTACTTGGTAATTAAAATATATCTTCAAATACTTCAATATGTATTGCTGAAGCATTGGTATTAAGATCTCAGATGGCTCCCCTCCCCCAATTTATGCTCAACATTCTGAAGCAACTACAATGCAGCACGATTTTATGTAACTGGGCTAATTATTTTTACTGTTGAAGATCCGTAGCCTTTAAAAATAGCACCCTAGTGCCTCTTCCTACTCCCGTCCTCTCTTATTTCAGTTCTTGCCTCTCTGCTGGGCAAAATGAAACTGTCTCTGTCAAAAGTATGTGCTCAGCATGAGCTAAAGGCAATGCCACTTCATTAGACACTGCTCCGCCTTTCCTAATCTGCACGCTCTCATCGATCAGCCTGGCCAAACTGGCCAAACTGTTTTCTCTCTGACAGCAGTTACTCTCCCTTGCAAGTGAAGGAACAACAGAGAGCACTACCACAGCATCTGCATCTCAGTCCAAAGACCACTACCACAGCACCTGCATCTCAGTCCAAAGACCACTACCACAGCACCTGCATCTCAGTCCAAAGACCACTACCACAGCACCTGCATCTCAGTCCAAAGACCACTACCACAGCACCTGCATCTCAGTCCAAAGAGGGTCACTCTTAACTGCCCAAATGTGCATTTTCTTCACAAGGTACAGAGCCACACTCACCAAGTTAGTATTTATGTTTTAAGAAAAACACTTTTGAGTCCATTCATTTCGTTTATATATTGAGTAGAGAAGACCATGTAGAACACTTTAAAGAGTACAGAAATTTTATTCTTGTGAAACTTCAGAAGAGTTTGGACTCTTTAATTCCCTAATTGCTGATGATTTAAAGGGATATATATATATATATCACAATTTAGCTACCAGAGGACTCTAAAGTGCTCAGAAAGTGGGTCTGTCAACAAGACAACAGATGGTATCTAGCGGTGCAGTGGGTGCTTGATCGGTCTCACGTTTCACCCCTTGCTTTAATGTCTGTCTTACCTTATGTCCTCTGTAGAAGGCAATTTCTTCCACATTGGCTATGATTCTGGAGTGAACATACCGCAAATAGCCTTTCCTATGAGCTTCTTCAGCCACCAGTGTACCAAATTTGGGCGAGCAAGCTTTCAGTACTTTAGCGGTGGCATACACCACAAGTCCTGCTAACAGCGTGGGCCCTATTGGGCTTGCTCCCCTGGATGTAGCCGTCCGGATGAGCGTATAGGAGGTTAGGATTACATCTAAAATGGGTTTTGTAAGGTTGGAATACAAGTGAGCTACAGACTGCGAGAACATCATAATGTCTTCAGTAAGAGACTGGTCAGGGTTCGCCAGCCTCCCGTCCATATTTATCACCTTATAATAAGTCTGATTCGCAAAGTAGGTTTCATAGGCATGGTCTACTAAGCGAGTCCTGAAAGCCAAAGCCAGTTTGCACTCCAGGTACCTGATGGCGCTGTTGACAAAGGTGGCAGGGATGGCAATCATAAGCCACTTGATCAATTTGATGATGAAACTCCGAGGCTTCTTCTCCACGATGCTTTTCACGATTTTACCGTCTAGACCAGCCACATAAATAGACAGAAATGTTCTAGAAACGAGAGCCACAGAGTGGAGGCAGAGCCACCCCGTCTCAGTGGTCACAAGTTTTGGAAAGAGGATTTTCCGAAGTTCGAGTAGCTGTTTGAAAAAATCTGCATTCAGTCCCGGCGCAGGCTTTTTACAGCCGATGTCTGTGCTCTGCAGTACTTCTCTGTTCTCTGCGGGCGAGTGAGCTGCTGCTTTCGTCTTCTTGTGGCCAGGCTGCTTTAAACGCTTGCCAACGATGGGGTAGAGGGTTTTCAGAGCATATGCCGCAGCCACCAGGCAGGCAGCCCTTTTAGCAGCACCGGATCTGGTCCATTTCACCCGATAGGCTGCTGCATTTAGCATGTGTATCATCTTTCCAGCTACACAAATGGGTTTCTTTAAAAAGAATTCGTTTTAAAAGCTCATGCTCCGCGGAAAGCCCAGCAAACGTCTCAGAAAACCCCACAGCCTCCCATGTTCCGCAGCCTGTCTCCTCTACTCTTATTTTGTTCTTGAGTGACGGATGCAGCAGAGCTCAAACTCCACCGCATCCACTGGGGGGTAAGTCCCTCAGAAGACAGAGCTGGCGAAGGCTCCTCCCCCGGGCTTCTCATTGGCTGCGAGGGCGGTGAGACCCTGGACTCTTCGCCCCTTCCCTCTGAACCTTAAAAATGAAGAAAGAGCCTAAACAAATTCTATACTTAAACAGGAGTTCAGAGAGTTAAACATCTATTTCTGGAGAGGTCGAATCAGGTCAAGCTGCTGGAGGAAAAAAAAAAAAGCTTCCCATTGAGCTACTGAGCATGCTCAGCGTCACTTCGCAACCCCTCAGAAGTTTCAGAATATACATCCTGTCTTCTACAAGAGGAAGGGCAGACAGAAAGGAAGATTTACAGCAGCTTTAATGAGCCCAGAGAGGAGGCGTGGAGTCTCGAGAGGGTTAAAGGAACCGGTCAAGGAAGGGAGTCGGACAAGAGAGTGATAAGCTCTAGAGCCACGAAACAAAGTAGCAAACACAGAACCTTGAGAATGTTTTGTCCTGAAGACCTCGTGTTCCCCCCGCCCCCAGTGCCGCCCTTGTTTCTGTTTTCTCAGATAATTCCCAGAATGAATAGATAGCCACTGAGAGTGTCCTTTGTAAATCAGCTTGGAGGCAAGCTTGTGTATTACAGAAAACAGTTACCCGCTACCCACACCCCGCCCCGCCCCTGCCCGCGATTCTCCCCTGTGTTAACTTGCTCTGATAATAAAAATCTTCCTGCTTTAGGATTGTCAGGTTTAGCAATGTTGATCTGACACACTTAACTTGTTTACAAAGTGCCTTAAAAAAATCTCTCTTGTGTTTTCATTTGGAGATAACGTAGCCTATAATAAGAATTTAATCAGCTGGGATTTGAGCTGGAATGAGATGATTTTTTAAAAAACCAAACAAACAGGTCTTTTAATGATGTATTCCTTCAAGGCAATTTTTTTTAAAAAAATTTTTTGTTTAGGCTCAGAGGTTACTGCTGGCTTCTTCCTATGAAAAATTTTAGGATTTTCTTAAAATCAAGAACGTTTAAAAATTATTCACATTCCCAGTGGAAGACATAAAGATCAACAATCAAGTAAAACTTTGTGTATTTTTAAAAATGTGAAGGTCATTTTAAAGGCAAGACAAAAATAGTTTAGAATGATAGAGTCCTTTTCTGCTTTCTCTTCCGCCTTTCCTCCAATGGACTTATCCAGGAGTTGTGCGTTTAAGCTGGAGCACAGCATGGCAAGTTAGAAATGCACCTTTTAACCTTCTACATGTTAGGTGACCTTTAAGCTAAGAATCATTTTATCTGGACGTCTTCAAACCTCTGTGCTAGAATATGTGCCCAATGTTGGGTGATCTCATTGTTCCGTTAGTCACAAATCAAAGACTTTCCCTTACTTTTACAAGAACGTTATCTTAACAGTGTCATTTTAAGCTCTTCATTATACATATATTAATTCTAAGAATTGTTATACAAATATCACTTGTTTGCATTTTACTCAACAGATTTACCAATATATGAGTGACAAATACATGCCCTTGTCTTTGGGTTTTTGGCCATGTGAGCAGCACTCTCAACCACGCTGTTAAGACTTCCTGGGCTGCCAATGAATATATCTTGCACCTTAGGCTCAGGGAATATCAAGGTGGACTGGTGAGAAGGCTGAAGAGCCAGAAGATCAGAAAAATCTGCTGGGAGAGTGTGTCTCCTAGAAATAATTGGGAGGCTTCACTGATGATCCCTTAACTGCATAGCTGCTTAAACAGGACCCAAACAAACACAAAACCAATAGGCATGCTAATGTGGAAGAAGAACTCTCAAGGGGACCCTACCCCTAGACAAAGAACTACAGGTAACTAGGGAAAACTGAGAGAGGGAGAAATAGTCTTCCCAGGGGTGAATGAAACCCTTAACTGGTTATCCTATGCTAACTAGTTATCCTATGCTAACTGGTTATCCTATGCTAACTAAGTGCTCAACCCTGAAATCATATACGTACAACGCAACACTAAACAGACACAACAGATTTTATTTATGTTTCCCCCACCCCGTGTGTGTGTGTGTATGTGTGTATAAAACAATAACAATTAAAGAAAAAAGAGGCTATGAATTTGAGAGGCATTTGGTGACATTGCAGGGGTGAGAGGGAGGAAAAGTTTGGTGGGGCTGTAAATATATTTTAACTTAAAAAGTTAAAGATTAAAAAAAAAAAGGACTTTCTGGGTTGTTGCGTGGTTCTGTGTTTAAAGTGCTTGCCTAGCATGCTTGGGGCATTGGATTTTTCGATTCACAGCACTGGGGAAAGGATTGATTTTCTAAGCCCAAATGTGAAGAACACTGAGTCATCATAGCTATCGACAAAATATTTTATTCCTTGGGTCTTGGACCTTGCTACTGATGTGTGGAAAATAAGACTGTTTTTACACATATAAAAGTAAATAATTTATGCCACATCTTCTGGTAGCTAAATATAGAAGGGTCAACTGTAATTGAAAAGGACAGGGGTTAGGATACGCCATACTGGGGGTAATGGCAGGGTGTTCATTCAGGCTGGATGCCTGGGTTAGACAGAAGCTGGGAGTTGAAGGAAGTAGCTTACATCACTGCCAGACAAGAAATAGCCATATCAGAGAAGGGGCAGGAAATTTAGGTTGAAAGAACACTAACCATGTAAATACAACACCACCTAGGTTTACTAGGTAGGTGTGGTGGTTGTTATAGTAACGGCCCCCACAGACTCATGTCTTTGAATGCTTGGTCATGAGGAAACGGCACTAAGGAGGTGTGGCCTTGTTGGAGGAAGTGAGTCACTGGAGGGTGAGCTTTGAGGTTTCAAATGTTCAAGCCAGGCCCAGTCTCTCTCTGTGTCTCTCTCTGTGTCTCTGTCTCTGTCTCTGTCTCTGTCTCTGTCTCTCTCTGTGTCTCTGTCTCTGTCTCTCTCTTCCGCTTCCTTTGGATTTGGAACTCTTAGCTACCTCTCCAGCACCATGTCTGTCTGTGTGATGCCCTGCTTCTCACCATGACAATAATGGGCTAAACCTCTGAACTGTAAGCCAGCCCCAGTGAAGTGATTTTCTTTATAAGAGTTGCCATGGTCCTATCTGTTCACAGCAATAAAAGCTCTAAGACAGTAGGCCAGATAATAACTATATTGGTGTATGATGGGGTACCAGAAGCAGCCTTTGAATTTCAGAGGTGAGAGACTTGCGAGAAAAATAAGTAAGAAAAAAAAAAATCAAGATTAAAAGAAGTCCTGACATGAGAATTGTAGTACAAGAAGGCTGAAGGTCAGTTACTAGAGCTTATGAAAAAAGGTCAGTGTTTGATTTGACTTGAGAGCCAGTTTAGCTCAGTCCCAACTATGATAATTTAACCACGGGTTTGGGGAAGATGGGTCCTAAAATGTAAGACTAGGTTCAAGGCTTCAGATAGGGCAAAGGAAGGATCCAATATGAAAAGAAAGAAGATAGGAAACATCCACAAAACATTCCAGTCAACGATGGATCACAGGTAAATGGTCCCATGAAAATTTAAGAACTGAAAATTTCCCTATTGCCTATTGACATTGTAGCCATAAGGGTTGTAGCATAAATCATTACTTTTGTACTCAAATTCATGATGTGGTAAAGAGACTTACTGTGCTCCTAGATACTGTATGACACAAATACCATATACTAACTAGCTTATAAGAACTGTGTTACTGGTTCATGTATCTACTATACTGTGCTTTTAATTGTTGTGTTGCAGGACACACCTGACTATTAAAATGGGGTTTTGTAAAATAGTATGTTATGTTATACCAGTGGAAGCTCCATACTTCTCATGTTAGTTATATCTCTTTGTTACATACATCAAGAGAACAAACAAAATAACATATGCATTCTAATTAGTTTTGTGGTAGTCTACTTTCTCTTTGACCGGTAATAAAGCCATCAAAATGAATGTTCAAAATGGATTCCTTTTGTTAGACACTGCATGGTTACACGTTCTTTAAAGTATGACATTAAGAATGTTATGAGGTTTTAAACTTTTTAAAAATATTGGTAGTAAACAATTAAAGCAATGATAAAATTAATTTTAGTTTAAATTCCCAACTAGGAGATAAAAACGACGTGAAACAAACACTTGTTACTGTAGTAAGCATTATTAAAATTTCACTCAAGCATCTAAACTTTATGTACTTTTATATGGGAAATACTTTTTCAAGGGGATAACATTTTCTCAATGGGAGAAATAATCTGAGAAAAATAATTTGACGTTAATTTTTAAAATTTGGAAGTGCAGGAGACTGGAAAGATGTCTAAGCAGTTAAGAGCACTGGCTGCTCTTGCAGAGGACTCAAGTTCTCAGTACCACATGGTAACTCACAACTGTCTGTAACTCCAGTTCGAGGGGATCCCATGATCCTCTGAGGATATTAGCCATGAAAATGGTATACACACACACGTACAGGCAAGGCAACACACCCATCCATCTACGTTCAATAAAATAAAAATTTATTTAAAAATTTTCTAAATGCAGTAATTAAATCACCCTGCTCTAAAAAGTGTGATAGTCTCATGGATCATCAATGTCAACATCAGAACTGGAAATTATATATATTTATATACAAAATGTTTCATAAAGTATAAAACAAGCATCTTTCTAGTGAAGAGAACTATATATAGAGAGATAAATATATGATACAGTTTGCCTATGTTTCCATTATAAATCAGCATAAAATCTTTAGAAATAAAAGATACATTATTTAAGTTTTAAGAAGTTTGAGTGGCTTATGTTTTTTTTCTCAACAAAAGCTAAATCGTATTTTATCAGTACAATATTGCTTTCTTGAGTTGCCTCCAAATCCAAAAAGATTACCTAGTTGATATACTGCCCCTTAAATAGTGGCGCATAAATTCTGTGTATCCTTTATGAGTCTTAATTATTAAAGGCATAAACAACATTGACAATAACATCACCGGTTAATATTTCAACTGAATCCATGTTCCTACAGAGATTTCATTGCTGTGAAGGAAAACTCAGCAATCACTTGTGTCAATGTGTGTCTCAGTGTTAATTCTGCAGCCTGTTTCACACTCCCACTGCACCCTTGTAATCAGAAACAAAAGAAGGAGTCTTAGTTAGGGAGAAGGAATAGTTTGTTTAGGCTCTCCATACGTCTCCTGTCTCAGGAAACAAGAGAACCTTTTGTACCTCCAGGCAAAAGGGGGAAAATAAAAGACATTGTATTAGCTAAGTTTCTCCTTTCAAACAATTGAGTTGTAATCTGAATAAATTAATAAAAAAAAAAAAGTTTCCCCTTTCAGTTAGTTAAAGGTTTTGAACATAATTTGGAGATGCAGGTCTATTGTATCTGCCTTCATGGTACGGTTAACAAAAAAAAATAAAAATAAAAAATAAAAAATCAATAAGCACTCCATTGCCGATGACTTTTCTGAAATGCTGAATTCACCTATTTTGATACAATTACAGATAAAATTTTGTGTTGTAGGGGTTGTTATAAAAATTAGGATTAACACTCTTAGATAAGATATATTTATTCTAGGTACTTTTTCTTTTTTTAAAAAAATAACTTATTTAATTTGATGTGAATGTATTAAATCCCATGGAACTGGCATTACAGACACTTGTGAGCTGCCTTGTGGGTGCTGGGAATTGAACCTGCATCCTTTGGAATAACACATAGTACTCTTAAATACTGAGCCATCTCCCAGCCCCTCTAAGGTACTATTTCTTAGTAATTTAGATAAGCATCATATTTCAACATCACTTCTAGAAAGAAATGTCAATTTGAAAAAAAAGTTACTCTGTGCATTTATTTGGAACAAGAAACTTCTTGTTTTTAACCCAAATGGATAGTTCGTAAGAAAAATTTTTATGAAGACAAAACTAGACAGAACTGAGTAGAAAAGTCCATTTTTTTTTTATTTTGTTTTTGGATTTTGTTTGTTTAAAAAGGAATTCAAGTCCCAGGACTTTTCACAGCTGATCAAAGCTCTGTAAAGCTCTTTGAGGAATTCGCAAAAGGTACACGACAGTAAATTCGTCTCGTGTGACTTTTCTTCTCAACAATGCTTTCTAAATATGAAAATTGCACTACCAATTCATGTTAAGAACTTGGGTCCGGCGTGACAACTTGGAATGACAACGCTACCTTCGGATTCAGGTATTTGGAGTGGCGGGCAGCCTTTCCAAGCTCAGCCTGTGAACTAGTGCTCCAGCACAGAAGCCGACGGAATGCAAGGCAGTCATGGCTGCCAAACCGGAAGCGCACCGAGGGTGGGGGTGGGGGTGGGTCTTCGTGCCACACCGGAAGGCGTTCTCACGCAGTGGCTGTCGGGAGAGGCCCAGGCCACTGTCCCTTCGCGTGCTGTGGCGTGCGCGGAGTTGCGAGCTGCGAGGGTCGGTCCTGCGTGGGAAGCTCTGGAGAGATGAACTGGGTTGGCGGCTCCCGGTAAGGTGTGCGCGCTCCTTGTGACCCAGCCCGTGTGGTTCTGGGGTAAGGCTGTTAATCCCAGACCTCCAGGGCCTTCACTACTAAATCCCAGGATGGAGGCCTCAGTACGAGGGTCCTAAATAAACTCTGTTTTCCTCTCCAAGTAGCCGCAGTGGGCGGGGCGAGGTTGCAGCTGCTTTTCCTCCATCCCAGGCATCCGAGGACGCCTCGACATGGGATACAGTCTACATGTGAATTTTGAAACAACTCTATTCCCAGTTGTATTTAGAAATGGGAAGGCAGCAGATTTTCCTAGCCTAGGCTGTCCTAGACTCGCTTTGTAGACCGGGCTGGCCGCGAACTCACAGCGATCCGCCAAATCGTATTTTTAAAGGGAGTTATCATTATTAGTCTGGTTTGTTTTTAGAGAAGGTCTCACTAGTTAGCCTAGGATAATCTGGAACTCAATAATCTTACTGTTCAGCTTCTACAGAGCTGGGCTAACAGGCATATAACCCCCCCTCCCCCCCAGCTCAGAGCTTGTTTTAAAAAAGACAAATGCAGCGAACACTTAGGTTGAGTAAAGAAGATACCTGATTTGTTCTGTATTCAGGATTAATCACATACAACATTCAATATAAATTCACTATTTTATATAACTGTTCATTGTAGTTGACTTTAAATGCACTAGGGTGGAAATCGTGTAAGGCTAAGTTAATTTGATCAAACGTGTTGATGATGATTTATTTGATCGATACATATGTGTTGTTGTGGGGTCCACTTAATTCCAACATAACTCAAACATCAGGTCAATGCAGAGGACAGTTTACTGTAATCAAGCCGCTACTGATAATAGATCAGGAGGCCACATAGACTTAGGAGCTGAACGTCGATGCTGAAAGGACGTTGTACAGCATGTTTAAAGGATGAAACCATAAATTGAGGGGGAGCCGATTTATGGGCTGTAGCATTGTCCAATCATATTTTGGCATGAGGGGTTGAGCAAGAGAGTGTCCATCAATCAGGTTAGGATTAGGTCCCTGGGCCTGGGAACATGAACTTAGTTTGACCCTGCCAGCAAGATGTAGAAATTGTCCTTGAGATGTCTGGACTCAGATGACTGTTTCCTTACAACAGAAGCTGTTGTTGTTGTTACATGAATGAGCATGCTACAGTAAGTTTATTTTTTGGGTAGAAGTCCTCTGATAACATGTGCTCATTGGAAATGATATAGTAATTTTTTTATTTTATTTTGTTCTGCAAAATTGCTTGATTGGACAGCATCACAGTTTTACAGCTGAAAGGTCTTTACAGCTTCTCTCGTTAAACACAAATGACAATTTACCTTTAAGAGCTTTCTGATTTAGAGATTCTTTCAGTCCCACATAAAATATCTTTTATGAGGGACAGGGCTTGTAGCTACACAAATAAGCCTTTCACTTAAATGGGTTATCTTGTTGGAATTAATGTTTTAGTTTAGTTTTTTTTGTGTCTTTGCCAGATGTAACATTTCATTTTAGGCAAAATCTCAAGTGTAAATTGTTTAAGCAACCTCAAACTCAGGTGTATGTGACAGTAGTTCCAGGTTCCTGTAGTTGAAACTTAATAGTTCACAGCATTACCAATATTTCCAATTAATGGATGTTTAAACCTTCTAAAATAACGTGTTTCTTAATTTAAGGATATTAAAATGCTCCCTACCCTTCTTGGTCTTTTCCTGACAAAATTAAATATTGACCTATACTCTAATTTTTTCCCTCTTGATAGAAAAAAATAACTGCCAAGACCCTGAATTTTCCTAATTAGACCTTCAAATTTGAAGACAGGTAGAAACATTGTTTAACTAGGAAAAATACTTTATTTCCTAGTTTCCTAGTTAGGCATGAAGACAGTTGCAAAAGAGGAAGATACCAGCAGACTGATGATGATCTTGTCACTGCAGCACTGTGGATGTGGTGCAGGTATCAAGCACACAAGTACAAGGTGAAAACTAGTCATTTTCTGAGGCTTTACTATTCATTGAAGAAGAAAAGTATTACTTTTGAAAATGTTTAAGATTAGGGACTCAAATTCATGACACAAAAGCAAATGATATGAATAATAGTGGATCATAAACTAGATTAGCAGGCAGTATGGCTAATGAGAAGAGAAGACAGGTAGATGGAAATGACAAAACAAAAACATTATATAAGTATTTGGAGATAAAACTATATATTATATAAAACTTATATAAGTATTTGGAGATTAAACTATATATAAGTATTTGGAGATAAAACTTGAAACGGTGTATGTGTTTTTTGAGAGTGAGTTTGAGAGACAGAAAAGTAAAAGTTGTTTGTTAGTGAAGAGCCATTCAAATACACAAGTCACCCAGTAACAGTAATGTTTTCTATTAGTTTATAGTATTAGTAGTATATAGGTTGGAATGTTGTTGGGATAAATTATGAAAGTGGTACAATCTAGGATTATGCTAGAAAAATATAATATTTTTCTGTAGTTCTAGTATGACTATATATTATCCAAATTTAATTGGCATATGTCTTAATATACTTTGTGGCGATCACAGGCTGTGTGAATTGGGATAGAACATGAATCTTTTATGTTCATGCATTGAGCCAAGTTGTAGAGGAAATTGTATGGGCAAAGAGCATTTGTACATGAAGTTTGATACTGATTCTTGGATTTGAGGCATTCCTGTGAGGGAAATGCCTCAGTCCATGTAGGAAAGATGTCAGTTGTCACTAAGAGTTATGTCTATCCATCACAAGAGGCAGTTGGATGAAATCCAATCACAGGCCCCATCCTCCTCAGGTTTTGGCTGTGTTTCTGCAAAGGATACCTCACCAGATCTAGCCACCCATCTTGAGGAAAATTCACAGGCCTGAGAGATAATGTCCCTTTGCAAAAAGAATACAGCTTGCCCTGCGGAAGTGAAAAGTGTCCTGAACTCCTTTGATAATTTCCACTGTAATCTTTGAGGAAGGTGAATTATGCACTGGCTAGTATCATAATATGTGTTCCCTCCTAGGTAGGTTCTAGGGAGGGAGCAAGAAAGAAATATTAAGATTTAGCCATCATTCAATTTTCAGGTTAGATTAGTAGTGGGTCTGTGTCTTGGCTGTGGGTGTCATTGGTGCTTGTTGTTGAGCCAAGGTTCTAATGTGCTGTATCTGGTCAGCATTTCCTTATCAAGAAGAAAATCATTGGTGAGAAATGGTCATCCAAATAAGATCTCGTAAGATTTAACTCTAATACGATTCCTTGTCATGTTGAATGAACATGCTTGTCGTTTTAGTATTGGGCTACACTTTCCTCTTGGTTGTTTAAGACCATAAATGTGGTAAAAATCAGTAATTTTTATTGTCAAGGTCAGTTGAGGGTTTGTTCCGTAAGAATTAGTTGATAATATGGACAATCCCTGGCTCCTTTAGCCTTCAAAAATGTTGCATTATTTCTACATGACTCAGGGTCTCACTGACCATTCCTTTGAATGAAAAGGGACCATGTCCTGACTCTCCTCTGTAGAATGTACACTGATTGAACATCTTTTGGGTATATGCCTAAGAGTGGTGTAGCTAGGTGTAGCTAAAGCAGTACTCTGCAATAATAAAACTTTTAGAAGTATCTCCATCTCTGACTTCAAGCTATACTGCAGAGCAACAGTAATATAAACTGCATGGGACTGGCATAGAAATAGACTGGTTGATCAATAGAATCGAATGGAAGACCCAGAAATAAACCCATATACCTACAGACACTTGGTTTTTGACAAAGGAGCCAAAGTAATACAATGGAAAGAAGAAAGCATCTTCAACAAATGGTGCTGGTCTGACTGGGTGTCTACATGTAAAAAATGCAAATAGACCCATATTTATCACCCTGTACAAAACTCAAGTCCAAGTGAATAAAAAACATCAACATAAAACCAGATAGACTAAATCTATTAGTACAGAAAATGGGAATCAGCCTTGAACTCAGTGGCACAGGAGACAGTTTCCTGAACAGAACACTAACAGCTCAGGCTCTAAGGTTAACAACTGATAAATGGAACCTCTTGAAACTGAAAAACTTCTGTAAGGCAAAAGACACTGTCAGTAGAACAAAACAGCAGTCTACAGATTGGGAAAAGATCTTCACTGTCAATAGAACAGAACAGCATTCTACAGATTGGGAAAAGATCTCCACCAACCCTAAGCTGATAAAGGGCTAATATTAAAAAAATATAAAGAACTAAAAAAAAAAAAAAAAAAAAAACCCACCAACAAACAAAATAACCCAATTAAAAAATGGGGCACAGCTAAACAAAGAATTTTCAGCAGAGAAGTCTCAAATGGCCAAGAAGCACTTAAAAATATTTTTCAGTCCACAGAGGCATATGCTTCCAAGTATGGTTAATAAAGACTGAGAAGGTTAGTTACCTTCAGTCTGGTATATTTATCCTTTCAAAAATTATTTTTATATTTGAAATTAAAGATAATTACATCATTTTCCTCCTTTACTATATTTTTTCCAACCACTCCCATATACTCCCTTGCTCTCTCTTAATTCATGGCCTCTATCTCAAAACACACACACACACACACACACACACACACACACACACACACACACACACATATACACATACACACATACACACATACACACACATACACATATATACACATACACACACATACACACATATACACACATACACACGTATATACACACATATATACACATACACACATATACACATACACATATATACACATACACACACACATATGAAGGGATATTTTCTTACATGAAATTTCAGGTTAATTGATAGAGCTAGAAAAGATAATATAATGTGAAGTAAATTGGATCCAAAAAGACAAATGTCACATGTTCTCTTTTATTTGTGGTTCTTAGCTCCATATTTCACATGTGAGTGTAACATGGAGGAACTGCAGAAACCAGGAAAGTAAGAGTCACATGAGGGGAGCAATAGTGCAGGAAATAGCAGGGCATATGTGCTTTGAAGTGGGGGAATAGCAAAAACAGAGGGGGCTTTAATTAGGGAGGGAAGAAGATAAAGAAGGAGGGTAAAATACCAGTAAGGACGCCTGAAAGGAATCATTACCCACCTAAAATATATGAAATATAATATGTGTATGGATTGTAAACAAAAAATTTCCTTCTGGGTTGACAATACTTCCTCTAGGAGCTAACAAAAAACCCCAACACTAGGTCTAAGAAGCTCCCTTTTGAGTTGTTGGCCAAGAGAGCCCAAGAGATTCCACAAACATTACAGGCTATTGTTGCTTTTGATGGCCTTTCAGGTGGAAGGTAAGCCCCTATTTCTGAAGACAATATGCACTTTGGATACTGGACTAGAAGCACTCAAGCTGGATCTGACAGGAAAGCACACAGAAGCTGCTGTGCCAGCTCCCAAAGCACATGAGCAACATTTAGCTTTTGTGCAGTACCTGGATGAATCCTGGGGAAAAATCAATCTTTAAAACAAATCTAGACTTTGTTAAGACTCAGCCATCCTAGTTATGCTGATCACACACGCTTTCTGTTTTTTAAAGCCAGTTCTAAATTCCGTGAAGAGCAGAGCAATAACTTAAGAGAACACCATTGATTTTTTTTTAAAAAAAGGATTGCACATTGGCCTTAGAGATTTTAATAACCTTTTAATCATCATGTATATTATATCAAAATCTCATCTTTTAACTTTAGATAACCTACTCAGAACTTTTGTGACCTTCTTAGCCTTCTAAGCTTTGTCCTCATCTTTCCCATTCTAGAACTATTTAACAATCTTACCTCAGGACACAGTTTTACAATATACAAATATTTTTTACTAAGGAATATTCATTCTAATATTTACTTCTCTTGTTTACTGGTTTCCTTTTACTTTAGTGTCTTTCTTAATATCATGAAGCACAGTCACACTAACAAATTTACTTACTTATTTGGAGACTCTCTACTGAGTCCAGTAACATATGGCTGAATCCAGAACATTTGTCCTCAATATGCAAATTTGTTCACATGACTCTCACCACCTGCTGTGCTGTGCATTGGAAACAGGTATTTACAAGAGACAGAAACATTCTTTCCCCATCTCATAGTGCTATCAGAGAGGGAAGATATTATTTCAAAGGGTCACCATTTGATAGCTTAAATTTATAAGGTCTTGAGTGTATGGTAGTGAGTACCATGGTCATGGAGAATCATGCTGACAGACATATCTGCTTTTAGAAATGTCTTATATACTTTAATAAAGAGACATTTAGGTTAGCATGGATAGAGCAGGAGAACAAGGATGTTCCCCAAAGGATACTGGGCCCTTAACTTGTAGTGATTCTGAAGCCAGAGCCCTGAGATGTGCATGCCAGCTCTGTGCCACAGAGTGTGGTTTTAGATAGGTGCCCTGTGTGCTGTGCAGGTGGGCCAGAGTTTCAGAGTAAGAACTCCTAAGGCCATTCTTCATAAAGTGGTATAAAGTTGGATTGGTTTGTCTAGTTGGGCCAAGGCTGCGGTAGATGTAGGGGGTCTACTTTTAGTTAGCTAACTGAGGACCTTTGTTCTGAAGTATCTGACTTAGTTACTTTTCTATTTCTGTGATAAAAACAATGTGACCAAGGCAAGCTAAGGTGGAGGCGTTCTATGGAGAATTATCAAATACCAAAACCCATGTTGATGGCTGACAGGATGACGTATGCCTAATATTTCCTGAACGGAACATGGGAGAACATTGAAGGTTATTTTAGCTGATGTTTTACTTGTGGCACAGGTTTTTCCCCACTAGGGATTCTTATCCCAGAAATTTGGGTCACTGGCCAGCTTTTCCAGCCTTGTAAGGGGAAATGGGGATGAAAGCCAGGCTAAACCTTGAGAAATGAGTCTCTGTAAGGTCTGTAAAATCCAGTTTTACCATCACTTAGTCAGGTTGCTTCATCCAACAAGGGAATAGGGTGTTGTGTCTACAGTAGAATGGGGTGAGCAAAGACTCCAAGTTTCACAGAGATGAAATAGGAGGCTCTGACACAGTTGATCTAAGGCCTTCCTTCTATTCTAATTCCATGACATAAGGCTTTTGGTCACTTTCTGAGGTGCAAATGTAGGAACAGAGTAAGAGACACACATGTACACTGGGCATGCAGTGACCCTAAAAGTGCGGTGTCAGTAATTACCCTCAGGTCTGTACTGTTATGACAGTGGGGGTTCCTGGTGCCAGCAGAAGCTGAAAGTCGTTTGATTGGCGGGTCAAAAGGTCTCAGCCATCATGTTTGTCCTGGACTATTTTATTTCTCATGACAGTCCTGTCACTAATGTCTCATTTGCCACATTATTGGAAAACCTCCATGGCTGGCCTTTCTTCAGGCACTCTTGTTTCCTATGGCCTAATCTCTGGCAGATGTGACAATTTCCTAGGTATGGTGATCCTGTTCCTGTCTGCAGGGTATCCAAGAGATGGATTTGTTTTTCCTCTTTTTGTGTTTCTTTGGGTTTTATTTCCTCTATTTGCTATTAATTATAACCAGTGGAGGTGATTACTTTTAGAAGCCTCTGGCAAATGTCCAGACCTGACTGGGTGATGAGTTCATCTTTAAGAACTATCCATCCTTCCGTGCCATTATAACTTGTAGGATATTCTTTTAGTCTTCCCAAGGCCGTATGGATCTCTTGTACCCCCTGGTCCATGGTAGCTAGTTTAATATAATTGAGGGACTCGGCCCGGGTATTTTTAGTTCTCCACCAGGCACACTAGGGAATGTCTCATTCTCTAAGGTCTTCCTGGGTGAAGTCCCACTCAGGGTACTTGAAAGAAATGCTATAGCCCCAAGAGGCACTGGGATCCATGGTGTATAACTTGTTTTCAAACTTTTGGGCAGCCTCAGTGCTTCTCTGAGTGAAGACACTTCCCCAGCTCTGGGCTTGTGACTAATACCAAGTGTGAATTCTTCTGTTGGATTCATAAGATACAAGCAAGTTTGAACAAGTACAGGAGAATCGAAATAATTTTTTGTTTCCTCTTTGACCCTAATGGATTAAAGGTAGATATCAACAAGAAAAACTATAGAACATACATGAACATAGAGATCACAGAATATACCGTTCAATGACGAATGGGGTTGACAAAGTAAAAAAAATTCCTAGTCTCGAAAATGAAAGCATAACATATAAAATATATGAGATAAAACAATATACCTTAGGGCTTTAGAAAAACAAGAACAAGCCAAACACGAAAGTAGTCAATGAAAAGAACTATGAAGATCAGGATAATCGTCGGGTACTTTCTGACTGAATTTGTTTCACAGAAAGTTGCACGAGTTTCTGAGAAAGATATTATATTCTGCAGTGTTTTAACAGACTGATCCATAGATGTCTGGTAAAATCATTTGATCCATGATGTTATTTCACTTATATGTTTCTGATTTTTGTTGGCATGGCCTGTTTGTTGGTGAGCATAGGATATTGATGCCATCCGCTAGTAGTGTATTAGGGTTAATCTGTGACTTTATTTCTGATACTATTTGTAGTATAGAATTAGGTGTACCCATTTTGCTACATACTGCTCAGAACTGTAACATCCTCTGGACCAGGTAGTTCTTTGATAGTGTGGCATGACTAGTTTTACTTTGATGTCTACTTTGCCAGCTATTAGCACAGTGACATTTATTTATTTCTGAGTGTCATGTGTTTTTCCCACTGTTTTACACTTTGGCAGTGTCTGGTTTGGATGGTAAGGTACATTTATTAGAGACAACAAGTAGACGGTTCTGTTTTTGCAATTTACTTGTCTGTACCTTTTGAACTGGGAATTAATATCATGAATAGAGTTATTGAAAGGTGTATTTTCCTGTCATTTTGTTAGTTGTTTTTGTTTTTTTACACTTAGTTCGATCTAGGGATAAATTCTTATTTCTTTTGATTTAATGATAATGTGAATATCCTGAAATAAACTTTCATATTAGAATGTCACTCACATTCTAAAATCCTTTCCAGTATAGACTGGGTATTTTGTGTTTATGAGTATAGCCTGTAGTTTAAAATAGTGTTTCTGTGTTAAAATACTGAAATTTAATCTCTGAGAAGTTATTTTAAATAGGCTCTGCATTCCACTACTCAGCTTTCTTCTTTATTGGTTTTATAGTTTTTTTCTTAATGCCTTTCTTTTGTAGTTCGTGTGTTTCCAAACATGTTTTTATGGCTTAAAGACACGACATTCTGATATTTACCATTACTATTCCTGACACATCAGGATGGCCTGCTTTAGTTTTTTAGAAAGCCAATGTAACTACTTTTTCTAGGCTAGATACTGTCTTGAATCTTAATAAGTCTATTTGTAATGTTGCATTTTGATGTCTTAGGCTAATATTTATATTAGCAGTGTAACACAAGTTTAAAGTGTTGTTTTCCAGTTAGTAGTTAAAGCTCTTAATTTCCTTATGTTTTCCAACTTTAATTATACTTGTAAAATTTAGAGGACCTTGACATGATGAAACAATTTGTTTTGCACGCCACTTGATCTTTCGGAAAGTAAGATAAACTGAAAATTGAAAAGCAAAACCAAACCAAAGGAAGAATTTTAGACTGATGATGTAAGACATTTGTGTAATGTCCACAGTATTTAATTACTAGTATAGTTTTGATATCAGTATACTGCAATGTAGATTTTACAACTTTGTATCTTTCTTTAAATATTTCTTTAACAACCATTAAAGAAAAGAGAAATGTCTCTTGAGAGTTATTCTTTTTACTTCTTATTATTAGAATAAGGGAGGGGGCAGAAATTCTCATATGAATGTCTGTAATCACCGTGTTTTTCTTTTCACCTGTCTTTATTCCTCTCTCCTTCCTTCCCTTCTATCTATAACTCATTTTATTTTGAAATTTTAATGTGATTGCAGCATGTCTCTCTTCTCTTCTCTCTCCACACCCTCCTATATGCTCCCCTTCCCCTCTGTCAAGTTCGGGGATAATTTTTCATTAGTTGTTACTGCATTCATGTATGTATGTATGTATGTATGTATGTATATATATTCTTAATGTTACCTACTCAGTCTGTATGATGTCACCTATATGTATGTTTCCAGTGCTGACCATTTGGTGCTGGACTACAATTTGGTGTGCTCTTTCCTGGAGGAGACTGTTTCTCCCACTCCTAGTATTCTTTAGTTGCCTGTAGTTCTTTGTATATGGCTGAGGCCTAGGATGTAAAGTCCTTTGGGCATATGCCATAGAGAGGTATACCTGGGTCTCATGGTAGATTTATTTTTAGTTCCCTGATAAAACTCTGTACGGATTTGTGTAGTGCTTGCACCAGTTTGCAGTCCCACCAAGGGTGAATGAGGGTTCACATTTCACCACATCCACCAGTACATGCTGTCAGCTACTTTGTTAATCTTTACCATTCTGACTGGGATATGATGAAGTCTTACAGTTGTTTTGGCTGACATTTTTCTAATTGTTAGGGACAATGAACATTTTTGATCTATTTCTTAACCATTTGTTTTTCTCCTTTTCAGAATTCTCTAAGCATCATATGTTTGTGCTCTCATGCAGAATAAATAATTGGTAACTTGTTCTCTGAATATGTTATGGCCTACTGATTTCTACCTAAGTATGTAGCTATAATGGCAGCTGATGATATTTAGGAAAATTGCTATTAAATAATAGATTATTGTTGTCTACTTCTTTAAAAAAATCAATTTTCCAAAATAGCCAGATGAGCCTTGTTCCTACTGAAGCCTATGTCCAAGCCTCTTGTAATTTAAATTTCATAATAAAAGACTTTTCTACTCTCAATTCCTTTTCTTCAAGAAGGTTTCATATGACCACAGTTACATAGATACATAAAAGAGTTAAGTAAGATATTTGATGATAATAAATCATAAAGAAATTATTTGAAAACAATTCTTTTGTGTATATATACTTTTACCATTTATTAAAGATTAAAATAAATTTGTATACTAATGATACAGAAATGTTGGTTAATTCTTGCTTAAAGAATATCTTAATTGATACCACAGGATGAGAATATCTCCAGAATATTTCAGAGTTATTTGATAGTTTGAGTTGATAACTTTCCATGTTGTGGCTGCTGCTTCCTAGGAACAGGTGGTATAAAATCGCAGAAGATACTTTTGACAGTTTCAGAAATTGTTGGAAATTCTGTTTTAATCTCAATTTAAAATTCCTTCAGTGATTTCTTAAAATGAAAGAAATTAGAAACTCAAATATCAATTAAAATGAGTATGTATTCATTTGTTCTGTGTGTGTGCATGTGTGCAGCTGCAGCATATACTCATGTGTGTGCATGCTCATTCACACTTACATGTATGTGCATGTCAGGAATACAAGTGGAAGTCAAAGGAAAACTTGGCAACAGTTTGTTCTCCCCTTCCATTCATTGTACAGGTTTTTCCAAGAATTCAACTCAATCATCAGGCTTGGCAGCAAGTATTGTTACCTACTGAGCCATTCTCCAGGCCCTTATATATAACAATTTTGAAATCAAATATTTTTTGTTTCTGTTTTTGTTCTTGTTTTGAATTTTCGAGATTGGGTTTTTCTGTGTAGCCTTGGCTGTCCTCAACTCACTTTGTAGACCAGGCTGGCCTCGAGCTTATAGAGATCTGCCTACCTCTGCCTCCTGAGTGCTGGGATTACAGGTGTGTGCCACTGCACCCAGCTTTGAAATAAAGTATTCTAAGAATATAATTAAATACATATGTATTAATTAGGGTTCTCTAGAAGAACATAACTGATAGGAATGAATAACACACACAAATATTATATATGTATATACACACATGTATCTAGTAAATTCTCATGTATGTATACATATATGTGTGGCTTAAAGGCTGTGGTCCTGCTAGTCCAACAGTGGCTGTCTACCAATGGAAAGTCCAAGAATCTAGTAGCTGATCAGTTCCCAAGTCTGGATGTTTCAGCTGTTGTTCAGTAGGTGCCAGAATCCTGAAGATTTAGGCTCTGATGCCAGTGATAGAATGGACTTTCGAGCAAGACCAAGAGCAAGTAGGCAAAGAAAGAAAGCTTCCTTTTTCCATGCCCTTTATATAGGCCATTACCAGAAAGTGTGGCCCAGATTAAAGCTGGGTCTTCCAACATGGAAGAGAAAGTGACTAAGGTGTATCTTCCCACCACAAAAGATGGGATTAAAAGTGGGTCCTTCCATTTTAAATGATTTAATTAAGAAGAAAAATCTCTCAGAGGTATTTCAGCCTTTTGGATTTTAGTTAATTTCAGATGCAGTGAAGTTGACAACCAAGAATAATCATTAAAAGTCCACCCCTTTTCAACTTGGCACAAATCATATTTCCTTATTTTGTGATTAATATCCAAGTGAAAACAATAGCCAGGTTGTAATAATACAAAACATGACATAACTAACCCATGTATAATCACAAACACATTATATATTTAACCAGGCCACAATTATGCCTAATACGATGCAACTATTCTTTATATAACCACAAGCATATTACAAATTTAGAATTGGGCCGGGCCCTTTAATTCCAGCACTCGGGAGGGAGAGACAGGCAGATCTCTATGAGTTCGAGGCCAGCCTGTTCTACAAATAGAGTTCCAGGACAGCCAAGGCTATTACAGAGAAACCCTGTCTCTAAAAACCAACCAAACAAACAAATTTAGAATTGGTGGCAGTGATCCTTGAGGGATAGTCTTTTAGTGTCTCAAAGTTAAATATGTTAGCCATTGATGTTTTCTTAACTGGGGTTACATTTCATGATAAAGAAATCTAGGACAGAAAACACAAATATTTGTAGAACCACATTCTTAAAAATATGAAAGAAATACCCATGATAATTATAATCCTCATTTCCATAACTGATCACGTGGCTTTAGCTGTTATTTATAACCACCTTCCTCTACTAAGACGTCTTTATTTCCTCCACCCTTGGAAAGCACCTTAGCCGATCTAGGTTCTTTTCATGGAAGAGTGACCCATACCTTAAGGGTCTATACCTTTGTCATCCCACCTGGGTTAGGCTGTTGTAGTTTCCCATTGACTTTAGTCATAGGGCATGGCACCAAGAGATGCCTTAAGGGATCTCCTGCACTCCAGACATAGTCTTTCTTAGCTCCGTTGTGGAGAAGAAATCCAATTTCCCCATGGTAATCTGGATCAGTCACCCTCCTAACACTGTTATTCCTGTCTTAGCCTGTTGGCTTAAGGATATCAGAAGCTCAAAGTAGCCAGGAGCAAGTCTGATCTTCCAGTTCAATGGAACGTTTGTTGTGTCTCTTGGTAAGACCACTTACCTCTCTGGAACCAAAATTTCTAGGCCAGCAGAACTTAAGTTTGCAAGAACAGGAAGGAAAATATTCCTAGTGGGTCACTAGGGGTGATAATGAGTGGAACATTTCTCTTTTCTACCCCATGATTTCTGGAGCTGTGGATCTTGGCTATGGGTGAAACCATACCACATGTTGGATACCGATCCCAAGAATATATACCATCTTCTAGAGAACCCTGCCCCAGCCCTCCATTCTGTTGACAACTTACTAGTGCTGTAACTGTTTCTTCAAAAGTCCATTTCATTTTCTATGTGGCCAGCTGCTTCCGGATGGTGGGAACATGGTAACATCACCATGATCGTTGGTCCAGTGTTTTATTTCTCTGACTGTGAAGTGAGTTTCTTGGTTAGAAGCAATACTATGCAGAATACTATGACAGTGGATAAGGCATTCTTTGAGGCCACAGATGGTAATTTGGACAGAACCAATACATGCAGGAAAGGCAAATGCATGGCCAGGATGAGTATGTACTCCAATAGGCACAAAGCATTGTCCTTTCCATGGAGGAAGTGGTCCAGTGAAGCTAACCTACCATCAGGCTGCTGGCTGTTCACTGTGGGGCATATCTGGGCCTCTGTGATGACCTCCACTGTTGGCAGATCTGGCAGTCAGCAGCAGCTGTAACCAGGTCAGCTTCGGTGAGTGACAGTCCATGTTATCAAGACCACTCATAACCTCTGTATTTGCCAACATGACCTCTTTGTTCATGGATCTATTGGGCAGTGACAGGGCTGGCTGGCTGGGAGAAGAGGCTGACTGTCTACAGAATGGGTCATCCTATCTACTTAATTATTGAACTAAGATGCTGAAGTCACTTTTGATGAACATTTATATGGAACACACATATCTTTACATTCTTCATCCAGTTTCAGAGATCTGCTCATATACACTTGCCCAGATGTCTTTCTCACCAATTTTCCAGTCATGCTCTTTCCTAGTCCTGACCATCCAGGCAATCCATTGGCTATAGCCTGGCCCATGATTCAGTGAAAAATTGCACATCTTGTCATTTTCTTTCTAAAGAAAACATAAGACCACGTATACTGACTGAAGTTCTGCCCACTGTGAAGATTTCCCCTTTCCTGATGTCTTTCAGGGTTGTTCAGAATGGGGCTTCAATGCTGTAGCTGTCCATTTCTGGGTGGTGCCTGTATAACATGCAGAACTATCAGTAGACAAGGCTCTAGTCTTCACTTTCCCAGCCAACTGGTCCTAGGACATGCCCATGAACCTATAGGTGCATACTTGGGAGCAGGTGACAGTGTAACAGAAGAGAAACAATAAGCGTTTGGATAGCTCCTTCATGTAACTTGCTTGTGCCTTCAGGACCTGCTCAATCCTGATCACATGTATACCACTTCTGTTTCATAATGGATTACTACTGTGTACATCCTATTTTGTGGCTTGGTGGATCAGATAATACCCAGCTCTTTATTGGCAGTCCAGGTTACATGGTAACTCGGTGGCCCGTTGTCAAATGTTCAGTCTCCACTAAGGCCCCCAAACAGGCCGAGAGCTGTCAAAGAGAAAATAGTCTGCAGATGATGGTAGAGCCTTGCTCCAAAATCCCAAAAGAATCTTCTGTGATTTACATATAAGGGCCTTCTAGAGGCTCCAGCTAGCATTCCTATGTGCTACTGATACCTCAAACACCATAAAGTCTCCTGGATTATATAATCCAGCTGGTAGACTGGCCTACATAGGAGCCTGAACCTATTGAAGAGCTTCTCATATCCCAGGACCCATTGAAAACTAGTAGTTTTCTAAGTCACCAGGTGTATGGCCCAGAGTAACATACCCAAGTGAGGAAAGTGCCGTCTCCAGAGTCCAAGGAGGCCCACTAAACGTTGTGCTCTTTTTTGGGTGATGGAATGGGTGAAGCGAAATAACTTATCCTTAGTTTTAGAAGGAATATCTCTGCATGCCCCATACCACTGGATTCCTAAGAATTTTTACTGCGGTAGAGAGTTCTTTGAAATTTGGCTAGATTTATTTTCCTTCTTCTGATGTGCATATGTGTTACCAACAAGTACAAAGCGGTTTCTCTACCCCTTGCACACTTGGTCCAGTCAGTATAATGTTATCAATATAATGGACCAATGTGAAATTTTGTGGAAGAGACAGACGATGATCAAGATCCCTTCAAAGTAAGTTATGACATGGGGCTGGAGAGTTAATGTGTCATTGAAGTAAAACTGTAAAGGTATACGATGGCCTTGTCAGCTGAAAGATTGCTTCTGGTGGTCCTTATGTGCAAGTACCAAGAAAAAGGCATTTGCTAGAATACTATCTGCATACTACGTACCAGGAGATGTGTTAATCTGCTCAAGTAATGACACCAAATCTAGTACAGCAGCTGCAATGGTAATCACTACTTAATTAAGATTTTTTGATAGTCACCTGTCATTAATTCTCCATGATCCATTTGTCTTCTGTACTGGCAAGGACATGTAGTGAGACCCACCACCTATGCATTTTCAGGTCCTTGATTGTTGCACTACTTTATGCAATTCCTTATTAGCGTCACTATTTTCCTCGATAGAGGAAACTCTAGTAGCTTCCGTTTGGCGTTTTCAACCATAATAGCCCTATTCCATATGTCAGAATGCTAATGGGAGCATTCTCACAATATCTAAGTATATCTATCCCAATTATACGTTCTGGAGCTTGGGAAAAAACTAAAGGATGAATTTGGGAACTCCCAGACCTACTGTGAGTCAAACTCCATCTGAAACTCTGTTAATCCCTTGACTTCCATAGGCCCTTACTTTAACTTAACTGGAGGGTCACAAAGTTTCTTGGAGTCTCCCAGAATCATTCTCAGTTCTGAATATGTATACAATTGACCATGGAAAGTCTGATTGTTTCCTTTCACCTGGCCTTTGCTACCTCAGAGCCCAATTAAACCCATTGCATTTAATTCATTTATATGAGCAGCAGCATCTTCAATCCTAATGTCTGGTACAAGGAAAAGGGTGACAACAAAGCTCTTCAAATATTCTGGTGACTCTGTCGCCATTTTGTATCGTACAGGATTAGTGAATGGTAGTGTTGCAGGATATTTGATTCCAGTGTGATCCCCGAGATTGTGAACTGTAAAAACCTATCTTTTGTTTAACATGGTTGAACCCTAACACACACCTTTAATACAAGAACTCTCTGTTTTTGTAAATAGGTGATTATAGTGTGGCTTAACCCTAGTGCACACCTTTGATTCAAGAGCTTTCTGTACACAGGATTTACTAAAATTAACCCTATGTCAAGACCAGCTGACAGGGATTGAAGAGTAAGAGGGACTTTGAGCTGAGGGGTATTTAAGACAGCCTGCATAGGTAGAGGGAGCTTTTTAGTTCTTTAGCCTTTGAGCTTTTTAGTTCCTTGGCCTTTGGCTTTGGGGGCTTTGAGCTAGCAAGCCTTTGGCCTTGCATTTTTAGAGTCGTACTCCTGCCATGTGGCTCAGAGTATTTCAGAGCAATTCTGTGCTATAAAGTAACCTCAAATTCATGCTCTTCCTGCCTCAGCATCTCAACTACTGCACTTACGGGTGTGTGCCATAATGCCCAGTACTGGGATAACTGGTATATTAATGCTGCAATACATTCCACAGTTCCTTAGATCCTGAAGAGATTTATGTCCTTTGTCTGCTCCCAAGTGATATCACCTGAATGTTGAAATGCAAAGAAAAGCAAAGGAAATAGAATTGTTGACTAAAACTGTTGCTATCAGATGAGAACGGTTCAGTAATATGGCATTTCTAGTGCACTCCTTTCTTTTTGTTTATCTCAGATTTACTTTGCCTGTTATTAATTCTTATAATATTTTATTGTATTTTGGACTTCCTAAGAAACTTATGTGAACTATTACATGCTATAGACGCTTTAAAATATTTTCATAGTTTTAGAAAATATTACGATAGGTAAATTTTAAAGTTTTAATTTAAGGTTTCCAACTGAAATGGCAATCATGTTTGAAATGCTCTGTTTCTTTAATAACTGTGTGGTATATCTCTTTATATTTTTAGGACCAGGGTTCTGATAAAGCAAGAAAGAAGAAAACAGAAGGTAAGGGCATTATAATTTGAGAGATATTAGCCCTATAATAGTAAGCAACATTAAACTCTGAATCACTCTTTACCAGTAATAAATTCACCCCCTCAAGAAGACAAACAGAGTCACCTAACCTAGGCCCATAGGGGCTTATAGAGACTGAAGCACCAGCCAAAGAACATGCATGAACTGGAACTAGGCCTCCGACACATATGTAACTGATGGGCAGCTGGGCCTTCACGTGTGTCCTGTAGAAAGTGGAGCAGGGGTTGTCTCTGACATGGGCCCTGTTGCCTGGGGTGGGTTTGTATGGGAGGAGGCTCCCCTTTTCTGAGCATAAGAGGGGAGAAAGGGGGTAAGCTATTGGGAGAGTGGGACCAATGGAGAGGAGGAGGGGACTGTGATGAAAGGTCAGTAATGACCAGCATGACCGTCCAAACATGAGCTGAACAAGGACAACAATATTGCATGGGGGAAGCCACAAGACCTCAACCCCACACAAAGGACGACAAGCAACTAGGGAATTCTGAGAGACAAATAGTCTTCCTTGGGGAGGAGCATACCAACTGGTTATCCATTTCCAAATGGCCATACCTGAAAACGTACATGTGAGTGACATTGTAGAGACTGAGGAGGTTATACTTAGGAATATGAATGTATATACATACATGTATGTGAATCTGAAAGACAGCAAGGGAGCTTAGGGAGAGGAAAAGGGAGGGTGAAATGATGTAATTATATTATAATCTCAGAAAAGAAAAACCAGTGATCATATTTCTATATTACACCTTACAACTGTATCTTGGAAAGAATGGTCATTGATATATCTAAAATAAGAGAGAGGAGAGGGGAGCACATGCCAGGGGAACCCCCAGATTTCCACTAGTACATTAATAGTATGACCATGAAACAAACTGTGGCCTGTGGAAGAAGTAAGTGCTTTAGCCGAGATCATCTGTCAACGCACGCAGTTAGTGCGGGGCACTCTCAGGTGTATAGCCCTGAGCAAGAGGAGCATCTTATGGAAGAATGTAAGCGCTGAGATTCCTTATGCAGTAAATATCAAAATACAGAGAGGGCAGGAAGGAGGAGCCCCAGGGCATCCGTGTGCTCGCAGAGACTTAGAGGGAAGCGAGGGGCAGCTGAGAGCACAGAGTTGCTCTGGCTGGGTCTCTTTGCTACTACAGCACTTCTGTCCTAAAGCCACCTCCACCTTGTGTTCTTTCCCAGCTTGCTGCCCTGTGCAGCCTTGCTGATGTCAAGTGTTTCCAGTCAAATGTACTTCAGTTTGTCATCATCCCCCATACATTCTCTTCAGTGGAGACCCCTTGCTTTCTTATCACATTCTGTAGGCTTTTTATCGCTCTAATTATTCATTCTAATGGTTATTGCAAGTTAACATTTCACTTGTTATCTGAAAGATTTCTGTTTCTCTTTACATTATTTTCTAGTTGATTCTACCAAGCAAGACTTCATCAGAAAGGCTGAGCCTAGTCTTAGATAAAATAGTCACTTATTTTGACTTTTCTGTGTACAGGAATTAGGAACTAGCCTGAGAACTAAAGGAAAAAAAGAAAACCTATTATTCAGTATTCCTCAAAAGAAAGGCTTACTTCCTGTGCAGTCTAGCATTCTATAACGCACCCTTCTTGACTCCTGTAAACTTACATTGCTACTCTCTGACACTAACTCAGACTCATCCATGGGTCTTAGAAATCATCTCCAAGAAGCTTTTCTCTTACTCCTGCTCTCCCTTTTCTCACCTGCTCCCTCCTCCCCAGTTTATAGACCATCTCTGGTAACAGCAGCTTGTGTTGTCACCCTCGCTGGCTTTTATCTACCACAAAATGCAGTGGCTTAGACATAACATCTTAATTCTGAGATGCCATCAATTATAAGACATGATACAGACATCCTTTCACCAAGAAAAAATATTTGCATCCCACAGGGCCCATTATTTTATTATGGAACCATGCATGATATGATATTTTTCAAGATATTTTATTCCAATGTAGAATTATAGATCATTCAAATAAAACATATCTTTTATGTTCGATTCATTTAGTTTAATGGAATGTTTACATCTTGCTTGAGACCTCTCTCTCTTTTTTAAGTTTTAGGAAGAAGCTTATTACAGCTTCATAGGTAGACCTTAAGGGGGAGGGCAATGTCTCAAGAACTAAATATCACAGAGTTGCTTGTTGACAATTGTTTTTAACCATTTTATTTGATGTATTGAAGCCTCTACCATCCTTCTCCCAACCCCTTAACCCTGGATATGAGAAATAATATTAGTGAGGAAAGGGGGCACAGACCCTTTTATTTCTCCTGAGTGTTTAGAGTCAGTCAGCCCGGTTTCTTTGGGGGCAATACCAACCATGTCAACAGCAAATGCAGCAAGCAGTCTCCTCCCAGCCACTGCATTGAAATGTTTCTCTGTGTCCACCACACCATCCTTCTCTGGTCTCTCCACACTGCTACATGCCACACACTACCTCCGCACGCCACACTACACCACACCACACTTTCCCTCTCTGGCTTTCATATTTCAGATTCCTAGACCACACCCCTCTCCGTGCTGCATGAGGCAGGCCATTACCAGCTGGTTCCTTCTTCCAATCCTTCCCGTACCCCTTCTTTGCTCTCTATCAAATCCATGGCCTCTGTTTCTTTGTTAATTCTGTTGTATGTATGTGTGTGTGTTCATAAATATATAATGTATTCCTAAATATATAAATAGATGCTTGTTATTTCTATGTATATTATTTCAGGGCTGACTAACTTGGTTTATAGCTACACTATTCTTGGTAGCTGAGAATAGGACCAGCCTGTATGCACATAAGGCATTAGAAGAATGTACAAAATTTGATACATACTTATTTAGCTATGAAGAAAAATGAAATAATAGCATTTGCAGGAAAATGGGTGGATCTGGAAATCAGTAAGTGGATTAAGCCAGAGCAGGAAAGACAAATATTTCATGTTTTCTTTCATGTATAGAACCTAGATTTAAAATGATAAAACAAATGACATAAGTATATGAATATATAACATACATATATTCTATTGTGTATGTACAAGTCTTGAAATAGGAGGAGGAGGGACCAGAGTTTTGAGTGGCATGAAAGAGGAGTGTGGAGAAGAGAGGGTGACAGGAACAACTAAGAAAGTTAGAATGGCACATACATATGGAAATGCAATAATGAAGCCCATTAATTTGATAGCTTAAAATAATTAAAAGTTTAAAAGAGTGCTGGAGCTATGGTTCAGTCTTTCAGAGCATGAACTACCTATAGAGGACCTGGGTTTAGTCTGGGGCACCCACATCAAATGGCTCACCACAGCCTGGAACTCTAGCTGCAGTGGAGGAGTCAGTAACAGACTTAAGATGCCACAGGTACCTTCACTCACGTACACACAATAAAAAATAAAATAAACCTTTGATAAAAATTAAAATGTCTGTGAATTTAGTAAACTAAAGGTATAACTAAAAAAGAAGAATAATTGTAGTTCAGAAATCCAGGAAAATATATAACTGGACAAGTAATGATATATATGTGCAAGTCTGGTTTATAGAAAACATAAAGCAGTTGGGATGCAGTGAGTTAAATTGGCATTGGTTGCAGGTTAGTTCTCACAACGTTTGCTCATAGTTGGTTGCACAGGTTTATTTAATAATGTGTGTGTATGTGTGTGTGTGCATGTGCACATGTGTGCAACACTGTTTTACCTGCCAGATTTAAAGTCTCTAGGCAGCTACGAGCTGTCATAATTGATTTCAGTTCACATGTAAATGTGAATGTTGGGTCACAACTATGAAAACATGAAGTTGGTAGCAGAGTAGTTTCATTACATTTATTGTTTATGATTTATCTTGAATTGTATGATTGGGAAATTAATACTTTTAAGTTTCTTTTTTGTTTTGTAAGAAAGGACTTCTCTGTGTAGCCTTGGCTGTCATGGAATTGCTTTGTAGACCAGGGATCTGCCTGCCTGGGATTGCAGGCATGCTCTACTGTGCCCAGCTAATATTTAAATTCTTAATTACTTTAGGAATACTTTGAAAGGAACAAGTTAAAATCAAAGATGAAATTATTGGGAGTTTTTTCACCTGTCAAGAACCCCACTGTCAGTTTAGACCTTCTTAATCTGTATATGGTAAATCAGATATCTTCCAAGAAGGAAACACCAGGTAAGTCTTTCTAAAGCATTTGTTTTGATCTTGATATGGTATTTCATAATAATGGCTAGCTGTCTAATTGTATCAAAATTCCAGAACTCAAAGCATACGGAAAATTTATTTTAAAACTATGTTGTCCTTTTAAATGATAAACCTAATCAGTATTTGAATTAAGATCTTCTGTTGTTTTATCTATTTATTTTATTTTTAGGCTGTGTGTGTTGTATAAGATTAACTTGTTTGATATTGTTAATTTATCATGGAGTTATTATAATCATGATATTATTATTTCTGGGCAAATAGTCACCAAAGTTTAGCTTGAGAGAAGAGCGTCATGAATGTGTTATTGCATTCTCTTCACACTTGGCAAGGAAAGCTGAGGGTGCCCTTCTGCTTCTTCAGCTTTCTTAGATGCCAAGGTACCACATTTGGAATGTATCATGAACTGTATCACTTTCTTCTTGTGGAGTCAATCATTTGTTCAACATGTGTTTACTGAGTATAATGGTAAATACTATTACACATGGGGGATGAAATAGAAAGCAAGATTTCATTAGTCACAACTCGGTGGCTGCTGAAGGTGAGCGCAGTAGTGCACTGTGCCTTACAAACATCTTAATTGGGAACTCAAATCTTACTAAGATCCTTTCTCTGTTAAGTGGGGAACCTCTCAGATTATCTTAATCACAAAAAGTAAAAAGCTGGTCTTAGATACTAGTGTTTCTCATTGTCAGTTCCCAAAGAGTACTGGTCATTTCTCTCATAGCACATTGAAAACTTTAAAAAAAATTTTTTTAATTTGTTCACTTTACATCCTGATTGTAGCCACCTTCCTAAGTCGCCTCCCAATACTACCCTCCTCCTACATACCCTCTCCCTCCTCCCCTAGTGCTCAGAAAGGGAAGCCCTCCTCCCCTAACATCTGACCTTAGCCTTTCGAGTTTCATGTGGCCTGCCTGTATCTTCTTCCTCTGTGGCCTGGCAAGGCTGCCCTGCCAGGGGGAAGTGGTCAACATGTGGGGGCCAGTGTCCATGTCAGAAGTAGCCCCTACTTCTCATATTATGGAACCCACAAGGAGACTGTGCTGCCTGTCTACTACATCTGAGCAGAGGGTCTAGGTCCTCACCATGCATGGTTCCTTGGTTGGTGCCTAAGTCTCTGCAGCACCCCCTCCCCTGCCAGGATTTGTTGGCTCCATTGGTTTCCTTGTGGAGCTTCTAACCCCTCCAGATGCGTCTATTCCCCAACTCTTCCATAAGACTCGTGCACGCCACCCCGGAGCTTGGCTATGAGTCTCAGCATCCGCTTGGATCCCCATCTGGGTGGAGTCTTTCAGAGGACCTCTATGGTAGGCTCCCTTCCTATTCTTTCTCAACTGATTCTGGTGTCTGGTCTATTTGCCCTTCTGAATGAGAATTAAGCATCCTCCCGAGGGCACTCCTTGTTATTTACTTTCTTTAGGTCTGTGTATTGTAGTGTGGTTTTATCCTGTGTTATGTGGCTAATCTCCACTTAAAAGTGAGTATATACCATAACATATTTTTGAGTTCCATGAGGCACTGCCATCTGGTACTGCTGGCCTGCAGCAGTTGGACATTTGCACTGAGTCAGGGGGATAGAAGTCTGTGGCTCATTTATCTTTGCTAAAATGGCTACCTCTGATCCAAGTGTTTGTCCAAAAAGAGGTGGTTATACAGAAAAAGAGAAATTCCTACCGTAGGTGGGTTGGGTTCTGAACAAATAAAACAGTGATCTCATTGCATAATATGATAAACAGTTTTTTCCTTTAAAGATACACGGTTTTTTCCTCTAAAGCAGTGGTTCTCAACACTCCTAATGCTGCAACTTAATACAGTTCCTCATGTTGTGATGAACATAATATTATTTTCATTGCTACTTTGTAACTTTAATTTTTATATTGCTATGAATCATAATATAAATATTTGTGTTTTCTAGTAGTCTTAAGTGACCACTGTGAAAGAGTTGCCTGGTGGTGACTTATAAGTTGAGAGCCACTGCTCTAAAGTTTAGTTTGTTAAGGGAGGTAAGGTGTACACATTAATCAAGTGTAATAAAGTGTGATAATTGCTAAAATAGAGAAAATATACAGTACTAGAGAATATAGAACATAATACCTGATATAGTACAGTAACTGGGAAAGAAGAAATGAGGTTGAATTAGTAGAGTCCTTTTATTGAGGGTTAAGAAGCAGGAGAAAATATTTAATTAATAGTTGTCAACAGTCTGTTTCTATAATAGTGTATATAGAACATATTTTAGAAGAACATTTTTATATGTACAATTAATTGAAGAATGATATAGTAAACAATTATTTTAAAGCTTCTTTTTAAAAATATTATTATTTAACATGTTTTTCATTATAGAAAGCATGAAAAGACCAACTCATGTGAATATGAATAGAGATTTGAAAATCCCACTACGAAAGCATGATTTAGAACTTCCAATGACACCTCATTGTGTACCTTCTAAACTGTGCATCGATGATATGGAAAATAAGTAAGTGCTAGCCAGGACAGTGACAGTGTCACCTGACAAAACTCAACAACTTTCTTATTTGCTGGGCTATTGAGAAGGACATTATCCTCAATCTCCAGTTCTTGTTTGTTTAATGATATCATAAAACCGTTAGGATGCTTATCATTAGCTTGATGTGTTAGGAAATACCAATCCTAATTTAATGTAATTTCCCCCTAAAACTTAGTGGTATTATGACCCTGGAATAGTTCACCAGTTTTCTATGTTGAGTGCTTGTGTAGCCACTGAAATTTAAAGATAAATTTCACAAGATAAATTTTATGGCTGTTTGTATTTTTAACTTCAATTTTTATTTTCTTTAGTGTACCATATCAAAGATTATGTAGCAAGGAAGAAACTGGCCCAGTTCAAGTGAGTTTAAAAAAAAAACTATCAGTTGTTTTAATAATTGTTCCATGCCCTTTGATGATCTAACTTTTAAAATACTGGGTAAAAGTCATTATCTTTCAACTTTCTTTACAGTTTCTAATGATTCCTTTTACAGTTTTCCAATGTAGGAAACATTCCTAAGAAATACTCTGATTATGAAGCCATCTTGGAGTGATGGTAATGTGGCCAGTCCTCTTCTTGTTATTGAAGAGTTACAAAGCACAGTTTACATAGACATTACTTTTAAGGATCTATCATCCATCCACCCATCTCTCTGTCTCTGCCTCTGTCTCTGTCTGTCTGTCTGTCTCTCTCCCTCCATCCACCATCTTCTACTAATCTATTTATTTGTTTTTGTGTGTGTCCTTGGGGATAGTAGATGCGTATTTGTGTGTACATGGAAGGATCAGAGGTCACTCACTCTCCAACTTGTTTTTTTGAGACAAGGACTCTCTCTGTTCTTAGAGCTGGTTGATTCAGACACACTGAATGGTCTGCAAGTGTAAGGAGTGAGTCCCAGGGAACAGCCTGTTTTTCTGCTTCCCCAGGGATGGCAAGTGTGACGGACACTGCTGGCTCATGTAGGTGTGGGGCAATCAGACTGGGTCCTTATACCTGCATAGCAAGCAGCTTACTGATGGGCCATCCTACAGCTCCCACTGAGGCAGTCTTTTATTGGTTCACATGACCACTGATCAGTTCCTCTTTTCAAATATAATGGAAAGATTATTTATATCAAATGATAGGAACTCATATTTATCACAAGATCATTTTCAAAGTAAACAATTGTTTTTTTGCAAATAAAACAGTAATGACTTAGAAAATGCACAGGTTGGTTTCCAAAGCCATATTAATTATTTTTATTTATCCTTGATTAAGTTAGATCAGAAAGGTAGTGGAAGATGATGGTAATAGTGAAATACCATGGACATCTGTTATCTCATTTCTAAGAGTTTATGTCACTAGAAGAGTTTATGTCACTAGACATGTAGAACTTGAGAGAAAAGGCATTGTGGGGACAAGCAGAGGAGAGGAGTTCTTAACTAAAATCTCACTAGATAAGTGCACCATCTCAGTGATTCCTATGAATTACTAATGGCTTGCCTTTCCTTAGGACTTCCTTTTTTGTAACCACACCCCTTTTCTACTAATTTTAGTTCTATTATTTTGACTTCTAGTTTCTTTAATTTTAGTGATTTTACCTTCTCTTTTCCTATAGTCATCACAAGATATGAACTCACACAGAATGTTCCACAAAACAGAAAACTACAGTTATCCTCCGCCGTCTTTTCCAGCAGAATTACCCTCTAACAGACATGTTCTAAACCAAAATTCCACCTCAAGGATAGCTCCAAGTCCTTGGAAATCCACATATGAAGCAAACCACAGTGAGCAGGTACGGCAGAGGCATCACTTCTTTGATGTCATATTTTCATGATAGGTTCTCCTTTTCATAAATTTGAAAAGATAGGCTTCAAATTGCTAACCAAATATGGTGATAAATGAAGGATAATATTTCATCTTATGCCAAAAGATTCTCTGTACTTCAGAAGGTTATGAGTCTAATAATGAAATGTTCTTTCAAAATCCTAGAGGTAATTATATTATTAGAAGTAACTTTGAAAGTAGTCTAGTGTATTTATAGCATCTGATAGTCAGCATCATTGAAATGATGGGTTGGGCTGCCATGATGACTCAGTATTCATGATATGGGAAGCAACATGTGAACAACATCATACAGACTTCTTCATACGGTAGCAAGCTCTTAAATGTAACTTGCAAAGCTTGGTTCTTTTTATGATTTTTAAAGAAAACATGTGTATATGCAATTCAGTTAGTAGTATTTATGTGTGTATGTATTTATGTATGTATGTATGTAGGTAGGTAGGTAGATAGGTAGATAGATTTACTCTTTAAATGCTCAGCCACTGTCTTCTGGAGCTAATGCAAGATCTAAAATTTAAAATTCTGAAATACATATGTCATAGCACATACAAGAGAATCTAGCAAATATGTTTATAGCCTTAAGAGTATTAAAAGTTAATTTTACTAGTGAATAATGAGGAGGAGAAAATGGTTTTACACACATGTCGTATTAGCCAAACTAATTACTTTTAGAATTTACTTTTTGCATATAAGTTTTATTCCATAATTACCTGTATATATCATTTATAAATAAATTTATAATGAACATATAATTTATAAACCCATAAATATATATTATGGTTATATATTCTAGAATTAATTATGCAGTTATTTAATTCATTCTTACTAAATATTAAATTAATTTTACTTTTCCTTGGAGAAGAGAAAATTAAGTATTATATTACAGTATAAATGGGAGCCTTGCCAATTTTAGGGTCTAATACTTCTTAATGTTTTAATGAAGAACATTTAGGTGTTATCTAGTTTATATATTTTTTGGTTTTTTTTTGTCATTAAAAATTAATACAATATATTTAATTATGGTCTCCTTACCTACCCACACATTTTCTTCCTCTCCTTTCTGTTTTTTAAAAGAAAACAAACAGGCAAACAAACAAACCCCCATAAATTAAAACAGAAAACAATGAAAATGTACAAGAAATATGGATATACACACACATACCCAATAAAAAACACAAAATCAGAAACAATAATATATAAATAAGAAAATGTAAGATAAAATAAGTGCCCAAACAAAACAATGTGACACACATACAGACACATGCGCGTGCGCACGCGCACGCGCACACACACACACACACACACACACACACACACACACATACACATACACACACATCTACAAAACCACCGTTGAGTTTGTTTTTTTATTGACTACTCCTGAGCATGGGGCCTACCCTTAAGTGCAGTTTATGTACTGTGTGAGACTCCACTGGAGAAAACACATTTTTCCTTTGTAAGCAGTTGTCAAGTGGAGACAGCTTCTTGGTTGGTGATGGGAGCTCATGTTCACTTCCTCTCCCAGCACTGGGGCTCCATATGGCTTGGTCCAGTGCAGCCTGTGCATGCTGCCACATTCATTGTGATTTCGTGTGTATGTTAGTTCTGTGCCTGGAAGACACCATTGTCTTGGTGTTGTCCATCCCTTCTGACTGCTACAGGATTTCTTCCTCCTCCTTCTCATGTCTCCCTGAGCCCTGACAAGCGGGCATTGATGAAGATATCCCACGTAGGACTGACACTCCTATTACACTTTACATTTGCACATCTCTTCATTAGTTGGAATCTTCTGCAGTAATGAAGCATTCTCTGATGATGGCTGAATCAGACTCTTGATCTATGGGTATAACAGAGTAGTGTTAGGAGTTATTTTGTTTAGATGTTCCTTTGGCAGAATAATAGCTTTTTATTTTTCCCCTTGGCAAATGGCCTGTCTAGTCTTAGGATCTTGGCTACCCAGGCAGTAACAGGCATGGGTTCCATCTCATGGAGTGGGCCTTGGGTCTAGTCAGATCATGGTTGATTTCTTCCACAACTTTTGTGTCACTGTTGCACCAGGATATCACATAGACAGGTCAGCATTGTAGCTAGCAGGGCTGGTGGTTACCTTTCTCCTCTGGTAGCATTCAGGAGCCTTCTAGTACCATGAACACTCGTCAGTGGGTGAGGGGAGTCTAGTTAGGCACCAACCAAAATTATCCATTTTCAATTAGGTATGTAAGTGTTGTATTCAGCAATAGGGCCTTGCTATCCTTTTGTGGAGAGCAACCAATCATCATGGAGATTTCCTAAGTGTGAGTTTCCCTGGGGCCTCCTTGGCCAACAAATTAATTGGATGCAACTCATTCCTGGTACTGAAAGTTTCACTTTGTAGCCAGAGTTGGGGTATTATCTCCCTTATTATTTGGTGAGCCATTTAAATTTTTTTCATATATGTATATATTTTAAGAAGCTACTTCTACAGTAGTAGGTTTCCATATGACTTCCCAAGTGGCCCTTTGTGTTTGGTTTTGTCTTAGTTATTGTTCTATTGCTGTGAAGAGAAGAGACATCATGTTCAAGGCAACACTTATAAAAGAATGCATTTAATTGGAGATTTGCTTAAAGTTTTAGGAAGTTAGTTCATGATCATCATGATGAGAAGCAGACAGGTGTAGCTCTGGAACCATAACTGAGAGATTCACATCCTTATCCATAGGCTGCAAGCAGAAAGACAGACAGTGGGCCTGGTGTAGACTTCTGAAATTTCAAAGTCTACTCCTGTAACAAGGCCAAACATACTCTAACAAGGCTACACTTCCTAGTCCTTCCCAAACAGTTCCATTCCCTGATAGCTAAGTGTTCAAATATGTGAGCCCGTGGAGGCCAATTTTAGTCAGACTACCCCAGTTGTATCTTCCATCACTCCCTCCACTGCCCCACTCTTCTTTCCCTCCCCATTTAAGTCTCCCACTCAAGTTTCCCCGTCTCTCTTTAACTATATGTTCTATTTCCCTTTCCTTAGGAGCCTCCTCTCTACAGCTCCTTACTTTATACCCAACTAATGTGGTTATACAGATTGTAGCTTGCCTATCAAAGTCTTAGAAGTTGATATCCACATATAAAAGCATATATACAATATATTTTTCTTTTTGGATCTGGTTTACCTCACACAGGATGTTTTTCTAGCTCCATTCATTAACCTATGGATTTTATGATTCAGTTTTCTTAGTAGCTGAATATTCTGTTGTGTAAATAAGTCACATTTTCTTTCCACTTGTCAGTTGTTGAATAACTAGGATGTTTCTAATTTATGGCTATTATCAACAGCACAGCAATGAATATGAATGAGCAAGTGTCTCTGTGGTAGGACATAGAGTCATTTAGATATATGTCCCAGAGGGGCATAGCTGGATCTTGAGGTATATTTGTTCCTGATTTCCTGAGGAATTACCACACTGATGTCCATAGTGGCTGTACAAGTTTGCACTTCCACCAGAGGTGGATAAGTATTCCGCTTTCCCTACATCTTCACCAGTATGAGTTGTCATTTGTTTTACTAATCTGGGCCATTCTGACTAGTTTTTTGATTTGCATTTCCTTGATGACTAATGATGTTGAATATTTCTTTAAGGGTTTCTTAGTGATGTGTGTTTCAGTTTTTGAGAACTCTCTATTTAATTCTGTACTCTTTTTAAATTGGGATTTTTGTTTTCTTGATGTCTGTTTTTTTTTTGAGTTCTTTATAGATTTTGGATATTAACCCTCTATCAGATGAGTAATTGGTAAAGCTCTTTCTGTATTCTCTAGACTGCCAATGTTTTCCAGGTAATGGTGTCCTTTGTCATTCAGAAGTTTCTCAGTTTCATGAGGTCCCATTTATTAGTTGCTCTTAGTGACAGTGATTTTGGTGTTCTGTTCAGAAAGTTCTGTCATATGTCAATGAGTGGAAGACTGTTACCACTTTCTCTTCTATCATATTCAGTGTCTTTGTCCATATGTTGATGTCCTTGTCCCTTTGGAGTTGGGTTTTGTGTGGAGTGATAAACATGGGTCTATTACCAGTCTTCTGAATACACCTATCCAGATTGAACAGTACCATTTGTTGAAGATATGATCTTTTCACCAGAGAGAGAGAGTGTGTGTGTGTGTGTGTATTCTTTGTTAAAAACAAAACAAAACAATGTACCTATAGGTGAGCATCTAGGTCTTCAATTTCATTCATCAACATTTTTCTTTTTATGCCAACATCATGCTGTTTTTATTATGATAACTCTATTGTATATCCCAAAATCAGGGATAGTGATACCTACAGCAGTTCCTTTATTATTACAGAATTATTTTAGCTATCCTTTTGTTGTTGTTGTGTGTGTGCACGTGCGCGCTCACACACATGCATGTGCACATGCATGTTTTCACATGAAGCTTAAAATTATCCTTTCAGGTTCTGTGAAGAATTGTGTGAGAATTTTGATGAGTATTGCATTAAATTTATAGATTACTTTGGGGAGAATGGACATTTTCACTATATTAATCCAGCTTATCAATGAGCAGGGAGATTTTTTAACTTTTGATATATTCAATTTCTTTCATTATTGTTTTAATGTTTTTATTATGTAAGTCTTTCACTGGCTTCATTAGAGTTATCCCAAGAAATGTTTTTTGAGTCTACTGTGAAAAGTATTGTTTTCCTGATTTCTTTCTCAGTCTGCCATTTATATATATAGAAAGGTGACTGATTTTTGTGAGTTAATTTTGTATTCTGCTACTTTACTAGAAGTGTTTATTGAAAATGAGCTTTTATTCTCCTGAGGTAATTGTTGTCTTGGAGGCTTACTGATGAATAACTGGCCCCTTTCTAGTTCTTTTTTAGTTCACAACTGGCTAGTTCAATTCAGGAGTTCTGGTTCAAATCCTCTGTCAGGTGACTTACTCAATCTGGCTTATTTCTTGGTCCTGGAATTGCTCTGCTTGGCCTCAAACTAACTCCAGAAATCTGCTTTAATCTCTTGGCTCCTTCTCATTCTCTGGTACATTCAGTCTTCAGTTGAGTTCTCTCCCTGCAGACTGACCTCTCTATTACTGTCCCAGTAAAACTGCCTCCCCGCCCCACTGTCTCTCTCTCTCTTCTATCTGCAGTAGAAGCAAGGACATTTTCTTGCCTAGTGTCTTGTTTGCCACATATGAACATGATAAACAGAAAGTGGGAATAAGATTAGCTGAAAGACAGTGGATACTGGAAAAAAAACTATTGAATTAGATCTACCCGTACTCTTTAAAGATGTTGCAACATCAGAATGGAACTCAGGGAATATGTTATGTTGGGAAATAGAGGTTTTGCCTCTCTTTTCATAGGTGATGAAAGTCTATGGGTTCTCTCTGTGTAAGAGAAGCTTCCAAAGTCAGGTTTGGTGGTACATAATCTTTAGTCCCAGCACTCAGGGATGAAGTTGTTTTTCTGCTTTTGTCTTTGTTGTTATTATTATTATTATTAGTTGTTGTTTTTTAACCAGGATAGTCTTGAACACCACCTGCCTCTGTCTCCCAGGGTGATGGGATTATAGGCATGTGCAAGCGTGCCCGGCTGAGCATTTGCATTTCTTGTTTGTTTGTTTGTTTGTTTGTTTGTTTTAAAATTTAACAGGTTTTATTTGGATGACAGTTGAGTTCAGTTCACTCTTCACATTCAAAGTGATACAAAGATCAGCATAAAAAACATTATTTCTAGGTTTTTTGTTTTTGTTGTTGTTCTTAAGTTTTATTCCTTCTCTTGTTTGTTTGTTCGAATGTTTGTTTTTGAAGCAGGGTTTCTCGGTGTAGCCTTGGCTGGCCTGGATTCACCTTGTAAACCAAGCAAACCTCAAACTCACAGAGATCACCTGCCTCTGCCTGTATGAGTGCTGGGATTACAGGTGTGCACCACAGAGCCTGGCACAGGGGTTGCATTTAAAAAAAATTTGTTTATTTTACATCTGGATTGTAGCCACCTCACTCCTCAACTCCCAGTCCCACCCCTTCCCTCATCCCCCTCCCTTTTCCCTTGGTCCTTAGAAAGGGAAGCCCTCCTCCCCATCATCAGACCTCAGCCTATCAAGTCTGATCTGGACTGCCTGTGTTCTCCTCCTCTGTGGCTGCCAAGGCTGCCCTGCCAGGGGGAAGTGGTCAACATGTGGAGACCAGTGTCCATGTCAGAAGCAGTCCTTACTCCCCATATTGTGGAACCCACAAGGAGACTGTGCTGCCTGTCTACTACATCTGAGCAGAGGTCTGTATCCTCACCATGCATGGCCCTCGGTTGGTGCATCAGTCTCTGCAGCACCCCCTCCTCTGCCCAGATATGTTGGCTCCATTGGTCTCCTTGTGGAGCTCCTGACCCCTCCAGATCCTTCTATTCTCCAACTCTTCCATAAGACTCTCTGTGCTCCACCCGAGTTTGGCTGTGAGTCTCAGCATCAGCTTGGATCCCCTGCTGGGTGGAGTCTTTCAGAGGACCTCTATGGTAGGCTTCCTTCCTGTTCCTTCTCTTCAGCTGATTCTGATGTCTAGTCTATTTGTCCTTCTGAATGAGAATTAAGTATTCTTCCTAGGGTTCTTGTTATTTAGTTTCTTTATGTCTGTGTATTGTTGTGTGGTTGTCTTGCATTATTTGGCTTATCTCTGCTTATAAGTGAGTATATACCATGCGTGTCTTTCTGGGTCTGGGTTACCGCACTCAGGTTGATCATTTCTAGTTCCATCCATTTGCTTGCAAATTTCAAGATTTCCTTATTTTTAATAGCTGAGTAGTATTCCATTATGTAAATGTATTCTTCATTTGGAGATATCTAGGTTGTTTCCAGATTCTGGCTATTACAAATAAAGCTGCTATGAACATAATTGAGCAAATGTCCTTGTTGTATGGTGGAGATTCTTTTGGGTATATGCCCAGGAATGGTATAGCTGGGTCTTTTTTGAGAAAACTCTAGATTGTTTCGCAAAGTGGTTGTATAAATTTGCACTCCCACCATCAGTTGAGGATTGTTTCCTTTTTTGCACATCCTCACCAGTATGGGCTGTCACTTGAGTTTTGATCTTAGCCATTCTGACAGGTGTAAGATAGAATCTCAGAGTTGTTTTGGTTTTATTAAGGATTTACAATCTGGCAAGGCATGGTGGTGCACACCTGTAATCCCAGCACTTTGGGAGGCAGGGGCAGGGGCAGGGGCAGGGGCAGGGGCATCTCTGGGTTCGAGACCAGCCTGGTCTCCAGAGGGAGTTCAGAACAGCCCAGGATACACAGATAAACCTTGCCTTGGAAAGAAAAAAGGAAGGGGCGGGGGGGGGGGGGAGGAAGGAAGGAAGGAAGGAAGATAGAAAGGATTTGCAAACTTACTGATTTTTTTTTTCAGAGAACCAACTCATAATTTCTATTGTTCGGTTTCTCTTTTATTGATTTCAGTCCTGAGTTTGATTATTTCTTGCCATCATTTTGATGGCTTTTTGTTCTAAAGCTTTCAGGTGTAATGTTAAGTTAGAACATGATTTCCATTTTTTTAAAAATTTGGACAGTTAGTGCTAGGAACTTGCCTGTTAGAACTTCCTTCATCGAATGTCTCATACATTTGAGTATGTTGCTTTTTTGTTTTTATTTAACTCCCAGACGGTTTTTATTTATTTGTTAATATATGTCTTGATCCATTTTTTTGTTCAGTAATGAGTTTTTCAGTTTCTGTGAGTTTATATACTTTCTGTTGTTGTTGATACTCACCTTTACTTCATGGTTGTCTGATAGGATACAATTTGAATTTTCTTATATCTGTTGAAACTTGTGTTAAGGTATGTGATCAATTTTTTGTGTGAAAGTTTCATGAGCTACTAAGAAGGAAGTATATTGTTTTGTGTTTGGGTAAAGTGTTCTGTAAATATCTCCTAGGTCCATTTGATTTACAATGTCACTTAACTTCAGCATTTCTTTGTTTAGTATTTGTCTGAATGACCTATTTGTGAGAATCAAGTATTGAAGTCTCCCACTATCTGTGTGTGAGGGTCAGTATGTGATTTAAGCTATAGTAATGTTTCTTTTATGAACTTCGCTGCCCTTGTGTTTGGAGCATAGATGTTAAGAAGTGTTGAGACTCTTTTAGTGGATTTTTCTTTTGAATAGTATATAGTGTCCTTTCCTACCTCTTCTGCTTAGATTTGGTTCAAAGTCTATTTTGTCAGACTTCATTCCTAGCTTCAAGGCTAGTAATGGGACTACAGCGATTGTAATGGGTAGCAGAGGAGTTAAAATCAACTACCTGAGTCCCAGCCCGGTGTGGCCATTCCCAGGCCGAGAGTGTTTCTATGGCTGACACAGAGGGATGCAGAGGGATGGCTGAGTGGATCCAAGTAGTTTATATCTTGGAGACAAAACCTTGTTTCTACATCAGCTTAAGCCTCTGTATTCTGTTGATTACTTTGTAGGATAGAAAACAAAACATTATATGATATCTACTTAAACATTCATCTTGTCTATACAAACTGTAACTTCACATTAGTAATTATTTGCAGATAGGTAAATAGAGTGATCCTGTATGGCAGAAGGCTGGCTACAAAGAAAGGCTGGGGTTCTTCTCTATACTGGGAAGCATCAGGAAATGCTTGCATCTTGTTTGGAGAAGTTTGAGAAACATTTTCATGACTCCCAGTCTCTTTGATTTGTGTGTGTGCTCATTTCTTGCTTTGAAGATGACTTTGTGTTTACATCTGTCACTGGCCCTGCTTTTCAGAAAGGCGTCTCATTAGCTGACCTTCGTGTCAGCTGTCCCTGCTTCCTGGTACCCTTATAGTTTATGGCCTACGGGCTTGTTCTTCCTCTATTTCAGAACTTATAAGTGACACATGCTCCAAGTATGAAGTTTTGTTCCTGTATAGTTTGAGCCAGCATAAGAAGTTACATTTATGTATTCTTCAGCATTAACAATGGACTCTCATTTGGTTTTTTCCCTATGCAAACACACACACACAACTTTAAGTTCAAAAGTGCTAACTTTATCATAGTATAAATTTTGTTATGTTTGTGATTTACTAATTATTTTAATATTGACATCGATTGTATTGTTAGAAGAGTATTTGTTTGGTTTTCAATAAGGACTGAAATTACTTTTTTTAAAAGACTAAGCAAAATGTCTTTAGTATAGAGATTGCTCACCTAAGTGCTGTTCTTGGTAAGCAATTTAAATTGTAAATATGTACACACTGTTTTATCATTTTCTTCCTTTTTTCAGTTCAATAATGGGAAATTTTCTGATTTTGTATTTTCCCAATTAAATAAACATCAGAATGTTTTCAGTTCATCTCAGAAAACAGAAGAGTTTGGAGCCTCATATGAGAGAATACACAGGTGAGCAGAGTGTGGGAGGAAAGATGCAGAGTGAGGGACACTATGTCACTAGTTTGAATTTTAAAGGACACAAATATTTTCAGCTGAGGATATAAGTAATATTACAGAAAAAAGCCATTATAATGAAACACATTTTTTAGTTAGTTAAATTTTGCCCTTTTAAACACTAACATACCATGCATACTAAAAGACTTCAGGGTGCCAGTTCTACACATGGATATTGCATGGACATGTCAAGCTCAGCCTCTGCACTTCCTCTTATTGCAGCCCACAGTTGTCCCAGCTTTTAGTAAGCACTATTCTACTGTAAAGGATGCTTTTATAGAATCTGCATATGAGAGAATATTTTTTCCTATCCTTCTGTGTCTGCCATTAATGTAATGTTCTCTAGTTTTGTCCATTTTGATATAACCTACATGGTTTTGTTTTTTGTGCTGGACACTATTCTGTGATTATATCCTGCATTTTAAAGACATTCATCTATTGATGGTCATAGAGTAATTCCGTGTCTTAGCTCTTGTGAATAGCACTATAATAAACAATGCTGCTGTGCCAATTTCATTTAGAGTTAGCTAGATCATCTGGTACATTTTCAGTTTTTGAGGGATCCTCATTGCTGTTCTTTAAAATGGTGATCCTATTTTTAGTTTATGTTTCTACACAACGTGTAAGAATTTCTGTTCATCTCCTTTTCAGCATTTGTTTATTTTTGCTGCTGCTGTTTATATTTTCTTTTTTAAAAGTGGCATGAGATGGTACCTCATTGTGACTTCACTTTTTATTTCCCTGAGGGCTGATCATGATGACCATATATTTTGGTCATATTTCTGTCTTTGAGGAAACACCATTTAAATAATTTGTTCATTTAGAAAGTTTTTAACAATTATTTCATCCATGCCTACATATGTGTCTGTGCCCTATGTCTGTGCCTGGTGCCTAAGGAGGCCAGCAGAGTACATTGGGTGCCCTGGAACTAGTGTTATAAGTAGTTGTGAGCACCATGTAGGTGCTGGAAATCAAACGCAGCTCCTTTGAGAGAGCAGCCAGTGTCTCAAGTGCTGAGCCATCTCTCCAACACAAATTTTCTCATTTTAAATTATGATTATTTGGTTATTTGAGCTAGTGTTTGTAAGTGAAAATGATCAAACCTTCCTGTTGAATATGGTTTTATTTATCCCAAAGTCTAGAAACTGATGATTTTCTTACTAACAGATCTGTGGCTATGTGTGAAGATCCTAGAAGCCTGTATGAAAGAAGACAGCCAGACTTTGCTATGGAAAAGACATCGGTGCAACACATTTGGGGAAATCAAGGGAAAGAATTTTCTAATCGTCTTGAAGATGTGATCCACCCAACTCAGAGACATCTGCTGGACAATCCCAACTCTTTCGTTAGTCACAACATGATTGATTTACTAAGCAGAGATCAGCCAGGGAGAAGGGCAGCCTTTTACAAGTGTGGTTATAGCAGCATGAGTGATCCCCATGTAGTTTCTGCTGATGAAAGTGATTCCACTGGTGGGATCATTAAAGGGAATTTTACAGTTCCACAAGCAGCTTTTCATAATCTACCTTTTAATACAAGTTACATAGAAACATGCCAGTCAAACAAGCCTTACAGGAAGGAGTACAAGAATAATGAAATAAATGAATTTAGAAGATCTTCTGAGAACGGTTGTTACCCAACCAGCAGTGGAAGAAAAGGTTGGTGTTGCACATTCAGTTTTTATTTATATAAATATATATATTACTGTGTTTCATTTATTTATACACATACACATATAATTGGATCTCCACATTCAAATGTTCTATATCTTCAGACTCAACTAACTATATAGACTAAAACTATTAAAGATGTCTTTGCTAAACATGTACAGACCTTTTTCTTACCATTATTTACAAATCAGTAGTATATATATGGCATTTAATAAGGTCTTTGGAGTTGGCCAGATGGCTTGTTACTGTCCCGAGTTTAACACGAGAACCCGTGGTGGAAAGAAAGAAGCAACAACTGAACGTTGCTCTCCGACCTCCACCCACATGCAGTATGTGTGAACACACACGCACGCACACGCACACACAAGCACTTTAAAAAAAGAGCATTCATACTGCACCAGATACTCTTAAGTCATCTGGAGGTGATATAAAGAATATGAGACAGTAATCATTACATAAATTGATAGGGCCATTTTATGCACGACTCTGGTGTATCAATGGATTTTCATATCTGTAGGGTAATAAGTAGAGGGGAAGGTTTTGGAACCAATTCCTATCAGATACCAAGAGATGAGTGGACAGTACATTAATTTATATAATGTGATTAGAGATATATAAAGCCACAGTTAGTATGTTTCACCGTATTACATCATGGACCACCAACGCCCCCTATGTGCACCCTTCTAAAATGCTTTGATTTAAAAATAAAAATTAATGATGCTAAATTTAGTTCAGTGTATGCTTTTATTTTTGAAGGAAAAATTGAAAGTGATGATCAGTTGAAAGCACTGCAGAGAAACACCCAGGAATACCCAGTGTACTCTATGTAAGTGTTTACTTAAATATAAAAATTTTAAGTTAGGATCTAGTATAAACATATATTCAAATTAATAAATGGGAGTTTGAGAAATGGCTCAGAGGTTAAGAGCACTGTCTGCTCTTCCAGAGGTCCTGAGTTCAATTCCCACCAACCACATGGTGGCTCACAGCTATCTGTAATGAGATGTAGTGCCCTCTTCTGGTGGGCAAGCAGGACATGGCATACATAATAAATAAGTAAGTGAAAATAATAAGTGGAACTTGAAATGGTAATATTTTTTGTTGGAAGGCAAGCAAACTGGTCTCAAAGAAGCCTTATCATTTTGTTTTTTACAATGAGTATTAGCAACTTCTTAAACACATGGTATTCACAAATTCCAGCCTCCAAATACCCTCTTATTTGACCATTTAGTGTTGAATATTCACCATTTATCTTCTAAATATCAATTTGTTGATTAACAGCAATAGAAGTATCATATGTGTAGAATGGTTATTGGCACAGACAGCGTACTGTCTCCCTTCGCGGTCCCCACAGGAATGCTACTAGACTCAGGGAGAGGGAGACTCCAGGGAGGTGGCATAGTAAGAACATCCTCATGTGTGGGCGTCGGAATTCCACATCCTCTGCACTCACCTCCCACAGACACCCCCTGTGACAGAGCAGATATCTTGAGGGGTGCCACCCCTATATCTCATTATTATTATGCTTTTTGTTACATGAAAACCATTTGCACAATATGATTTAGCTTCTGACTGCTGCTGGAGTAAAAAGTATTTTGTATCTTATATTTTTACTTGGATTCATTATGTCTTAAGACATGGTTTATTCTTTTGAGTTTTAAGGCTGCCTTGATGGCTTTTCTAAATAATTATCTACAATTATAGATAATTAAAGGAAATGTTATTTTAGCTAATAGTTACTAAATATTCCTATTTTTAAATAATAATTTAGCCAGATCTTTATGATTTGAAATGTACCATTCAAATTTTTGTTGTAGGATTAACATCTTATGGAAATCTTTAGAGTATCTATTGATAAAAGGAATTCATACATGTCATTTTATGAAGTTGGCATTTATTTATTAATTAAAACATAGGCTGTAATTCTAAAATTGAGAAATTAAATTTCTTGTTCTTCAGTTATCTGGAAGTTTATGAGAAAAATTTTGTTTGCCCTTGAGATTTAAATTCAGCCTTACCAAAGAGAGTTAGGATGCGTGGCACCGTGTTTCAAAACAACAACAACCAAAAGGAAAAGAAAACAAGAGCCTGATTCCCAGTCTTGGATGTGGCTCTGAGTTCCCTGCAGGATTGTGTCACAGTAGGGATGTTTCAGGGCTGGGTTGGACTTAGTACCTGCATTCCATCCCGGCACTGTGTAAAAGACCCGGTGTATTGGTGCACACTGGGAATCCCAGCACTGGGGCAGGGGAGAACAGGAGGATCCCTGGGTCCTGCTGCCAGCTAGTCTTCCCTACGCATCAAAACCCAGGTCCCCATGAGAGACTGTTTCTCAAACAACAAGGTTGATAAATCCTGAGGAACAAAACCTGAGGTTGAACTCTGACAACCCCATGTGCATACACATACTTGTGTACATGTGTGCATGCTTATGCACATACAGACACACACAAATATGACATGCACAGAAAATCTATGTTTAACCCATACATTTAAAAAATGGGCAGTTTGGCATATTACTTGTCTATCCGTATTGTTAAGTCATATAATTCTGATTTGAAATCCAGTTTTGAAATAATAATTTTGAATAACTGTCAGAGCAAATATGCTTTAATGCTTTTTTAAAAATAATTCCTAGGGATGATATTCCTTTGAAAGAAATACATCGTAAGCAGTCATGTGATTTTGACCATAATGAGGTAAAGCTAATTGTCACATTGCCTTTTTTTATATATTTTACTAATTTATTCATATTACATATAAATTGTTATCCCATCCCTTGTATCCTTCCATTCCTCCCTCCCTCCTGCTTTCCCCCTACTCCCCTCCCCTATGACTGTGACTGAGGGGGACTTCCTCCCCCCCATATATGCTCATAGGGTATCAAGTCTCTTCTTGGTAGCCTGCTGTCCTTCCTCTGAGTGCCCCCAGGTCTCCCCATCCAGGGGATGTGGTCAAATATGGGGCACCAGAGTTCCTGTGAAAGTCAGACCCCACTCTCCCTCAACTGTGGAGAATGGCCTGTCCATTGGCTAGATCTGGGTAGGGGTTCGAAGCTTACTGCACGTATTGTCCTTGGCTGGTGCCATAGTTTGATCAGGACCCCTGGGCCCATCAGAGTGTGGCACCTTTCCTTCTGCTAGTAATGGATTTCTTAGCAAATGTCTGCTCTGTGCTTGATGTTCCTAAGACTATTGAAATTTAAATTTATTTGGATAGGTTTTTCTTTGTGAAATTGCGTTTATTGAATGAAAGCAATATAAAGCAAAAGTGGCATAAAACTGACAGCTGGGATAGATATAAATGAACAATACTATGAGACTTAGGGTTGTTAAATTTTTGCCTCTTTCCTCTAGATCCCAATGGAAGGAAGAGGAATGTGCCCTTTAAAAGGGGGGTCGATGTCTACTGAGAAAATCTGTGAGCGTAACTATGTGATAACCTTATTATTTAAAAAAATAAAGAAGTAGAAATCAAATTTTAAAGGTTTTGAACTTCACCAGCAAGTATATATTTCATAGATATTTTAGAATAGACTATAGTAAAATTAATTCCTTAAAATTTCTTGTTTTCTTTCATAAAATAGTAACAATGAGCGTGCGCACGTGTACGTGCGCGTGCATACACACACACATTTGTGTATGTGTAGTTTAAGACAAACTATTTTAGAAAATGTCCCATACTGCATTTCCTCCTATGGTCCTTAGAGGTCACTGTAGTCCCGATTTTACCCTCAGTTTTTCCTTTTCCACCAGGGATTATGTTTTGAGGCATCCCTCTTTGTTGTTCGTGGCTGTCACATATTAGGTGTCTGTTCTGTTCTTGCTGCCCACCTTCTGTGCACTTGCATGCTCTAATTGATTCATGCATCTTCTGACAGTGCATACTGGCATTGTTAATATTTTGTCCTTGGCGATTCTGACTATTATTGATGTTTCTGGAACACACATATAAAATTTCTTTTTGAGTATATTTCTAGGAATAGAGCCACCCTTTCACATGATGCACATTTATTACCTTTTTAAGGTAACACAAAATTATTTCCCAGAGCCTAAGTGTCTACTTCTGCCTTCCATAGGCAGTGGGTAAGAATCATGACATGCTCACCTGTAATATGTAACCTGTTATCATCATTCAAACCCATGGTAGTTTTTGTTGTTAACTTTTTTGTTACTAATTAGGTCAGCAGTGTTTCACACTTCCCCCATATTACCTTCTGCTTTGTTTTTGGAACAAGATTTCACTGTGGTCCACGATCACACAGCTCTCACTCTGCCTCAGCCTCTCCACAGCTGGAGACCAATTGTTGAACATGAGCACAGCCCAGGGCTGTTTTCAAGATTCTTGGGTTTAATTAAGGAATGTGTCCTTTATAGTCTATATCTGGCTACATCTATTATGCCCTCTGTGTTTGCCCTGCCTCTTGTATACTAATTATTTATAAGCATATATATGCCAATGCTTCATATTTGAGTGACTTTTTGTCCTTACAAGTTTTGTAACTAGTAAGCATCCTAGAACAGCTCTACTGGTTATCTGGTCCTCAAGGATACTTAGAATATTTGGTGAACTTTTACAATTTTTATTAATTTACTTGCCTTTAAATTATCATGTAAATGGGGCCAGGTATGGTGGCACAGGCCTTTAATCCCTGACTCTGGAGGCAGAAGGAGGTGATCTCTGTGAATTTGGTTCAGGCTAGTCTACATAGTGAGTTCCATTCTAACTTTGCTTAGAATTGAGAGATAATGCACTAACCAGATAGTGCTAGAGGCCACTGGACATAGCTCTGACTGCACTGTGATGTTTGTTTACTAGGCTAGCGGGGGCCTGATGGCTCAGCCTTGATAAACATGCTTCATTCCTCCCTCCTGGGTCACAGTTTAAGATATTTGTTCTTAAAAATGTTTCATATATTGAAAAGCCAATCCTATTTTCTCTAATTTTATGTAATTTATTTTACTTGTAGATATAAGCCTTTTAAAGGCAAAATACCCATTTATCCTGCTAGTAAAACAAGGTGTTAAACATCAAAAATTTAAGTAAACTTGGCACATTTTAAAGTGCTATTTGTAATGTTAGTGAAATGTAGATGCCTTTTGCTTTGCTAGAGATGAGTTGCATCAGCCACTTTGAGTAGAACATCTCTTTCAGATCTGGAGTCTTCGCAGAGCAGCCAGTCTGCCAGCTACTCTCCGCGGCCAACAGACAGTACCTTCAGCTCCAGTTCTGACTTGGCAAGTCATTCCTTCTTGGCTTATTAATGCATGTTGTATTCATTTCAAATCACTTTTGTCACTTTTCACATTGAAAAGAGTTGAGCCAATAGTGGAAATAAAAATATGCAAACAAACATGACTTTCAAAGCTAAAAAAATAAGCAATTTTAAAATGTAATAATGTCAGAAAGTTTAAACAAAAAAGTACAATCAACTATTTGAGCATTAATGATTTACATTTATAAAGATAGTGACTATATTTTTACAAAAGTCTCTTATCAACATATATCAATATTTACATGCTTGTATATATATGCACATAATGTATCATATAAAATGTATAATCTAAACATAATACATGATATATTTAAATGGTTTTTAAGATTTACAATAATTTGAAATATAGAATAACCAAATAAACATTAAAAATATAGCCTTGGAGCTTATAAAATGAGGCAAACTATCCAGTGTTGTCAAAGACTGAAATCTAAACAGAGTGGCATGTTATATATTCTAAGTGGGAGAAGTCACACTTCTGAAAATCTATGTTTAAATGGAACATTCTTCCTTTCATCTGTATCCTTACTTCTACCTCTGGCCTCTTGTTTGCCATCCAGAGTGTGTGTTAAGGACGCCAGTGACTTCCACATTGCCAGACTGTCCTAGTGTCCATTCTGTCATTTTGATTAGCAGCATTACAACAGCATGTACAAAAACGAGACAAGACAGGAGTTATTTGGCCTAACTGTCCTGATGCTAGTTGATCACCAAGGGAACTCAAACACAGCAGAGAGGAGCCATGGGGAAGAGTGCTCACAGGTTTGCTCTGTGTGGCCTGCTCAGCCAGCTTTCTCATACAGCCCAGGACTTCTGCCTAGGAGTGGCCCCACCCACAGGGTGCTGTTCCTCCTACCCTGCCAGCCACTTCTATCATTAATCAAGAAAAGAACTACATAGAATTGCTTACAGGCAATCTGATGGAGGCGTTCCCTTATTCCTGGATGACTCTAGTTTGTGGCATGCTAACTAACTATCCAGCATGCAAACTTTTCAGCCTCCAGCTTTTAGGACCTGATCTTGGTAGAAATGATCTAATTTCTCTAATTCATCCCTACATGATGCTGTGATGACCAGGGTTCTGTACAGGACCCCACTTCCATTAGCCTGCACTCTAAAACTACAATGATGTCACACACCTTAGAAATGGCACTTGGGTATTTCTTGGATAGTTAGGAGAATCTCTACCCTTTCTTACTACAAACTGAATCCTCTTTTAAGATTTTTGGTATTTCCTATATCAACAGACACCTTTTCTATACTGAAGTGTTCATTTCAGAAGTCTAGAAAAGCAGTTAACCTTACTCTGCTTCCTTCCACAGGCATTCACTTCGCCTGATCAATTGCAAATTTACCTATTTCTCAACCGCTCCCATTAGAAGCCTACTCTGTGTTCCCACCAGTTTGCTCTTGAATGGCTATAGTTGCTTCTCAAAAGATCTTAGTAATTTGTTTTTGCCTCAACTTCCTCTTTGAGTAGTAAATTTGAGAGCACAAATTTAATGCTATTCTCAATCGGTGGTTTTCTGTTTTACTAACCCATCTTAGTTGCTTACAGCATCTCCTGACTCTGTGAAAACTGACTTCCGTCTGCATTTAATATTCTCCCTCTGTTTCCTGATCTACACATACTACTTTGCCGGTTTCTTCTCTGCTTTGGTTTTATGAGGTTCCAGTTGACAATTGTTGGCCTTAATTCCTGAGCAAATGGAGTCCTGTTCCTGCAGTCTTGTTCTCTACCCGTGTCTCGCAGAGTACTGCCTGTTTGCTTTGCCATCTCACATGGAAGCCGTTGATCCATTCTTTTATATATTCTGCTTCTTGGGTCTCACTACTGTGTTTCAAGTGTCAGCACACCATTTTTTTTTTTTTTTTGCAGTGAGTTCTTCCATGGCTCCCCAGTCTGGATGAGGCCCGCAGCTATGTTTGCATAATGCTTCATGCTCTATGCCTGTTCTTCATGCTTCTTCATAATGATCTTCTTAGTTTTTTCAGGTGTATGATTATCTGATGAATTTTATTTTTATCTGTGTAATGTGTGTAAGAAAACAGCAGCTGTGTTCCTCCAGCTGAGTGTAGATGCCACCCATGCTGAATAGATGGGCTGCACAGGGCTTGCTCTCCCCGGGTTGTGCTCAATAACTTCAGTGCATTTCTTGGGCTACTTTTGCTACCCAGTGTCAGTCAGCTGAAGTCTAGAGCCCATTTTAGTTTTTTGTCATTAAATTTCATTTCTCTACTTTTCAGATTGAATAATCAGTGTTTATTTTATTTTTCTTCTCCACAGGAGTGATTGAAATGCTAGGTTCACACATTCTTGTCAAGCATTCTCCTACTGAGCTACAATTCCAGCAAGCAATACATACCATCCATATAGTGGTTTCATTAATGGAAGTCAACAATGTTGGTTCCTTTATATAACAGATGTAGTATTTACTGTAACCTCTTACTTTCCAGTAAGCTGACACCTTCATTTTCTTCTTTGGCTAGATACTGTGTCTTTCATGGGATGGGCCTAGTAACAGCTATGTAACTGGTACATTCCACTTAAGAAGCAAATGAGCGAGCAAGGTTACACTTAGCAGCAGCTCCCTGGAAACATGTTCCTTCTCTGCTCTTGCTCAGTAGTTGAGGAGTGCTGTCGGATGACAAGGCCTGTGACTGCAGTGCTGAAAAGAAGACAAGAGAGCCCTTCTCATTTGCATTGTTATTGCTGTCACTGTTGTTATTGTTGCTGTTTTAAAACCCACAGCTCTCTGGAAACTGGAAGAGTCTTTGACCAATCATTTGTAACTTACCAAATTTTCCATAATTTCCTAGGCTGTCAATTTAAAGACTGTTTTAAAATGGCGATTTAAAAATTTATCAAATTTTTCTTTAATTCCTTTTAGATATCTGAAGACGAAGATCAGATTCAGAAGCAGATTGAAGAGTCAAATAAGAAAGTTACAGAAACAACTGATAATTGTCTAGAAAAGATGGAAGATCAGTTAGGTGACATAACTGTGAAAGACAGTGCCAAAACTCATACACAGAATGATAATTTTCACCAATCCTCAGAGAAAAACAGTGCTGATACATTCCCAGAGTTCCAGTGCAGCTCAGAGCACACATCACAAAAGAAACTCAGTGGTAGCTGCGCACTTCAGGCAGGGCGATGTGACTCAGGGGTCCAGACGGAGAGAGAGCCCGTTGTGGCCGCCACAGCAGATGCTGCCATACAGTGCACCATCATTTCACAGTGTTCCTGTAAAGGGGGTCCCAGTGGTCACCTAAAAGAGGCGTCCTCCACTCAAGAGGCTGGCGGCTGCAGGGAAGACATGACAGCAGACACCACTGGAGGGCAGGAAACACAAGCAACTCACTGTAACATCTCAGACTAGGAAGTCATGTTTCATTTACCCTTGGCAGGCAATACAAACTGTTCAGATCTTTATTAACATAATAAGTAATGAGAAAATGAGCTGAGCATAAAGGGGGTTTCTAAGTACTATTGTTCTGTATAATTGTTATATTTCAGTATTTAATATTTCTTTAATAGCCTTATTTGTAGAAATTTTATACACACACACACACACACACACATATATATATATATATATATATATACTGCCATTCTTAATATTTATATGTCTGGTGCCATTATATATGTTGCTAGTCTCATATTTACTCATCCTTATTTGGATTAAGAGATACACAATTGGTTTATGTCTGTCGATAATTATTTTAAACTTTGATATCATCAAACACATGTTCTCTTTACAAATGTTAAGATGAGTGCCCAGGGAGCCCACTAGCCACGTTGGCCAGGATGGTCTTCAGACGTTCACTGTCCATCCTTTCCTCCAAATCCAATCCCACTTTCTGATCCCCAGGTCTCTACAAACCACCTACTACAGGCTTCCCTTCCTCTGGACCACACAGATCTCCCCTACAGGCTTTCTCACCACACCATCCTTTTGAGTCAGCCTCCTGCTTCCTCAGGCACTCTCTGGGAAACCATGGGCCACACAGGCCAGGGAAGCAAGTAGGTAATCTTCCTGTCTTCACTTTCCCTCCTTTGCTTCAAGTCCAATCCCCAGACCCATCCCTAGTTCTGTACACTATCAGCTGTGGGCAGTCCTCTCTCTCTCAGCCCAAATTTCCAGGAGATTAAGCAGATCCTAGTGGTACAACCTGTTTTCCTCCCTTCTGGGGACATTCTCTGTTCCTGTCCCCAAGCCATTTTCAATACTAAGCCCAGTTTATAATTGTATAAGAAACACATTCTAACAGTGACATCCCTCTTCCCAGTGGCCACAGCTATCAGGATCTCAGGATCTCAGAAGCATTCCTTCCCAGACCATCCACAACCACCACATTTTCCTAAGAACCAGAAAGGGCAGCAGGAACCAAGGGACAAACACCCACCCAACAAAGACAAGACCAGATATCAGCACCCAATCTCCTCAAGCCCAGATGCCTAGACACCAACATTAAAACACAGTAGCAGCCAGGAGAGTGTGTCTCCACTATATCCCAGCAACCCTAGTACAGTGGGCCTTGAGAAATGCAGTGCAGCTGAAGCACTGACAGCTGACAAGGACTTCAAAATAGACTTTATGAATGTGTAAGGGGTCTGCAAAGAGGAAGTGAACAGATCCTCTAAAGAAATCTGTGAACACACACACACTGACACACACACACACACACACAGAGAGAGAGAGAGAGAGAGAGAGAGAGAGAGAGAGAGAGAGAGAGAGAGAGAGAGAGATATTTAGGTTATTACTCTTGGCAGCAGGGACCTTTACTTACTGAGCCAGTTTGCCAATCCCACTGTCATTTTTTAACGGACGTGCCTCAATGGCACATCTTCATCCACATACTGAACCAGGCGGAAATCATCTTGAGGACTTTCAAGATTGACCATCTACCCTAAGAAGTAATGCAGCAATAGTCTTGGTGGACAATTCGTGAACTCTAATCTGTCTTGGCTCCACTGAACTGTTTTTGTGTTTGGAAAACTATCTGTAAAGATGGCTGGGAAACACCTAGGATGATTCTCTTCTAGCATTAACTATACTAACTTAGACAGAGACATTTTAAATATTGCTGATATCCCAGTGTTTTTAGTTCTTTTAGGGTGAAGATAACCTGTTATACTGAGAATATAGGTTCTTTTGTCACACGTTTTTAGAGTTAACTCTGTTGGTTGCTATTGCTATTCAGTCCTTAGCTTTTTAAATCACTGACCATTATATGAACAATACTTGCCACATCATTTGTTTTATGGGCTTTTATTAATTTTGTGAGTTGACAGGTGGATACACACAATGGGATTAAACAATGTAGCTCAAAAAGACACGTAGGGGTACTTGACACTTAAAGACTGTGGTCCAGCCACCCCAGCGATGACTCACTGTAGCAGAAGGTCCAAGAGCCTAGCGGCTGTTAAGTCCATGAGGCTGGGTGTCTCAGTTTTTCTTCAGTGCATGCCAGAATCCTGAAAAAGTAGGCTCTAACCGGTCAAAGCACTGACCTGCTAGTGAGGGCTGGAGCAAGCAGGCAAAGAGAGAGGCTTCCTGTTCCATATCTTCTCTATGGGCCTCTTGCAGGTGAGGTTCAGATTAGAGGTATCTTTTTCTACCTCAAAGATCCAGATTAAAAGTGGACCTTCACACTTCAAGTGATTTAATTAAGCAAAAATCCCTTATGGGTGTGCCCACCCATTTTTGGGTTTTTGCTAATTCCAGTTGTAGTCAAGTTGACAGCCAAAAATAGCCATCAGATTTTGATAGTGGATTATGGTTGAAATGGTCAATTTAAATTTGATTTTTTATTAATCTTTATTATAATTTATTCATATTATATCCTGAATATTATCCCCTCCCTTTATCTTCCTGCTCCCACCCTTCCTCCCTCCCTCTTTCATCATATTCTCCTCCCCTAGACCTCTGACAGGAGACCTCCTCCCCCACCATCTGACCACAGCATATCAGGTGTCATCCGGATAGCCTGCTTTCCCTTGATCTGTGTGCTTCTGGGCCTCCCCATCAATGGGAGGTGATCAAATTGGGGTCACCAGAGTTGATGTCAGAGACAATGCCCACTTTCTTCACAACCATGGAGATTGAGCTGTCCATTGGCTATATCAGATTAGGGAGTGTTTAGGTTTACTGCATGCATTGTCCTTGGTTGGTACAAGATTTTGTGCAGTGCCCCCTGGTTTCAGATCTGCTAGCCTTGATGGTCTCCTTACGGGGCTCCTGAATCCTCTGGGTTCTTCCAGCTCTCCATTCTTGCACACCACTCTCATCTGGAGTCCACTAGCAAGTCCCAGCATTGTCCTGAGCATCTGTCCTCCCTGCTGAGTGGAGACTCTTAAGAGGACATCTATGTTGGGCTAATATCCACTTATACGTGAGTATATACTATGCATGTCTTTCCAAGTCTGGGTTACCTCACTCAGGATCATCATTTCTAGTCCCATCCATTTCAAGATTCCATTGTTTTTTAATAGCTGAACAGTATTCCATTGTGTAAATGTACCACACTTTCTTTATCCATTCTTTGGTTGAGGGACATGTAGGTTGTTTCCAGATTTTGGCTATTATTAATAAGGCTGCTATGAACATAGTTGAAGAAATTCCACTAAAATCAGGGACTGGAGAAGGCTGCCCACTCTCTCCATATCTCTTCAATATAGTACTGAAGTTCTAGCTAGAGCAATAAGACAACAAAAGGAGATCAAAGGGATCCATATTGGAAAGGAAGAAGTCAAAGTATTGCTATTTGCAGATGATATGATAGTGTACATAACTGACCCCCAAAATTCCATCAGAGAACTCCCACAGCTGATAAATTTGATTTTCATCAATCCTGAGAAAGTACTTCATTTTAGGTCAGGTTGTAGGATCATTGATTGGTTCACCAAACAGCTTGTACTTGGAGATAACTGTTTGACTTTATAGAAAGCAACTCCCTCAAATTTACTAAATGTTGTTTCTTAAATTTTTCACAATGGGTGATGACTTACTTTTTCAGTGCCATCAGGGGTGTGACTTCTTTCAGTGTATGCCGCAATCTAGGAGTCCTTCATGGATTTTGTAGCTAGAGTTGCTGTGTATTTTCAAATGACTCCAACACACACTGAGTTAATTTGAAACATAAGAACAAATTGAAACATAAGAACAATCTTTATGGCAGTGGTGGCTCACATCTTAATCCCCCAGACTCAAGAGGCAGAGGTAGGCACATCTCTGAGTTGGAGGCCAGCCTGGTATACAGAGTGAGTTCTAGAACAGCCAGGGCTATGTGGAGAAAATGGAGAAATCCTGTCTTGAAAAACAAACAACAAGAACCAACCAACCAAACAAACAAACAAACAAAAAACCCCACAAAAGAAATGAAACAATCATAGAGTATATATATATTTCTGGTTCAATCAACCATATTTTCTTTTTTGCTAAACCAATGGGTTTTATTGGGATTACTACAGGAATATGAGTGAGGGTTTACTTACAGGAGCAGAAATGACTCAAAGACACAGCACAGGTGACACTTCACAAAGCTGTAATCTGGAAACCTGTTGTACACTACACAGCCTGCAGGTAGAAGGATATTTTTTTCCAGATGCCACAATTGATTTAAATCTCTTCCAGACAGTTCTACTGGCTTCTGTTTCTTCCAGGCAGCCGGTCTGATCTGAGTCTTATTTGCAGCTCATTGTGTCTCAAAGTCTATACTGTTCAGCTCAGTTCAGCTTTTTTTCCACCTGAGCAGGGGGGGTCTCAGATTTTTTTTCTTAACTTTTCAGTGAATCTTTGTGAATTTCACATCATGAACCCCAATTCCACTTATCTCCCTGTCCATTTATATCTGTCCTCTACCCTTGCAACCTCCCCCTCAAAAGAAAGTAAAAATTGAACAAACAAAACACATTGTAGTGTGTCACACCATATACCCTTTTGTCCACACATCTTTACTTGCAAATGTTCATTGCAGTGAGTCACTGGTCTGGTTCGAGGCCTCTGGCTTCTGTGACACCAACAATACTGGTCCTCACTGGGACTCCTCTGGGTTATCCTGTTGTTCTGTGTCACGGAGACCGTGCAGCTTTGGATCTACAGGACCAGCCCTTTCACAAGTTCCAGCAGTTTATAGATGAGGTAGATTTTGGGGTGGAACAACTCAAAGCCCTGGATCTCGGCCTGAGTGGCAGCTGATCTGGGCATCCTGCAGGCTCTCCCTTATCCACACCACCAGGGTGAGTTGCTCAATCACTGCCCCATCTAGTTCACCTAATGATGCGGCCAGCAAAGGGCAGGTTCAGCTCTCCTGCTCTCATATCCGTGGGGCCTGCTCAAACACACTCATGCCACCGGAGCCCTACTGTGTTGTCCAGGTGAGGTGCAGGGCCTGCCCACTTTCCCAAGTGCTGCAGCAAGTGAGGGGCTGGGACAGCTCTCCAGCCCTCATGACCCTGGGGCCAGGTGGCAAGAGGCGAGGGTGTGGGTGAGGGTACATCTCCCTCCTCCATGCCACCTCACGGTACATGAGGGGCAGGGCCAGCTTTCTCTCAAGTTCACACCCTCAGGGCTGGCTCTACTGTGCTACAGCTGGGAATGGGAAGGGGCAGCTCTGAGCAACCCTGGACAACAGCATGATCCCACCCAGCTTTGAGTTTTGAGTCTCTCTCCCACTATCCAGTCTAGTATGTGTTGTGGGAGCAGGCCTTGCCCTGCAGTGTGATCAGCCTACCAGAAATCAATCCATTCCACAGCATGGCTTAGGGAATTGCTCAGAAATGAGGACAGAAGGATTTTAAGAGCCAGAGGGAAAGGATGATGTCAAGAAAACACTGTTTTCTAGACACAACAATGTACAGACATTGTGACAGTATGTGCAAGGCAGACACCCAGGTAGACAAAATCCTAGCATAGAAGGTTGGGAAAAGTCAATACAAAATACCATTCTTGGCTAAGGAGCAGGCACCTTTGTTTAGTTCAATCTTTTAAGACCTTGGCTTGTATGCTAAAGTTATCTCATTGCCCCAGTGCTTGCTTTGAGCCCCTTTGTTTGCATTGTTGATTTACTTTTTGTGTTTCCCTTAGTTTAGAACCAGGCGATATCACCATATCTAGGGTTACCAAGACAAAGCAGCTGAGTGCAACTCCCAGGATAGGAGTCACTCTTCTGGACCCTCAATAACAGAGAGGCTCAGGTTAGGTGCTAAGCCATAATAAATGGGTCTGGGGCATCTCAAGAAAATGGCCACACAATCTCAAGTGCTTTGGCAAGGCCAAACTGTCTTACTTCTGCAGAAAGGTGTGTAGCCTCACTTAGTTAAGCAAGCAGGCAGGTCCACCCAGAGGGAGTCCCACTGAGATTTCATTCCTAATGACCTACACTCTGAGTGGTCAGATCAGCAGCAGGTTTTTATGTGATTGGCTAATGCAGAACAGCACAGTTTTCTGGCGAAATGATCTTGATTTCAGGACATGCAGTCCCTGCAGGAATTTGAATATCTGCAAATGGCTTCTTTACAATTGTTATCATTGTTGATGGGTTTTGCTTTATTTAACCCTTTGACATAAAAGGCAGTAGAGGGGGTGAGGAGAAGGCTCAGTGAGCCGTGCCATGGTGGCTCAGAACCCTCTGTAGCTTCAGGTCCAGGGGATCTGATGGCCTTTTCTGGCCTTCACAGACACCAGCTGTGCACATGGTGTGCAGATCTACATACAAACAAAACATCCATACACATAAAATTAAAATGAATAAAACCAGTATGGTTTGTTTATAGTTCCCACCGTGTGTTCACTGTGTAACCTAGATACTAAAATCCAAGACGAGAACTGAAGAGTACGAGAGAATGAATTGTCTTTACTTTTATTTGATTGTTTTCTTATACAGTTCTGGCACTGACACTTTCTTTAAAAAAAGATTGTAACTTCATATAAATATTGAAGTTCAATAAAATAACTTAAAAACATTTATATGTATATCACTAAAATCTCCATAAAATATACCATACTTTTGATACAGCATAGGCTAGCATGATTTGGTAAATGGGACAGTGGCAGTTTTCAAGAGATACTCTGTATGTCACAGATAGGAATGAAAAGACTAAATTTGTTAAGATGTGTCAAGTATTAAACAGTATATAACATGCACTCGGAAAATTAAAATGTACAGTTCAAAATACGTACACCTAAAAAAGCATGGAACTCCTGATTTAACAGAGATGTCTATTTAGAGTTCCTAAGTAGAAATCAGAACATTTATCACAATACTGTAACATCAAGTGAGACACAGTCCAGGAGCCACCAGAGAATCTGGACACGTAGATAGGTCATAAATTTCTACTTTGGCTCGAGTTAAGATTATATTGTCTAAACTTTAAGTGAGATGGGATGTAGAATTTAGCAAAATCTTAAAATTTTATAAAGTACTGATTCATAAGTTTGAGTACTGATTATCTGCACAGTTGATTTCTTATTCTAGTTATATGGATATGACAAAATCAATCCTATTAACCTAACTGTCTAAAATATGAATATTACCTGTAAACAGAGGCACTGAAAAGCCTGTTGACCAAATTACTAGAGAGCTACATAGACCGCACTGTGCACATATGAAGATTTAGGGAACTATATTGTTCTGTAGTCACAAGCACATGATGATGGTAAAATACTTCCTGGTATCTCTGAGCATGAATACTCATAAAGCAACTCCTTGATGATTATTGGCACACGTATACTCTCTTCCCTGAACAGCATACAGGGCAGAGCTGAGCAGTTGGCTGCGTGGCGTTTGGGACTGGCCGCTGTTTCCAGGAGAGGGCAGCACTGTACCACCTCACTGTGCATGAGGCTAGGGCTGGGAGTAAGGGGTAGGCTGAAGTATGGGGAGAGTTAGCCTGGAGCACAAGTCTCAGTCTTTCATAGGCAGCAGCTATGTTTGAATTGTAAATTTCATCTAAACAGCTTAAGGTAGGACACAGGGTAGTTTTCTAAAGAGCATATACCAGGAATCCTCTACTCCTGGCTGGGTTGTACCATCTAATCCTTTGTTCCTAGTTAGGGAAATGGTCTCAACTTGACAACTGAAACTTTATCACACAGTTATTAAAGAAAATGTGGGTGGTGCTGTGTAAAACACCACTTCACTCCTGCCCCAAGATGTATGATTATTAACAATACTTTCAATTTTACTTTGCTATTAAAAACTAGCTCAGTCAGTCATCACTTTTTTCCTGATCTTTCCTTCTGGTTGCTGGACACTAAAATTACAGGAAAAAGCCACAAGTCCAGTGCTCCCACTGATCTTTCACAGTAGAGTGAATAACAAGTACTAAGAATGTATCCTAAAGTCTGTTTCATTGATAAGTTATTTTTAAAAATCTGGTGTTATCCTCCTGGAAATATCTTTCATTTAGATATTCTCAGTAGATATATTCAAAAGCCATATTTTAGATGACTAAAGTAGGCGTAACGATCAACATTACTACAGATGTTTACATGGAAGAAAAATATTAAGACCCAGTCTTTTCAGACCAGCACTCTACCACAGAACTGTATCTACAGCCCAAAGCATCAAGTTCAACAATATGTGCTTATATATATATATAAAATGATGCATTCTTAAATCTCCTGCACAGTAGTTCATCTAATGTTCCCGAATCAAATACACCAGTATTGAATTTGCAGCATGTTTGGATAGAAAGCTATCATTGCAGTAGCAAGTACACTGCTTTATCTTAATGTGTGAGATCAAATCATATCATATCATGTATGATTTGCAAAATCATGTTTGATGATTTCACATGGGTGCTTTTCAAGTTGATAGTGGTGGTCAAAGACACTAAGAACATAAAAAGTATTTAATATAATAAAAATCTGAAAAATTCCAGCACTGAACTTTTAATGTATTATAAGTGTTCACCAAATCTAAAAATCATACCTGGATTATAGAAGGCTCCTTTTCAAGTATTTAGTTACTTTTTAAAAGTTATAAGTAAGTCTTATATGTGCCGCTCTGTCTTGTATGTTAAAGATGTGGAATAATGCTACTATATAAATAACAAATAATTTTTAGAAATGATGAAGGGGACAGGGTAATAAAAATGTGGACAAGTTCCCATTTCTATGTTAATTTTTGGACATAAAGCTGAAAACATACATGTTTTTATGTCATCAAGAACAGGTCACAGCCAGCTTTTAGAACTAGTAAGTCTAGCTGTCCCTTTAATAAAAGTCCCTGTGTCCGCCCAGCTGCAAATACCTGTGTACTTAAGGCTATGTGAACCATGAAGGGAAGAATTGAGGCAACAAGTTGGACAAATCAGAAAAATATATTTTAAAGGAGTACTGTACTCATTTTTTCTTCCCATAATATGCTAACTATACCACATAATAGCTCATTGATCTCGTAAAATGCTATTGAGTTAAGAAACATCTTAAGAGATAGGAAATATCAAATAATAACCCTATTAAATAATACCTCCTAGAGAAAATCAATACTAATTTTCTCTATAAATAAATTTCAAAGCACCTAATTTGAGGAAATATTTTCAAAAATACTGTTAAATTTTTTTTTAATAACATTAAGTAACCAAACAGAGAGAACCTCCTCTTTTGGCTGAAGGATTTGTAGGGCACAAAAGTGACTGTAAGTACCTCTGGTGAGCAGAGGGAGCTTCCTTCATTATAGCCTCATCTTGGTAATTACAGTAAGGAGAAGCCACCTTTAGAGGAAGAATACACACTTCCACTTTAATAGTTAGCTATCACTCACTTGGATATAGAACTTGATTTGATGTTGAGACCATAGCATGAAGCACAAGCTGATGTGTTCCTAACTGGTCGTTAGAGTCATCCATAGCTTTAGAAAATTAGCAAATGCATTTTGTGAGCTAGTGATTTCGTTTGTACCACATAGCTCTTAGCAGGGTGGTGAGAATTGGGAATTCTGTGTTGAATTCCTACATAGAAATCATCCAATACTTTGAGAGATTCTGTTCTACTGACTGTGGTATTAGAACCTATTTATGTTTTTTTCCAATGGAGAAATATCAATTCTTAGAGCAAACAGAAAACCAAACCAAGTATGAGATAAAACAAACAAAAACAAACAAACAAACAGGAACAGCTCTGAATTTTGGTTGTGTAGCAGATTATTAGGAATGAGAAAATAACACACAAAACTAGTTTACGTTCTTGGTGAAATATGAACCTGTCCTTAGGAAGAGCCAATAAAACATTTGAAGAAAGAAGTCCTAGGATTTAAATTAAATGTCAATCACTTTCTGCCACTGAATTCCTTCTTCCTGTGTATCAGAAGGAGAAAACCAGTCTGCCAGCAGCTTTGATTTAAGACCAAGGAAGGCACAGGCCAGCAGGAGCTTGGGACTGACAATGTGGACAGTCTGGTGTGAACAAAACTGACCCTGGAACACAGTTGACGACCTGGCACTATGTTACATTTACAGTTGCATTCCTAAGTGACTAACGAATCAGGATATATAAAAATCTGTTCTTTCTTACTTGGACAATAAAATATACTTATCAAAACATGCTAGCGCATCTCTGCAAATATACTCATCACCAATGCAAAAAAGTATGAAAATAACCCTTAAAAGGCCTGCTTTGGATAATGTTCAAAACATCCTGTGTACTCAGTCTGTGAGGGAATTTCCATATCGGTGCTGGAGAAGCCAACATCTGGAATCCTAAGGAGAGAGGGACAGCTGTGTCCTTACAGGACTTCTGAGTTTCTGTGTGGAAGTTTAGATGGAATTTGTTTTGTACTGATCATAGAAAAGCCACTACTTGATATGAAAATTTAGGGCCAATAGGCCATGTTTCAACATTAAATATGCTTATATCATCTTAAATAATCCTTTATAAATATACATATATAATCTGCCTAGATTACCACTGACTGTATTGCCACTAGTAACTGTATATGGTTTTAGGAGAAAGGGGGTCCCATTTAAGTCACTGGGTACAACAGTAATGTTTAGACTGTCTCAGGAAGGGGTTATACATATTTGCTTAAGAAAAATCTGTGTTTTTAGCATTTCTGTGTATGAAAATAAACATCACCATGGTTGTATTTTTCTCCTCACCAAGTCTTCTGGAATATGGAGTCAAATGGAAGGACTGTGGGGAGACTTATCTTGTGAGCAGGGAAGTGACCAACCGCTGGCTTTCTCTCCACATTCAATTCAGTTACTAAAATGTCATCAAGTGAAAATTATTCCACATCAGAAGCATCGTTGTCAGAGAGATGGTAGTTACTTCCCTTCACCCGGATATATTCAATGTATCTCCCTTCCTCGGAGTCAGAGGCGCCACATGTACATAGCCTGCTGTCAAAGAGCGATTCAATTTCCTCTAATTTTTTTCCTTTCGTCTCAGGAAGACAGCCATAGATGAAAAGCAGTCCCACGGCTGCAAACCCAGCATAGAGGAAGAACGCTCCTGCAGCAGGAAAAAAGCACAGTGAACAGCCCTGTGTGCATCTCAGCTGGAGAGTCTTGATTTTTACTTGCACATGACTACAGTCTGAAATACAACCAAATGATGTCCGCCAACCTGTCTTACCTGGTTGTTTCAGTTCTGTGAATGTAATACAGTTAACGTTTCGCAACTCAAACCATGCCATAGCAAACAGAAGGAAAATAACAGCAGGCTCAGATGTAAACTCATCTAGGAAGTTGCCCTCAGATCCCAGGCTGGAGGGAATTGCTCTCTCCCAGCCATTTTTCTCAACACTCTCATCGGTATAATAACCAAACACTCGTATTATGATGCACATGCACTTGCCTGTCTCATCCACTCAGAAGCATGGACGGTCAGGAGCAATCCAGGTTTCCAGGACCAGGTACAGTGATGGTGCTGCTGAGCCAATGACCTGATGGGGCTCAGGGCAGTTCCCTTCCTCCT